>NC_090444.1:87217655-87520685 GCF_031143425.1 Pleurodeles waltl
TCCATTGGCATGTACTTCCTCAGGGCAATCAGTGATCTGTATGATGATATGGCCTGTTTCTGGTACATTAGATGTATTGTCTGATTTACTACTGGAGCCATATCACACAATGAAGTAACTAATGTTTGGTTTTCTATTTGTTTTAACAGCTGCCAATATGAATCCCATCCAGATTCAGGAGTTTCAGCACAGGACAGGACAATGCGTTACCGCCACATTCTGAATGTGGAGTTGGGGATCCGCAACATGGCAAGGCGTTATCGCCATGAAAGAGCCTCTGGAGTGTGGATGGCATTTGCCCAAGGGGTCCTTCTGTGTCCACCACAGCCACCACCACCAGCACCACCACTACCACCCAGGTGGCACCAACATTAGCAGGCACCTTTGCTGGACCGTCAACATCCACTGCTCCAGGACCTGTCACAGCACCACCTGCACCTCCTCTTACAGACATGGCACCAACAAGGGCACATACTTCCTCCACTGGCACCCAGACCACCCCTGCTGCAGTCATAGACCCAGCCGCTTTTCAACAGATGCAACGGAACTTGGACCATATGTTGTGGAAAATGACCAGGCTGCAGCAGGAGGTGGCACAAGTAAATCGGAGGGTGCATGCCATCAAAAAGACCAACTTGTAGACAATATACCCTCTGCCATGATTCCCTCCTCTCCCTCCTCTTTCCTGGTTCTTTTAATTAGTGGGTTTAGGGGGCTTAGTGTTAGGTTAGTATAGGCTGTTAGTTTAGTTAGTAGTAGTGGGTGGGGGGGGGTGGGTTATGATACTTTTTATATCTGTTTTTTATTATGTGGGTGGGTGGGGGATGATGTTGGGGTTTTGGTGTTTAAACAAATATATATATATATATATATTTATTTGTTTAGTATAAGATAGTATGTGTTTAGGTTAGTATATGTTGTCCTCCATGTGTCCCGTCTTATACGGGGGTGGGGGGTTGATGTTTACATAAGTTTTGGCTTGAAGACAAATTTGAAGGCAATATTTTCTGGCTTAGACATCCCTTGAGGAAGCGTTATTCTGTCCAGCACATCATTATGGTGTATAGTTTATATGTTCCTCTCAAATAACCCTCAGGAAGGGCAGATGATGGTACAATCCAGACCACTGTGCATAGTTATCAGCCAACATTCGTTCAGGTCAGGTGTATTGACAATCAATAATCATTGACCTGAGGTAAACATCACTGATCTACCTCACGGTTGATGTGTCACTTTACACAGAGACAAAGTTGTTGTGTAAGTGCTATTTATTTTAAAGTGCTGTAGTGCTATATGTACATTGTCCATGATTGTGAGTCCATTAGTGTGACACCTTCCATTGTGATCCTACACAAGTGCAAAAGGACATGTCATTGGACATGCTGGGGTGAAGTGTCAGACAGTGCAGAGGGACAGGATTTGCCAATGAGTTAGTGAGAGACAATCACAGGGCAGGGCGACAAGATAAACAGTGGGCTGAAGAACAGTGCTTGAGTACAGTTGTTGCAAGACTGGCATGCTACAAAGCACAAGACCTTGGCAATAGGTGGCCATGTGGCAGGGACTAGTGCTACAGGGTACTCTTGTGGGTGAAGGTGACCTGTTCCACATCTTCATCTTCTGATGTGTGTGTTGTTTCCTCTGCCCTTGGTGGTGGTTGTTGTGAAGGGGCAACACACACCTCAGTGTTTGAAGACGTGATGTCAGACATCCCGGTAGCTGCCAACTGTGGGGCTATTAAGGGCAGTACTGCAGCAAGGAGGAGCTGCTGGTTCTTAAGAATAGCAGCCACATCACTGTGGTAGGCAGCCAGGTAGGCCCTGAGGGATTCAATATTGCATTTGTGCACGCGTTGACAGGATTGTTGTTGTAGGTATTGGGTCAACTCTATTACAGTTATGCTAATTTCCTTCAACCTTTTTTCAAGTTCCTGGAAGATTGTTGTTCGCCCTTTCATGGCTGCTGCCTGTTCTTCAGTGGACATCATGCACGAATGCACCCCCCCTAGGCTGGCTGCCATATTTTGCATCCCCACCCGCACCTCCTTGGCCAGCTCCCGCTGTACTCCTGCTACAGTTCTCTCAAAGCTGGTGCTAGTGTCGTCAGAGTCCTCAGCTGTGTTGGAGCTAGCAGGTCGTACAATTGGGGTGGTGGGTGGGTCCCCTGTGATGGCTGCTACTTCTGTGCTCCTCCTTGTGACTGAAGGTGGGGTCCGGAGGGTTCCAAGGACATCTTGGAGGGTCTGCTGGCTGATGTTTGTCAGCTCTTCATCCATGTCATCAGGGTAGTCCTGCACAGGCATATCCGCAGGAGAGCCATCGTCCTCTGCAATGAGATATGGTACTATTAGTGTGTCTGTGTTGTGGGATTTGTAATGTGACGTGCCTGCCTTCCCATTATTTTCACATTGTGATCTAGGTTCCTGTTCATTGTTCCTGTCTTTCATATTAGCATTCTCCCAGGCCTATACCCCACCTGCATGTCACCTGTATTGTGGTCAGTTTGTGGACTTGTCAGCATCACATCCTCTAGGTGTTGGTTTTGGCCAAATAGTGAATTGCAACCTTCTTGTCCTACTCAACCATCTCTCTACTTCCATTCTCATTGTGAGGCCTTTCACTGGCTGTGGGTGTCCTGATGGCACTAGCACCACACTTAACATTCTGCAACTGCACCAGTCTCTGATATTTCACATCCACCTATATGTTGCTGAGATCTAGTATATACTATGTATAGCATTGGTATGGCACGATACGGATGTCAGCATTGTTAATGTGTACTGCTGATGTTGGGAAATGTGTGCTACATTGGATTGCACTGATGGTCCTAGCAGTGTTCCATTTCCTCCTCTGACTGTGCGGTTTATTTCTGTGACCAGTTACATATGTCCTCCCCCTCAATGCTGTTGTCTGAGCAGTATGACATTTGGGATGTTGCATGGTGTCATTGGAGCTATTGTGACCCAGGCATAGGGTGGACCCTGACATATGCAGCATGGGTATGACATTAGTGCTGTGTACCTCCTAATGTTTATGACAATGGCTGGTGTTTGTAGCAACTATGAACAATCACATTTGACTGGATTGGAACATTTGTATTGATTTCAGGGGATTGTTGACGTTGTCATCCTGAACCCTCTAATTTGGGTGTGTTTGATCCATGGGGACGTTACTGCCATTAGCTACTTGACCTACACACACAGCAGAGGTGGTAGTGGCAACTGTTGTCAATGTTACATTCCACTTGCAGGTATGGCCAGAGGTTGTTAATTGGGCCCTAGTTCATGTAGGGAGAATACTGGCTGACGTGTGATGGGCTGCCAGTTTTACGTTGTACCCTACCCTCCTGGCCTGGCTTTACCTTTCCAACATCCTTGGCATGGCAGCATACCCCCATGCAAAGGTTGTTGGTGTAGTGTAGTACTGTGCCCCAGATTTCCTCTGTACAGCCCATGCCCCCGTGCCGTGCCCCTTTACCCATGCCACTTCCTGAATATCATGACTTACATGCATTGTGTAGTATGTCCACCCCCCGCTTACAGTTAACATTTGTGCATTTTAATTCCCCATGCCACTTACCCTGCTTGTGTGTTGTCTCCTGGTAGTCTGTGCTGTCCTGTCATCGAATCCCCTCAGGAATGACGGCTACCACCATCTCCTCCATATTGCCCAGGGCCTCCTGCGGGGCTGGACTCCCTCCTCCAGTCTGCAGTGCTGCCTTCCTGTTCCTGGCCATCTTTTCCTTGGTCCTGCGCTTGCAGTCATGCCAGCGTTTCTTGCACTCGATGACTGTTCTCCTTACTTCTGCCACACTGTTGATCTTTTCAACAATTTGTGCCATATTGCCTCTCTCCTACTAATTGGCAACTTTGAGGTAACAAACAGTTGGTGCTGGTGTATCGTCACCTCTTTCACCAGAATTTCCTGCTCCTCTGTACTGAAGCAACACTTTCTTTTCTTCTTCTCCCTGTCCTGGGTCTTGTGTGGGTCCTCCTGGCTGGTTCCTGGTCTGTTGTCATCTTCCTGGGGTCTGTGCAAGCATCTTGGATCCGTTTTGGCTCTCCTTAGCATCGGCGCAGTTTTGCGTCAAAAAGTATAAATAAGGCCCTTAGGTGGTCATTACAACCCTGGCGGACGGTGTTAAAGGTGCGGTAATACCGCAAACAGGCCGGCGGACAAAAAAAGGTAAGCATGACCGTGGCGGAAACCGCCAACATAGACAGCCACTTTAACACTCCGACCGCCACGGCGGTACAGACAAGCAGTGCAGCGGACACCGCCAACAGACAGGCGGCAGACAATGTACAACCCGCCAATCCGCCACCGTTTCCGGGGCGGATTCACCGTGGATAAAAACACGGCGGAAACAGCTTTTGCAATGGGAAAACGCTCACCTTCTACACATCCTACGAGAAAGGAGGACACCATGGAGCCGGAATTACAAATCCTACCTGCCCTTGTCTTCCTACTCATTTACGAACACCAGCAACAGTGGTGCTGAAGACAACGGTGAGTACTGCACATACGACATAGGGGAGGCAAAAGTCAGGGGGACACACACGCAACACCCCCACCCCCACCCTCGCACATTACAACACACACACCAATGCATTTCCAAACATCACAGTAACAACCCACAACCCCCCCGGAAGAATGCAAAGACCAAAGGAAATAAGTTCTAAAATTGTAATGTATCAAAATACAGTTACCAAATCCAAATATATACAGATATATATATATATATATACACATTCAAAAGTATATACATTACGAGAAGTAGTGCAGGTATGCACATATCAATGTCCGTGCACCACTGGTCCAAAAATGCATGGGCGAGGCCCACACTAGATACCTGTCCACAAACGGAGAGAACACTGCTGGGGCATCAGATAGCAATACAACAGGCACCTCAGGGGGAAAGGAAGTGGGGGGCACCTCAGCCGGATTACAGCACCACGCCAGATCCACGACGGGGCTCCATGCCCATTGATGTATCCTGGGGAGTGCAAAGCCACAGTTTCTCAAGTCTCTACAGTGGGTGGGTTGCCCACTGTTCCATCCTGGGGAGGGCAAAACCACAGTCTCTCAAGTCTCTACAGTGGGTGGCTTGCCCACTGTTCAATCCTGGGGAGTGCAAAGCCACAGTCTCTCAAGTCTCTACAGTGGGTGGGTTGCCCACTGTGACATCCTGGGGAGTGCAAAGCCACAGTCTCTCAAGTGAATAACAGTCTCCACTGGTTCTGGAGGGGGAATGGTGCCCACACTGCATTAGGCTCCCCGTGACGGTTCCTGTTCCGTCACAGTCCCAGCTGTACATGGGATGACGATGCTTGATGTGGCGGTGTTTCCATGTTCAGCGGTGCTTTGCCATGGTGGTCTGTGCCCTGTTCAGCAGTTCTCTGCCCTGTTCAGCGGTGCTTTGCCCTATTCAGCGGTCTACACCATGGCGGTGATTTCCGTGTTCAGCGGTGCTTTGCCATGGCGGTCTGTGCCCTGTTCAGTGGTGCTTTGCCCTGTTCAGCGTTCTTCACCATGGCGGTGATTTCCTTGTTCAGCGGTGCTTTGCCATGGCGGTCTCTGACCTGTTCAGCGGTTCTCTGCCCTGTTCAGCGGTGTTTTGCCCTGTTCAGAGGTCTTCACCATGGCGGTGATTTCCTTGTTCAGCGGTGCTTTGCCATGGCGGTCTGTGCCCTGTTCAGCGGTTCTCTGCCCTGTTCAGCGGTTCTTTGCCCTGTTCAGCGGTCTTCTCCATGGCAGTGATTTCCTTGTTCAGCGGTGCTTTGCCATGGCGGTCTGTGCCCTGTTCAGCGGTTCTCTGCCCTGTTCAGCGGTGCTTTGCCCTGTTCAGCCATCTTCACCATGGCGGTGATTTCCTTGTTCAGCGGTGCTTTGCCATGGCGGTCTCTGACCTGTGCATTGGTGTGTGGCATGACGGTCCCTCATTCCCCAGCGGGGCTGTGGCAGCCGGGGCCCTCCTGGGCACTGACTCCGGCAGTGGTCCCCTGACCAGTGACGATACTCCTGCCCTCCTGGGCAATGACTCCGGCGGTGGTCTCTTGACCAGTGACGATACTCCTGCCCTCCTGGGCAATGACTCCGGCGGTGGTCTCCTGACCAGTGACGATACTCTGGCCCTCCTGGGCACTGACTCCGGCGGTGGTCTCCTGACCAGTGACGACAGTGCTGGCGGTGGCATCCCGACCGCCTGGGAGGATGGCGCCCTTCTCCGCCGTGCTACTCTCACCAGACTGTGCAGACTTCTTCTGGCACTTCACCGCCTTTGGAGGAGTCACAGCTGACTCTGCAATCCCCCTGGGACCCTTGTGAGCAGTTTTGCCGCCAGGAGTCTTCACCCTGTCCCGTCGGCCACTTTCCAACTTGAGATGCTTTACAGGGGGTGGACTGGGAGTGCTTGGCTCCATGTCACACTGCCTGCCCTGGTGGCCGATGTACTCCACACACCTGTAACACGCACCACTGGTACTGGAGTCTTTTTGGCTGAGGCGCTACTACAGGACTTATGAATTGGAGGGGTGGGGATGGGGGCAAAGAGGTCAACATTGCTGAGGGAGAGTTTCTGACGAACACTGGGTTGGGTAGCTGGAGGGGTTCTGGGAGTGGAGGAAGAGGAGGTGGTTGTAGGAGGTGTCACTTTAGGTGTTTTGGGTGCAGGTGCAGGTACTGGAGGCTGTCGTGAGGTGGATGGATGTTGGGTGTGTGGGTGCCCGCGTTTGTGTACTTTGGGAGGGGGCGTCACAGACACACTGGGAGAGGACACAGGGGATGTGTAAATGGTAGTGGGGGTGATGAGTGCAGGTGAGAGGGGTGAGGTGCTGGGTGTTCTGGTGCGAGTCCTAGTGCCTGTAGATGTAGTGCATGCAGGTGAGAGTGTAGACGACACTGGGAGGGAGGAGGGAAATGACGAGGAGGGGGACAGAGTGGAGGCAGTGGATGTTGGTGTGTCTGTATGTGTGTGATGCTTGTGTGCGTGCCTGTGCGATGTGTGGTGCCTATGTTTGCCTGAGATACTTGTGTGTGTTGAGGTGTATGCATGCTTGTTTAATGGTGTGCTTGGGATAGGTTGGGGTACAGGGGATTGGGTCTGGGTGGAGGAAGTTGGAGGGGGGAGGCTAGACACAGGGACAATGGCTGCCATCAGTGCTGAGGCCAGAGATTGCAGGGTTCGATGATGGGCAGCCTGACCAGAATGAATGCCCTCCAGGAATGCATTAGTGTGTTGCAACTCCCTTTCTACACCCTGGATGGCATTCACAATGGTAGACTGCCCAACAGTGAGTGACCTGAGGAGGTCAATGGGCTCCTCACTAAGGGCAGCAGGGGTGACTGGGGCAGGGGCTGAGGTGCCTGGGGCGAAGGTGATGCCCACTCTCCTGGGTGAGCGGGCACGGGGTGAACGCTGAGGGGCTGCTGGGAGGGCGGTGCTGGTAGGGGAGGTGGCGGGTCCCATTGGCGGACGAGTCCATGTCGCTGGTTGGTGATCTGGTGACCGACCTGTAGCTCCCCTCGCCCTCCGTCCCACTGGTGCATTCTGAGTCCGTGGTCTCGCCCTCCAGGGCCATGTGGGATGCCGCTCCCTCTTGCTCCGGTGCCACTGTACCTCTGCCTGATGATGCTGATGCACAAAAGAACAGGGAGAGCACAAAAAGGGGGGGGGACGACAGAAGAAAGGTTGAGTGCATGGCTTACCGCTACCGTTGGCGGACAATACAGACACAGCAGCCCCCTGCACTACGCCGTGCCCTTGGCCTCTACAGATGCAATTCCTGGGATATGGCCTACATTGCTATGGTGGACATCTGCACACATGGATGCCACAGGGGCATGTATACCTGTACTTGGCACTCTACTGCGGTGGGGTGGAGTGGCACATGGCCTGCATTACGGAGGGGCCTAGCCTATGGAAGTCGCCCTGGCCTAGGGAAACCCACAGCCCTCCTCCCACACCCAGACCCCTCAACTGCATGCAAAGTCCCCAGAATGAGGGTGTACTCACCCCCTTGTGTCTGCTGTGATGCCCTCAAGCGCCCATCCAACTCAGGTAGGCCACTGCCAGGATCCGGAACATCAGGGGGGTCATGGGGCGACGGGCACCCCTCCCACGTTGGGAGGCCATCCCCAGCTGAGCCTCCGCCGTCTTCTTGCTCCAGCGGCGAATGTCCTCCAATATTTTCCAGCAGTGGGTGCCCCGTCTCTGGTGGACCCCCAGGGTCCGGACGTCCTTGGCGATGGCACGCCAAATGTCCTTCTTCTGGTGGGCGCTGACCTACATGACATGCACAGGGGAAGAAGAGAAGTCATTACCAACTGCACCGTCGAAGTGAGTGGGCCACATCCCTGCCCTTGCCATGTGGCACATGCATTCATAGTCCTTCATGTTCACTGCACTCTGCCCCCTTCCCTCTTACAACCAGCCCTCTCCACACAGAGCCCATACAACGTGCTCCCTGTGTACTTACCTGTTGGTCTGGAGGACCGTAGAGTAGCGTGTACTGGGGGAGGACCCCGTCCACGAGCTTCTCCAACTCCTGGGCAGTGAAGGCAGGGGCCCTTTCCCCAGACGCAGCAGCCATTGTCTCTTCCAGACTGAGGTCACAGCAGCACTTGCAGTGTAGGTCCTCTCCTGTCGAAGATCAGGTATCGAGTGATTGAACAGAGAGAAAATGGCGGTCACGTCCACGGCAGTGACGTCCGCGGCGGTGCGTATCATCGCCGCCGGCGCACTTCATCATTGGCTCCTGGGACCCATAGGGTCCCATGTTAACCAATGCAGCATTGCGCTGCGGTCTACGACCGCCTACCGCGCCGATGTACAACGCCAGCGCAGTTACCTCACATCCCATTGTCCCAGTTTAGAGGTCAGGCAGCCGCCATTTCAGGGGCCCACGTGGCTTCATTTACTACTGCATCACACATACCTAGGCCTACACTCGACACACATCCAGGAAGATTTTTGTCTTTGGTGTCGTGTTCTGTGTATCTGTGGGTACATACCTGGGATTTTGTTGACTCTGTGGTCGCTGTTGTCCTTCCTAGGCACTGTCAGCTGGGACATTTAAGAAGATGGCGGAATCCTCCGGTGTACCGACCGCTGGTGGACCTGTTGACAATGGAGGAGCGACATTTACTCATCACCTACAGGTTTGACCGTGCCACTATCCAGGAACTATGTACCCAGTTGGAGCCAGACCTGATGTCACCAATCCGCCATCCCACAGGAATCCCCCCTGACGTGCAGGTGCTGTCAGTGCTCCATTTCCTTGCAAGTGGATCTTTACAGACAACAGTGGCCATGGCATCAGGGATGTCCCAGCCTATGTTTTCAAACGTGTTGTCCAGAGTGTTGTCTGCCCTGCTGAAACACATGCGGAGCTACATCGTTTTCCCTCAGGTGGAGGATTTGGCTACAGTGAAAGGTGACTTCTATGCCCTTGGACATATCCCCAACATCATAGGTGCTATTGATGGGACCCATGTAGCTCTGGTCCCCCCCCACAGGAGTGAACAGGTGTACAGGAACCGGAAGAGTTATCATTCCATGAATGTACAGATGGTATGTTTGGCAGACCAGTACATCTCGCAGGTAAATGCTATGTTCCCTGGCTCTGTGCATGACGCCTACATCCTGCGCAATAGCAGCATCCCTTATATGATGTGTCAACTCCAGAGGCACCGGGTGTGGCTATTAGGGGACTCTGGTTACCCCACGCTGTCATGGCTATTGACCCCAGTGAGGAATCCCAGGACCAGGGCAGAGGAACGCTACAATGAGGCCCATAGGCGGACTAGGAGGGTGATCGAACGCACCTTTGGCCTCCTGAAGGCCAGGTTCAGGTGCCTCCATATGACAGGTGGTTCCCTATTCTACTCACCGAAGAAGGTGTGCCAGATCATCATCGCCTGCTCGATGCTTCACAATCTTGCTTTGCAACGCCAGGTGCCTTTTCTGCAGGAGGATGGTCCAGATGGCGGTGTTGTGGCAGCTGTGGAGCCTATGGAGCCTGTGGACAGTGATGAGGAGGACGCTGAAGAACAAGACATAGACAACAGGGAGTCAGTCATACAGCAATATTTCCAGTGACACACAGGTGAGAACAGTTTCCTTTTTACCATTACATTCACTTTCACACTTCTACCTCTATCCTATCTGTCATTTCATAGCAGTATTTGGTCACTGAGTTGTACCTTTCCATTACGGTTTCACAGGTGTGGTTAGCAACATGTGTCATCTGCTTGCATCCTTCAAGGACTTGTGATGTGTGACATAGGTATGTTGGCTTTACAATTTGAAACACATGTTGACACTGTCATTGATAATACATATTTACCAAATCACAGACTGACTCCAGATTGTTTTGTGGTTCAAGGGTGTTTATTTAAGTGCTAAAAAATGGAGGGGGGTAGTAATATGGTGATGGGGGACGGTGGAGGAATGTCCATGGCAGAGTCCAGTCCATTAGTCACACAGGTGCACTGCCCATATGGGCGTAGGAAGTGGAGCTGGGGCAGTTTCAGTATGGACAGGGTAACAAAGTGGGACAGTGGGGGGACAATCAGGGTGGTCTCATTTCCTGGCGGGGGTCTTGCCATCTTGCTCTGTCCTGTTCCTGGATCTCAGGGACCGCTTGCTGGGTGGTTGTCCATCTGCAGGGGGTGGGGTGCTGGTGTGGTGGTCCTGTGGCGGGGCGTCCTGTCCACTAGTGCCGGCGGAGGTGGTTGGCAGTTCATTGTCCATGCTAGTGTCAGGGGCCCCTTGGAGTGCCACTGTGTCCCTCATGGTCTTTTGTATGTCCTTCAGCACCCCTACGATGGTGCCCAGGACGGAGCTGATGGTTCTGAGCTCTTCCCTGAACCCCAAATACTGCTCCTCCTGCAGGCGCTGGGTCTCCTGAAACTTGGCCAGGACCGTCGCCATCGTCTCCTGGGAGCGGTGGTATGCTCCCATGATGGAGGAGAGGGCCTCGTGGAGAGTGGGTTCCCTTCGCCTGTCCGCCCCCTGTCGCACAGCAGCCCTCCCAGTTCCCCTTTGTTCCTGTGCCTCCGTCCCCTGGACCATGTGCCCACTACCACTGCCCCCAGGTCCCTGTTGTTGGGGTGGTGGGTTATCCTGGGTTCCCTGTAGTGGTGGACACACCGCTGATTGACGTGTCCTGGGTACGGAGGTATGGGCCCGCTGGGTGGATGCTGTGCTGGTGTTACCAGAGGGTGGAAGGTCAGTGTTGGGCTGTGCCTGTGCAAGGGGAACCGACTGTCCCGAGGCCCACGATGGTCCAGCCTGGTCATCAGGATCCAGTAGGGCAGAGCTGCTGTCGTCACTGTGGGACTCTTCTGTGGGTGGAGTGGAGTTGTCTGGACCCTCCGGTGTGGTGGCGTTCCGTAGTGGTCCTGCAAGGATATAAGAGCATGATTATTGCATGTGTGTGTGTAATGGTGTGCAATGGGTGGGTGTTTGTGCACCCCAGTGCAAGCATTCCTGTGTGTGGGTTTGTGTGATGATGGTTAGGGGGTTGTTATGGGTATGTGCAGTGAGCATGCTTTGGTGAGGGGTGACCATGCTTTGTTTTTGCATGCAGGGCTTGGTGTTGGGATGGGTGGTTTGTGTTATGAGTACATTAGTGAGGAGTTGGAGTGTTAGGGGAGGGGGTGAGGGTGGGGGTGTGTGATAGCATGCAGGTAGGGTGGGGGATATGATAGTTAAGATTAGACTTACCAGTGTTCATTCCTCCACCGACTCCTCCGAGGCCCTTAGGATGCATGATGGTCAAGACTTGCTCCTCCCATGTTGTTAGTTGTGCGGGAGGAGGTGGGGGTCCGCCGCCAGTCCGCTGTACCGCAATGTTGTGCCTGGAGACCACTGAACGCACCTTCCCCCGTAGGTCGTTCCACCTCTTCCTGATGTCCTCCTGATTTCTTGGATGCTGTCCCACGGCGTTGACCCTGTCCACGATTCTTTGCCATAGCTCCATCTTCCTGGCTATGGATGTGTGCTGCACCTGTGAGCCAAATAGCTGTGGCTCTACCCGTAGGATTTCCTCCACCATGACCCTGAGCTCCTCCTCGGCAAACCGGGGGTGTCTTTGGCGTGACATGGGGTGGTGTGGGTGATGTGTGGGGTGGTGTAAGTGCTGATGTGTGTGTTGATGTGTAGTGGTGTGTGGTGTTTTGTGCATGTAATGTTGTATGGGTGATGGTGTTGTGTGCCTCTGTGTGGTGGGGTTCTCAGTTGCTGTGCTCTCTGTCTATCTGGCCTTCGTCCGTGAATTGTGGTCGTAGGGGTTTGTGGGTGATGTGGGTGTGTGTTTTATATTGTGTTTGGTGTGTGGGAGTGGTGTTTGTATGTGTATCAGGTGTGTGTATTTGCAATTGTCCACTGTGGCGGTGTTTTGGAGATGTGTGTGTATTTTGAGCGCAGCGGTGTGTACCGCCAATGGAATACCGCGGTTGAAAGACCGCCGCGTGGATTCGTGTGTCGTAATAGCATGGACGTGTTTCTGTTGGCGTGACAGTGGAGGTTTTGTTTTCGCCAGTTTATCACTGACTTTTGGTGTGGCGGTCTTGTGTGGGTGTCTGAATTTCGGCGGATTGCGAGATGTGGGTCATAATAGCTGTGGTGGAATTCCGCGGCCACGGCGGTGTTTTGGCGGAATTCTGCGCGGTGGTAAGCGCCTTTTACCGCAAATGTTGTAATGAGGGCCTCAGTCTCCTTAACCTGCATCAAAAGCTTTGTTGAGGCTTGGGGGTCAAAATTGGGACCCTTATTTATTTCCCAGCCACTGTATTTGGCACCACCTAGTGGTGTTGCAGCATAAGCTGCATCACGAACAAGAAGGTCAGTTCTGCCTTGGTGTAAATACATGCTGTAGGACAAGTTCAGGGAGTTCAGTAAGTGAGGGACCTGAGGGGAAGAGCACCGCTGACCGCCCCCCTTGTGATGGTCCTGTTGATGGGGAGCTGCATCCCTTCATGTTATGGACTCTATATTTACTTTTCTGAAAGTCTGCCCCCTTTCCATGGCAGTCTTTGTCCACCTATTATCTCCAAATAGTGCAGCTCAAGGGTTGATTTGCCACCAGTGCTTTTAATAGAATAATGTAAGCGCAGGTACCCAATAAATTGTGCTGTTGACTAGGGGTGGAGTTTAGGGCGGTGCTATGGGAAGGAAAGGGGCGGAGCTATGATCCAGGCAGCTAATAAAGTCAGGAGTTTGTGTGTAACTGTTCATGAATGATGGTGCAATTATATATCTGACAACTGTAGAGTATTCTCTTTGACTGTGCTGCCCAGAGCTGTGGTAGTTTTGCAGATGGGCTGACATAGGAGACCCTGCAGAATGTTAAGTGTTCAGGGAGGGATGCTGTGCTAATGATTTATGATCCAGTCTGTGGATAGAGCAGACCGTTTGAAAGATCATTTGCATTATAACCATGTCCGAGCACTTTCACATCCCTCTATAGGTTCTTGATGGTCAGCCCTCGCTCCCTGCTGCCCCACTCCCAGGAGTGAAAACAACAACTTGAAAAGCCTTTAAGTGGTGGGCTAACAGAATACCTCATCTTTTTTTCTGTATTTTTACTAGGAAGTTTCAACATGATTTCATATTTATTAACATTAATTCAGCTATTTACCACAGTGCAGTCATGTAGTTGCTCAAATATTTAAACACAATACATTAACCTTTGGTGTAAACATGACAGGGAAAGAGATACATATTTAGAGGCAAAATTTCACAAAGTGAGACCAGAAAGCTAGGATCAATCACAGCATCTCTGCTTGAACAAATTGTGTGATCCCAAGCAGTAACTTTATTTAAATGTGCCCCTTTCCTGCATCATCACGTTTTAGAGCTAAGCTTCTTTTGCACATTACAACTGACTTGCCTTTTGGTTCTCATTTAGCATTGCCATCATGGCGATGGGGGAAATAAATAAACTAATAAATGACAGGAAATTAAGTGATAAGGTCTAAGGTACTAACTAAAGTAAAAAGATTTCCCATGTCAAAAAATTACACCTCTTTTCACTATGAAGAGTCACTTCTTTAACATATTTCTACATGAGGTTTGTGCACAATTTAAATGCCAAATGAGTTAATGGTTCAACTTTTAAAGTAAAGCCAGCCCTTGGATCTCATTGCAACTGCGCCTGCTGCACCTATGGTACAGCCACACACTGGTTGTGTGCCCTGCTCATCTTATGGATTTCGCCCTGTCTCCTCCTTTGGTAAGAGGACCTTGAAGCTGTGTAAGGGATGAGATTATGATAAATTGTTCATGCCAGTTGAGACACCCTACATGAATGAATGGGCAGTGCAAGGATAGACTGATCCAATACTGAGCAGAGGTGGGCACATGCACCTAGAGGTTCTGAGCATGCCAGGCTGCCGTTCCCCTCTGCACACCCTAGCTGAAGTAATCAGTCCATGAAAAGCGGCAGCTAATGGGAGGCTGGGGCCGCGTTACACTGGTGTGCACTCAGTGCTTAATCTGAGCTGGTGCTTTATGGTGCTCGGCACCAGGACTTAATTGTCAACACTGGGACTTATGACAGCCAACCACATGGTGGCGCTGTTTGTCCAATTTTGTAATGAACACAATAGTAATTCTACGTACATTGAAACTTACTAATATCTGAAACTGAAAGCTTTAAAAATAGCTTGAGGGCAAAGTTATTAGTAATTTTAAACATATAAAAAGTCTGAATTGTCATTAGTAGTGCAATGGGTTTTGCAAGCTGCAGTGATCTTCAGACAAGGGCCCGGACTCTTATTTCTTTAGAAATTAAATACTCTCTGTATGGCATTAGTGTGAGCAATATATCTGCTCTCTGATTGATTGATTACAGCGGGAATCTGCTGCAGTAAGTCACTCTGAGACATGTGGTTCTGCCTGGCTCTGAGCCGTGATGGCAGAATCCGCCTGAGTACCGGTACTCTTCTTGTCCAAGGAAAAGGGGTAAAAATAAAATATTCCGGTACTCAGTCCCGGTGAGTACAGGCCCATTTGAAGCACTGTTTGCCACCCTTTATGGGGAAGGTAGTTCCATGTGTTGATGAAAAAAGTAGCAACCCTGGAATTTTTACCACTGCAGCTTTTTGCGAAGCATTTCCAGTTCATAAACCAGCTACCTCTCCTATCACTCGTTGACATTATGCTTGTCTTTGACCATGTACAGAGCTCCGCTGCCTATTGGTTGCCTTATTCTATAAAAATAGCGCAAACATACATTTTCAGCTGACGGACTCACTTCTAAGGTTGATTTTGCAAACAAAGCAGCAAACGGTACATCTACCATCTATGATTTTCTATCACCCCCTCCTATAAATCTGGCCTCTTTTCAAATGGACCTCAAAGTTTCCCAACCCATTCTAGGAAGAAAAAATGATTTCCTTCCTGTACTAAGAGTTGGATCTGATCTTCAGTTAGTCTAGTGGCATTGACATCTAGGTCCAGATGCGAGAAATTATTTTAAGACTGCAAACCCTGCGATTTGCAAAATTGTTTGGGTTTTTTGACCATGTACTAAATAGCAACTCCCTCACCGATTTCTCTAGTGTCCTAGCCAGATGGACAGCAACCTAGAATCTAAGTTCTACTAACTATATTATAGTCACACCAAGACCGCCTTATACCACTGCTCGCTTCCAGACCGTCTACCTTCTATGTCGTCTTTACTGGAACGCTGCACCGCGTGGTATTCAGACAGCCCTGTCCCTACAGGATTTCACAAAAGTATTGAAATGTCATCTACTGCAACTACAAAGGCATGAGTGGTTCCTGCCCCACTCCCCATAACTCTGTTATTGATGCTAAATAAATGTGGAATAATATAATTTACAAAAATTGATATGACTTTGCCTGCCTTCAAGTGACTGCATTCTAATATTTGTCGATTTTTTATGGTTTTGATTCAGTGCTATTTTCACCATTGGTATAGTGAACAAAAGTTTAATGCCATCCACTTTTGCAACTTCTGCTGTCCTGTGGAACAAAAGTAATCTCGTCTTTTTCCTTGGGCTTGGGCCTAGTCATTGGTTAAAGCCAGTCTATGTAATTTTCTCATTAAATTTTCTCAGCGACCTCCTGGACGTCAAGTCACCAAAATGCCAGGGGTAGCGGAAGTGACATCACATGCCCTTTGACTTCCACTTTTACTTACTCACACACACATACTTCCACATACATACAAAGCACACTCACACACGCACTCTTGCACATAAACACACTCTCACCCGCAACCACACACACAACATACATTTAAAAGCATTTTTACTTACCTCAGCTTACCTCAGCTGCCATGAAAGGAAATTTCACACAGGAATGGAAGCCGTTGCCACTTGGATAAGAGAAAGCTGCCTCAAGCTCAACTCCGACAAGATGGAGCTCATCATCTTCGGAAAATTCCACTTCAGCTTGGAACGACTCCTGGTAGCCCTCATCCCTCAGGACCCCCCTGTAATGACTGAGCACGCGCGCAACTTAGGAATCACCCTTGACTCCTCCCTCTAAATGACCCGCCAGGTAAACTCTGTTGCCTCCTCCTGCTGGCACATACTTTGCAAACTTCAGAAGATCTTCAGATGGATCCCAGCAGAATGTCATAGGACAGTCACCCACGCCTTAGTCATGAGCAAGCTCGACTACGGCAACGCCCTCTATGCCGGCACCTCAACTAGGAACATCAAAAAACTTCAACTCATCCAGAACGCCGCGGCCAGACTCATTCTGGACCTCCCTCACCGAGAACACATCTCCCAACACCTGAGGACCCTCCACTGGCTACCGGTTGAGAAGCAAATCACTTTCAAGCTTCTCACCCACACGTACAAGGCCATGCACAACAAAGGACCAGCCTAACTGAATCACCGCGCCTCCTTCCACACCCCTGCCAGATCCCTCCGCTCTGCTCAGATGGCTCTGGCCACTGTCCCTCACATCCACAAAACCACCACCGGAGGACGATCTTTCACCTACTCTGCAGCACAGAGCTGGAACAACCTCCCCCTGCACCAAAGCCAAAGCCAGTCGCTCACCATTTCAGGACGAACCTCAGACGTGGCCCCCCCAGCACCTC
Organism: Pleurodeles waltl; assembly: GCF_031143425.1. Classification (NCBI taxonomy): domain Eukaryota; kingdom Metazoa; phylum Chordata; class Amphibia; order Caudata; family Salamandridae; genus Pleurodeles; species Pleurodeles waltl. Next base: position 87,234,742 of record NC_090444.1, read on the forward strand.
AAGACCCTCATGGGTGAGTAGCCGCGCTTTACAAAGATTGATTGATTGATTGAGGACATATTTCAGTTAATTGTACTCCTTTTTTATTACACTAATAGTGAATAATATGTTATTAGTCACTATCAGTGTAGTAGAAATTGACAGAAAACGAACAGAGTGAAGTCACAACTAAAGTCGATAACGAGGAGCTGCCACTGTGTTCCTGGTACTCACTTTGCGACCTCTGGGGCTAGGGGGTCGCAAAGGCAGTGCCAGGGGTAGCAAAGGGCAAGCCAATAGTCGTAAAGGGCAAGCCAGGGGTCACAGCTGGGACCCCTAAATGAAGTCTAATAGCGACCTTTTAGGCCACCTTCCTGGTATAGCCTGTAGCACACAAACCTGCCAGTATGTGAACAGATTGTGAGTTTGCAAGAAATGCTTGCTCGCTTTGGATACATTCATGATGGCTCGCACGGCCACCTTTCACCTGCACACAAACCTTGGTTGGTTTGAGGGTGATTGTGTTGTTCACGCTATCCACAGGTTCTGCGGTTTAGTTATTTTGATGTTTTTATTTTGATTCATTAAATTGCTGTAGGGTTCACTGTAACCTTCACAGTGCATGTCTGACCATATCAGTACATAGGTCACATCGCAAAGACTCAGTCTGCAGTTTTGTACCCACCATTTGCGATTTGCTAATGGCCCGTAGGTCGCACCTCAATCAATCAATCAGTTTTTGTAGAGCGCGGCTACTCACCCGTGAGGGTCTCAAGGCGCTGGAATTTTTGTGCTCAGAACCTAAGAATTTTGTGCTCAGACCAATCACTGTGTGGAAAGTACATTTCCTACAAAATCGCCGAAATGTAATAAACGAAAACAAATCTGGACAAAATAATGTGTTTATTCTTAGTATTATTGCAATAACACATTGTGCCACACTCTAGAAGGGAAGCCACTGGTTATGCAGTCATGAGCAGCTCAAAGCATACAAACAGCTCAGCACTTGTTAGACACATCCTGTGGATGGGAGGGGTAGGTGACTATGAAAGTGACAATGACACAAGCCAATGAAGACCATGTAGCACTGGGAAGAAGGGAGGCCAAAGTGGGAAAAGTAAGGAAGATTTCAAGAAAATGTTTAAAAGCAACTGTCTGAGTTGGACAGTAACTGGATGCCAGGAGAGGGGGTGCATGAAACTGTGTAAGAGCACTGTAGCTCCCCTGGACTTCTGTTGGGCAGCTATGGCCCTAGCCTACTCTGTATACCAGAGATGCCCAACGTGGAACCTGTAAGGCAGAACCCATGTCTGATTTCTATGCCATCAGAATTAAATTAATTTACATAAAATGGATGCAATTGAAATTAGAACATTGGAATATTGAGCGCTCCATTGAAGACAATGGAGTGCTCTGGGCTTCTAATGGCTGGTAAAAGCCCGGAGCTCCAACATTCCAATGTTTGTGTCACAGCTGTTGCTATGAACAAAAGCCACAAGGAGCCGGAGTGGATTTCAATCCCCTCGGACTCCGTGAGGCCTTTGTTTTTGTGTCAGAATGTTCCACTAGCCTTGTAGCCCTTCGTAGCTGGATTATACTGGCATTATAGTCCAGCTCTTTTGTTAAAGGGCTTAGGGAATGGCCGATATTGCCTACTATGGTGGGCTATAACGCTATAATAATGTACCTAGTCAATGGTTAGCTTGAACATCTATCACTTATCCGACCCTCTTGGACCTTCATTGTGCATTCCTGATGAAAGCAAAGTTATTCTGCAAAACAGCTGGATATTTTAAATGGGTTGTCCACACCCACTCTGACGTAGCTGCGTCCTTCCGGAAGTACAGAAGTTACTCGATCTAATGTAAGATAGTCAAAGGAAAGGCAGTGATTGCCATGAGCTTCTGTAACAGCTGCACTCTCATGACTGGGCTGTCGTTTATCCAGCGGTGCAAGGCCAGTGACCCAGAGGGGGCATGATGCAAAACTGTTTCAGCCTAATCCCCCCCAAAAACCTATCACACAAAAATATAATAAAGGTGAGCAAAAAAGCAACATAATTTACATCCACAGTAAAATAGATAAAGGACAAATAAAGTGATCAACCTGCACAGTTAGTGCGTTACGTCAACAGTGAGGCATCCATAAAGAAGAAAGAAAGCAGGTCAACAGAAACAAGAAAGAAAGAGAAAAGCACTGCAGTGCCTCCTGGTGGTGTCTTCTAGTCATTGCACCCTGAGGCATGAACAGTCTTCTGCAACTTGTGGCGGAGAAGGTCCAAGCTCTCCTCGCGTTCTTCTCTCTTTTCAGCTTTTCTGTTAGGAGGAAATATTTCATAACATCATCACAAACCAATCATGAGCACACCAGTCCTATTCTATAAACAGTTACAGTGGGCCCTGTGTAATTGAAGCTCTTGTGTGATTTTTCAGGCTTCCTAGGTGCACCGGGAGACTGTGAACAGATGAACAGATCTTCTCAGGATTTGTGAATGTTATATGACGAATATCAAGTGAATGAGGTGACCTTTTTAGGTTATAATTTTCAGTCGTGGAAGATGCTAAACTTTAGACTTATACGTTTACAAATTTTACAGATGTTGTTATCAGACAGTTTAAGATCCCAGCGCCACAGAGCAGAGTGATGCTGGGTGTAAAATTCTGAAGGCCACAGACTGTGGCAAAATACAAGTGTGAATTTCTACGTACAGAGGGGCATATTTACAAGCACCTAGCGCCACCTTGTGCCATTTTAGTGTCATTTGTTTTTATGCTAAGGCGGTGTTAAGGTGGCCTTTCTGCCACGCCATATTTGCAAAGTGGCGCAATCAGCGGTTGAAGTGTATTAAAAAAAGTATGGGAACTGTGATACTGCATGCAGTGGGGGCGGAGTCAATGAGTGTGAAGGCGGGGTCAAAGGTATGGCTAACAAAAACAAAATATTCTCCTTTAGGTAGCTACATATAAAATAACTCACAGCTTAAATGAAAAATTAATTTAAAAAAGTTACGTTAATCAGTGCTAAGCACACTATTGTGTTTTATGAAACCTCTATTAGTTAATGCACCAAGAGGTCTGTGTGTAACCAGAAATCTCGCTTGGTGCAGTGGAGAATTGTGGCTTGTATATTGTTAGTGCTACAAGGGCCCAGCCTGTGACAGAAAGCACTGAGAACGCGTAAGTCATTTTGTTAAGCTTGCATTACACGCAGTATAAGACAAATAGCGATCAAATGTGCAAAAAGGTTTCAGATAAAATGGTACTTCTAAAATATATCTTTTAGTAATACGCAGACTGTACCTAATGATTTAGTTTTAACTGCCCTGAAAAGCACACACTGCATAGCTCAGCTAGTAACTCCCTTGCACCACCAGTTGAAAAGAATACATCTTTGTCATCAGAAAGCTTCATGTGACTCGATCAATTAAACCAGTACCTGCTCCCAAGCCCATCTGCAGATTAACTAGTTGTGCGCATTTGCATTTATTTCAGCTGAGGAGGCACCCTAGCACGGAGGCCGGTTTATTGTTAAGCTTGCTGCCCCTCCCTCAGTCTCACAGCACAGGAGACTTCCTGAATGAAACTTCAGCTGAGGCATCTGCACGATCAGAGTTTACTGTCCCGGGACGGTTGTCGTTTTCAGAAAAAGTAGGGGAACGGTTTTTCACAAATTAAAAAAGTAGGGGCATATTGTGCCCCTCAGATCCTGCCATCTTCGACCACTGGGCGCGATGCATGCATTGTGCCACTTTGTAAACCCTTGCGCCACATTAATCTTGTGCCAGGCATAATGTATGCAAGGGGAGCGTTCTGACGCAGGGAGGCTTGAAAAAATTACGCAGTGAAATTTACAACAGTTCACTGTGCCATTTTTTCTGTCATTTTTATATCCTGTTCAGAGCAGGCATTATAATGACGCACCCATTTTAATCTTTGGGCCTCCCAGTGCTTTGCTGCACTAGCGTCAAAATTTCTGACGCTAGTGCAGCAAAGCGCTACAAAGCATCAACAATTGTGACACTATTGCCCTAACGACGGCCATGGTGCACCCTATTGTCAATACAGCAAATCCATGGTGGCGTTAGGTGGGGCAGGGCGACGCAAGAAAAGTGGCGCATCGGGATCGGTGCACCACTTTCTTGTATATATGCCCCAGAATGTCTTAGTGTACATTCATTGTTTATTAGCAAATGCAAAACCTTTTTTGGCCTAGCTACAGACAGCTTTAGGTGGAATCGAACATCATGTCAACACGCTCACGTGTGACACACACACTCACACACACAGACACGCAATATAACATACAGTAAGGGGATTTTTGTGAGTAGTTTTCAGCCATTGCTATGTATGGGAGAACCTTCTGCAGGCATCGAATCAATGAGCTAACATGCTTTGGTATGAGGCCTTATTGTTTTGGGGATGGGTACATTTCTAGTACTCTTTTTATCTCAATTTGGTGATTGGGAAAAACAGTCATTCATTTTGTTATTATTGTATTTTTATCAAATGTTTAATATGTTTTGTGCATGAGTAAAGAGTTACATAGGGTACCACTTTATTATTGGCTGTGGTTATTCTATTATTTCGTAACCAGTAGCAGGAGCAGCGCCAGTGATTGAGGTGTGGCGTATCTGTCCTCGACTGAATCCTCTTTAAGCATTCTGTGTTGCGCACCGCTTAAATCACACGCCAGCGGCGTAACAAAACTGGAGGGAGGCCCCCGCTGGACTAACTCAGGTGCTCTCAGGCCAGGGCGCTGCGCTGAGGGGGCCCTCTGGAGCCCCTCCCCCGCACCGGGGGCTTATTAGGCCACTGCCACACTCTACGGGGATCAATTAGTTATCTCGCAGCCATAAGTTCTGATGCTCTATCTCAGTGGTTGATTTTGTCATGTCCTTGGTGATAGGCGGATGCTCGGAAGGGGCTGTGCTATTGGGTACAGCACTGCTTCAGCCCCACTTGCAGACTGTTGTCAAGGCTGGCAATCTCCAGGCGCAGTGGGACAAGAAGATGGCTGGAATCGCCACAGATCTGTGGTGCTGCAGTGGGAAGAGGCAGCATGGAACGACATTAATGTAATACAGACTCCGAGCCTCAAACCTGAGGGAGGTGAGAAAAAAAAAAAGCAGAAACCCCAGGGATATCGAGTTATAAACGAGCAGGATCGGACTCCTGCCCCACTACTTCAGAATGTATCCAAATGAGTCCCTGCTCCTCCTAGCTGAGCTACATTCAACATTGCCACTGAAAGCCAATCATTCACAGTTGTTCACTGCAGGGGGGCAGAGTGAATCAGTAGTTTGGCAACAGGTCGACATCCTCCACCCCCGAGCAACACCAGCACTCTCTGGGCCAGATTTACAAGGCCCTAGCGCCCCTCAGCGCCACAGTTGAAGCAAAAGTCTTGCCGCGAATCGGACGCTAACGGGCCACTACCATAGCGCCATACTTACAAGGTGGCACAAACTAGATTTGCCCCACCTTGTAAACCCTTTGCCCCACATCATGTATGCAAAGGGGGTGTACCTTCATTAGAGGGTTGCTAAAAATGGCGCAATGGAATCTAGAGGATTCCATTGCGCCATTTCTAGCCTCATTTTGAATGCCTGCTTAAGGAGGCATTTAAAACGAGGCTCCCATTGATTTCAATCCGGTACAGCATTAAAATAGCATCAAAAAAATGACGCTGTCGCCCCTAACATGCACCATGGTGCGCCGTATTATAAATACGGCATTAATATGGTGGTGTTAGGGAACGCAAGAAAAGTGGTGCATTGTGAGAAGGTAGCCTCTTTCTAGCCTTGTTACCCCCACTTTTGGCCTGTTTGTGAGTGTATGTCAGGGTGTTTGTCACTGTTTTCACTGTCTCACTGGGATCCTGATAGCCAGGCCTCAGTGCTCATAGTGAAAACACTATGTTTTCAGTATGTTTGTTATGTGTCACTGGGATCCTGCTGGTCAGGACCCCAGTGCTCATAGGTTTGTGGCCTATATGTATGTGTCACTGGGACCCTGTCACACAGGGCCCCAGTGCTCATAGGTGTGCATGTATGTGTTCCCTGTGTGGTGCCTAACTGTCTCACTGAGGCTCTGCTAACCAGAACCTCAGTGGTTATGCTCTCTCATTACTTTCAAATTGTCACTAACAGGCTAGTAACCATTTTTACCAATTTACATTGGCTTACTGGAACACCCTTATAATTCCCTAGTATATGGTACTGAGGTACCCAGGGTATTGGGGTTCCAGGAGATCCCTATGGGCTGCAGCATTTCTTTTGCCACCCATAGGGAGCTCTGACAATTCTTACACAGGCCTGCCACTGCAGCCTGAGTGAAATAACGTCCACGTTATTTCACAGCCATTTTACACTGCACTTAAGTAACTTATAAGTCACCTATATGTCTAACCTTTACCTGGTAAAGGTTAGGTGCAAAGTTACTTAGTGTGAGGGCACCCTGGCACTAGCCAAGGTGCCCCCACATTGTTCAGAGCCAATTCCCTGAACTTTGTGAGTGCGGGGACACCATTACACGCATGCACTACATATAGGTCACTACCTATATGTAGCTTCACCATGGTAACTCCGAATATGGCCATGTAACATGTCTATGATCATGGAATTGCCCCCTCTATGCCATCCTGGCATTGTTGGTACAATTCCATGATCCCAGTGGTCTGTAGCACAGACCCTGGTACTGCCAAACTGCCCTTCCTGGGGTTTCACTGCAGCTGCTGCTGCTGCCAACCCCTCAGACAGGCATCTGCCCTCCTGGGGTCCAGCCAGGCCTGGCCCAGGATGGCAGAACAAAGAACTTCCTCTGAGAGAGGGTGTGACACCCTCTCCCTTTGGAAAATGGTGTGAAGGCAGGGGAGGAGTAGCCTCCCCCAGCCTCTGGAAATGCTTTGTTGGGCACAGAGGTGCCCAATTCTGCATAAGCCAGTCTACACCGGTTCAGGGACCCCTTAGCCCCTGCTCTGGCACGAAACTGGACAAAGGAAAGGGGAGTGACCACTCCCCTGACCTGCACCTCCCCTGGGAGGTGTCCAGAGCTCCTCCAGTGTGCTCCAGACCTCTGCCATCTTGGAAACAGAGGTGCTGCTGGCACACTGGACTGCTCTGAGTGGCCAGTGCCACCAGGTGACGTCAGAGACTCCTTGTGATAGGCTCCTTCAGGTGTTAGTAGCCTTTCCTCTCTCCTAGGTAGCCAAACCCTCTTTTCTGGCTATTTAGGGTCTCTGTCTCTGGGGAAACTTCAGATAACGAATGCATGAGCTCAGCCGAGTTCCTCTGCATCTCCCTCTTCACCTTCTGATAAGGAATCGACCGCTGACCGCGCTGGAAGCCTGCAAACTTGCAACATAGTAGCAAAGACGACTACTGCAACTCTGTAACGCTGATCCTGCCGCCTTCTCGACTGTTTTCCTGCTTGTGCATGCTGTGGGGGTAGTCTGCCTCCTCTCTGCACCAGAAGCTCCGAAGAAATCTCCCGTGGGTCGACGGAATCTTCCCCCTGCAACCGCAGGCACCAAAAAGCTGCATTACCGGTCCCTTGGGTCTCCTCTCAGCACGACGAGCGAGGTCCCTCGAATCCAGCGACACCGTCCAAGTGACCCCCACAGTCCAGTGACTCTTCAGCCCAAGTTTGGTGGAGGTAAGTCCTTGCCTCACCTCGCTGGGCTGCATTACTGGGAACCGCGACTTTGCAAGCTTCTCCGGCCCCTGTGCACTTCCGGCGGAAATCCTTCGTGCACAGCCAAGCCTGGGTCCACGGCACTCTAACCTGCATTGCACGACTTTCTAAGTTGGTCTCCGGCGACGTGGGACTCCTTTGTGCAACTTCGGCGAGCACCGTTTCACGCATCCTTGTAGTGCCTGTTTCTGGCACTTCTCCGGGTGCTACCTGCTTCAGTGAGGGCTCTTTGTCTTGCTCGACGTCCCCTCTCTCTGCAGGTCCAATTTGCGACCTTCTGGTCCCTCCTGGGCCCCAGCAGCGTCCAAAAACGCCAAACGCACGATTTGCGTGTAGCAAGGCTTGTTGGCGTCCATCCGGCGGGAAAACACTTCTGCACGACTCTCCAAGGCGTGTGGGATCCATCCTCCAAAGGGGAAGTCTCTAGCCCTTGTCGTTCCTGCAGTATTCACAGTTCTTCAGCCTAGTAAGAGCTTCTTTGCACCAACCGCTGGCATTTCTTGGGCATCTGCCCATCTCCGAGCTGCTTGTGACTTTTGGACTTGGTCCCCTTGTTCCACAGGTACCCTCAGTCAGGAATCCATCGTTGTTGCATTGCTGATTTGTGTTTTCCTTGCATTTTCCCTCTAACACGACTATTTTGTCCTTAGGGGAACTTTAGTGCACTTTGCACTCACTTTTCAGGGTCTTGGGGAGGGTTATTTTTCTAACTCTCACTATTTTCTAATAGTCCCAGCGACCCTCTACAAGGTCACATAGGTTTGGGGTCCATTCGTGGTTCGCATTCCACTTTTGGAGTATATGGTTTGTGTTGCCCCTATCCCTATGTTTCCCCATTGCATCCTATTGTAACTATACATTGTTTGCACTGTTTTCTAAGACTATACTGCATATTTTTGCTATTGTGTATATATATCTTGTGTATATTTCCTATCCTCTCACTGAGGGTACACTCTAAGATACTTTGGCATATTGTCATAAAAATAAAGTACCTTTATTTTTAGTATAACTGTGTATTGGGTTTTCTTATGATATTGTGCATATGACACTAAGACAGACTAGACAAAAACAGCCACAACAGCAGAGAACTCTTCAGCATCGTCAAAGAGTTCTCCAACCCCAGCGCCAGCGCCAACGCCGTCACGCCCTCACAGGATTTGTGCGAATCCCTCGCCACTTTCTTCCATCGCAAGATCAGCGACCTCCACGACAGCTTCGGACACCAGACCCAACCATACACCACTGAACCCGCTTCCCCGGACATCACCCTCAACAACTGGACCCACATCAACACGGAAGAAACCAAATCCATCATGAACTCTATCCACTCCGGCGCCCCTTCGGACCCCTGCCCGCACTTCATCTTTAACAAAGCCGACGACATCATCGCCCCGCACCTCCAGACCGTCATCAACTCTTCTTTTTCTTCTGCTACCTTCCCCGAATGCTGGAAGCACGCTGAAGTCAACGCCCTACTAAAGAAACCTACGGCTGACCCAAGCGACCTGAAAAACTTCCGCCCCATCTCTCTTCTACCTTTCCCAGCCAAGGTAATAGAAAAGACCGTCAACAAACAGCTGACCACCTTCCTGGAAGACAACAACCTGCTCGACCCTTCACAAACCGGATTCCGAACCAACCACAGCACGGAAACCGCCCTCATCTCAGTCACAGACGACATCAGAACCCTGATGGACAACGGTGAAACAGTCGCCCTCATTCTCCTCGACCTCTCGGCTGCCTTTGACACCGTCTGTCACCGCACCCTAATCACCCGCCTACGCTCCACCGGGATCCAAGGCCAGGCCCTGGACTGGATCGCCTCCTTCCTCGCTAACCGCTCCCAAAGAGTTTACCTCCCTCCGTTTCGCTCAGAACCCACCAAGATCATCTGCGGCGTACCTCAAGGCTCATCGCTCAGCCCGACACTCTTCAATGTCTACATGAGCCCCCTCGCCGACATCGTACGCAAGCACGACATCATCATCACCTCCTACGCCGACGACACCCAACTTGTACTCTCCCTCACCAAGGACCCCGCCAGCGCCAAGACCAACCTACAAGAGGGTATGAAGGACGTCGCAGATTGGATGAGGCTCAGCCGCCTAAAGCTGAACTCTGAAAAAACGGAAGTCCTCATCCTCGGCAACACCCCGTCCGCCTGGGACGACTCCTGGTGGCCCACGGCCCTCGGCACCGCACCGACCCCCGCAGACCACGCCCGCAACCTCGGCTTCATCTTGGACCCTCTTCTCACCATGACCAAGCAAGTCAACGCCGTGTCCTCCGCCTGCTTCCTCACTCTCCGCATGCTCCGCAAGATCTTCCGCTGGATCCCCGCCAACACCAGAAAAACCGTGACCCACGCCCTTGTCACGAGTCGCCTGGACTACGGCAACACCCTCTACGCCGGGACCACCGCCAAACTCCAAAACCGCCTGCAACGCATCCAAAACGCCTCGGCCCGCCTCATCCTCGACGTACCCCGCAACAGCCACATCTCCGCACACCTGAGACACCTGCATTGGCTCCCAGTCAGCAAAAGGATCACCTTCCGTCTTCTCACCCACGCACACAAAGCCCTCCACAACAAGGGACCGGAATACCTCAACAGACGCCTCAGCTTCTACGTCCCCACCCGCCCCCTCCGCTCCGCTGGCCTCGCACTTGCTGCCGTCCCTCGCACCCGCCGCTCCACGGCGGGTGGGAGATCTTTCTCCTTCCTGGCGGCCAAGACCTGGAACTCCCTCCCCACCAGCCTCAGGACCACCCAGGACCACTCCGCTTTCCGGAGACTCCTAAAGACTTGGCTGTTCAAGCAGCGATAACCCCCCCTTTCCCCCCTAGCGCCTTGAGACCCGCACGGGTGAGTAGCGCGCTTTATAAATGTTAATGATTTGATTTGATTTGATTTTAAGTGGTACTGTAGTAGCTTCACACGTCTCCTAGTTCAGCCTAAGCTGCTCTGCTAAGCTACCATTATCTATCAGCCTAAGCTGCTAGACACCCTATACACTAATAGGGGATAACTGGGCCTGGTGCAAGGTGCAAGTACCCCTTGGTACTCACTACAAGCCAGTCCAGCCTCCTACATTGGTTGTGCAGCGGTGGGATAAGTGCTTTGAGACTACTTACCACTCTTGTCATTGTACTTTTCATAAGAGAAAAATATACAAAACAAGGTCAGTGTATATACACATAGCCAAAAAGTTTTGCATTTCCTCTTTTCACTCTTTTCTAAGTGCTGAAAAGTACTTCTAAACTTTCAAAAAGTTCTTAAAAGTTTAAAAAGTTTTTTTCTGTCTTTCCAAAAAGTTCTGAAAACTTTTTTCTCTTTTTCTATCACTTTAACTCTCTCTAAAAAATGTCTGGCACAGGAAAAAATGTTGAACTGTCCAAACTTGCATATGATCACCTTAGCTGGAAAGGAGCAAGGAGTCTCTGCATAGAGAGAGGTTTGAGTGTAGGGAAGAATCCTTCCTTAGAACTGTTAATTAATATGCTTAGAGTACAGGATAAGGCCATAAGTGCCCAATCTGTAGAAAAAGTAGCTAATGGTTCTCAATCTGATCCAGGGACTCCCCCAGGAAAAGGTTCAGGAAAGAAACTTCTCAGCCTGCCCATTACTAGACAGTCTAGCATAGTTGGTACAGAGGTTGAATCACACCATACTGATGATGTGATCTCACATTATGCTGGTAGCCAAGCTGTTAGGGTGCCCTCTGTAAGGGACAGGTCTCCTTCTGTTCATTCCCATCATACCTCTGTATCTAGAAATGTCCCTCCCACCCACCCTGATGACAGATTGTTAGAAAGGGAGCTCAATAGATTGAGAGTGGAACAAACCAGACTGAAGCTCAAGAAGCAACAGCTGGATTTGGATAGACAGTCTTTAGAAATAGAGAGGGAAAGACAGAAGTTGGGTTTAGATACCCATGGTGGCAGCAGCAGTATTCCCCATAGTCATCCTGCAAAAGAGCATGATTCCAGGAATCTGCACAAGATAGTTCCCCCTTATAAGGAGGGGGATGACATTAACAAGTGGTTTGCTGCACTTGAGAGGGCCTGTGCTGTACAGGATGTCCCTCAAAAGCAGTGGGCTGCTATCCTATGGCTATCATTTAGTGGAAAAGGTAGGGATAGGCTCCTTACTGTGAAAGAAAATGATGCCAATAATTTTACAGTTCTTAAGAATGCACTCCTGGATGGTTATGGCTTAACCACTGAACAGTACAGGATAAAGTTCAGAGAGACCAAAAAGGAGTCTTCACAAGACTGGGTTGATTTCATTGACCAGGCAGTGAAGGCCTTGGAGGGGTGGTTACATGGCAGTAAAGTTACTGATTATGAAAGCCTGTATAACACAATCCTGAGAGAGCATATACTTAATAATTGTGTGTCTGATTTGTTGCACCAGTACCTGGTAGACTCTGATCTGACCTCTCCCCAAGAATTGGGAAAGAAGGCAGACAAATGGGTCAGAACAAGGGTGAACAGAAAAGTTCATACAGGGGGTGACAAAGATGGCAATAAGAAGAAAGATGGTGAAAAATCTCAAGATAAGCATGGGGATAAGGGTAAAACCAAAGATCCCACTTCAAATCTTAAACACTCTTCAGAGGGTGGGGATAAAACAAATTCTTCCTCTTCTTCCCAACCTGCACACATTAAAAAGCCTTGGTGCTTTGTGTGTAAAAACAGAGGCCATAGGCCAGGGGATAAGTCCTGTCCAGGTAAACCCCCTGAGCCTACCACCACTAATACATCAAGCTCTAGTGCCCCTAGCAGTAGTGGTACTAGTGGTGGGACTGCTGGCAACAGTCAAGCAAAGGGTGTAGTTGGGTTCACTTATGGGTCCATAGTGGAAACTGATGTAATCAGTCCCAAGACAGTTTCTGTCACACCTAGTGGCATTGGCCTTGCCACACTGGCTGCTTGTCCCCTTACAATGGATAAGTACAGGCAGACAGTTTCAATAAACGGTGTTGAGGCCTTGGCCTACAGGGACACAGGTGCCAGTTTCACTTTGGTGACTGAAAACCTAGTGCCTCCTGAACAACACATCATTGGACAACAGTATAAGATTATTGATGTCCATAACTCCACTAAGTTTCTTCCCTTAGCTATAATTCAGTTTAGTTGGGGTGGAGTTACTGGCCCTAAGCAGGTGGTGGTATCACCTAGCTTGCCTGTAGACTGTCTCTTAGGTAATGACCTAGAGGCCTCAGGTTGGGCTGATGTAGAGTTTTATGCCCATGCAGCCATGCTGGTCATCCCTGAGGAATTGTTCCCTCTCATTTCAAGTGAAATGAAAAAGCAAAGGAGAGAAGGCCTGAAAACTCAGGATCCCTCTCCATCAACAGGTAAAAAGGGTATCACAGTATCCCCTAACCACCCTACCATTCAGGATACTATTCCTGTGGTGGGAGAAACCTCTCCTGGGGTGGCACCTGTTCCAAGGGAATCATCAGTTGGCAAAACTGTACTCCCTGAGGTGGAAGTACCTCTCTGTGGGATAACTAACATTGGTGAGAAAAACAGCACCATTTTAGTTAACATGGAGCATCCCTCCAACCCTCCCAGAGAAACTTTAGTGGAGAAACCCTGCACTACCTCACAACACTTAGGACAGCATCCCTGCCCTAGTGTGGAGCTCATAGGACAGCATCCCTGCCCTGCTCCAACTCAAGAGAAACAGCATCCCTGTTCTCTCTTCCAGCCAAATGGACAAAGTTTTTGCCCAGCTATGGCTTTACTGAGACAGCATCCCTGTCTGGCATTTCCATCATTACAAATAGGTTCAGTGGATAATTCCCACTGCTCTAAACTAAAACTTACTGATAGAAACTCTGAAAATACATCTTCACATTGTTGGTTAGCTAAAAAACTTCAAACAGGGTGGTTTACATCCCCACAGGGAAGTAACCATATGGTGGATGATAAAGGGAGTAACCAGTCTATTGCAGAGCTACTCTCTACTTATCACCACTTAGACAATAAAGTCTCAACTGGCCAAGGTTAGCCTTATTGTCCTTCGTTTGGGGGGGGGGTTGTGTGAGAAGGTAGCCTCTTTCTAGCCTTGTTACCCCCACTTTTGGCCTGTTTGTGAGTGTATGTCAGGGTGTTTGTCACTGTTTTCACTGTCTCACTGGGATCCTGATAGCCAGGCCTCAGTGCTCATAGTGAAAACACTATGTTTTCAGTATGTTTGTTATGTGTCACTGGGATCCTGCTGGTCAGGACCCCAGTGCTCATAGGTTTGTGGCCTATATGTATGTGTCACTGGGACCCTGTCACACAGGGCCCCAGTGCTCATAGGTGTGCATGTATGTGTTCCCTGTGTGGTGCCTAACTGTCTCACTGAGGCTCTGCTAACCAGAACCTCAGTGGTTATGCTCTCTCATTACTTTCAAATTGTCACTAACAGGCTAGTAACCATTTTTACCAATTTACATTGGCTTACTGGAACACCCTTATAATTCCCTAGTATATGGTACTGAGGTACCCAGGGTATTGGGGTTCCAGGAGATCCCTATGGGCTGCAGCATTTCTTTTGCCACCCATAGGGAGCTCTGACAATTCTTACACAGGCCTGCCACTGCAGCCTGAGTGAAATAACGTCCACGTTATTTCACAGCCATTTTACACTGCACTTAAGTAACTTATAAGTCACCTATATGTCTAACCTTTACCTGGTAAAGGTTAGGTGCAAAGTTACTTAGTGTGAGGGCACCCTGGCACTAGCCAAGGTGCCCCCACATTGTTCAGAGCCAATTCCCTGAACTTTGTGAGTGCGGGGACACCATTACACGCATGCACTACATATAGGTCACTACCTATATGTAGCTTCACCATGGTAACTCCGAATATGGCCATGTAACATGTCTATGATCATGGAATTGCCCCCTCTATGCCATCCTGGCATTGTTGGTACAATTCCATGATCCCAGTGGTCTGTAGCACAGACCCTGGTACTGCCAAACTGCCCTTCCTGGGGTTTCACTGCAGCTGCTGCTGCTGCCAACCCCTCAGACAGGCATCTGCCCTCCTGGGGTCCAGCCAGGCCTGGCCCAGGATGGCAGAACAAAGAACTTCCTCTGAGAGAGGGTGTGACACCCTCTCCCTTTGGAAAATGGTGTGAAGGCAGGGGAGGAGTAGCCTCCCCCAGCCTCTGGAAATGCTTTGTTGGGCACAGAGGTGCCCAATTCTGCATAAGCCAGTCTACACCGGTTCAGGGACCCCTTAGCCCCTGCTCTGGCGCGAAACTGGACAAAGGAAAGGGGAGTGACCACTCCCCTGACCTGCACCTCCCCTGGGAGGTGTCCAGAGCTCCTCCAGTGTGCTCCAGACCTCTGCCATCTTGGAAACAGAGGTGCTGCTGGCACACTACACTGCTCTGAGTGGCCAGTGCCACCAGGTGACGTCAGAGACTCCTTGTGATAGGCTCCTTCAGGTGTTAGTAGCCTTTCCTCTCTCCTAGGTAGCCAAACCCTCTTTTCTGGCTATTTAGGGTCTCTGTCTCTGGGGAAACTTCAGATAACGAATGCATGAGCTCAGCCGAGTTCCTCTGCATCTCCCTCTTCACCTTCTGATAAGGAATCGACCGCTGACCGCGCTGGAAGCCTGCAAACTTGCAACATAGTAGCAAAGACGACTACTGCAACTCTGTAACGCTGATCCTGCCGCCTTCTCGACTGTTTTCCTGCTTGTGCATGCTGTGGGGGTAGTCTGCCTCCTCTCTGCACCAGAAGCTCCGAAGAAATCTCCCGTGGGTCGACGGAATCTTCCCCCTGCAACCGCAGGCACCAAAAAGCTGCATTACCGGTCCCTTGGGTCTCCTCTCAGCACGACGAGCGAGGTCCCTCGAATCCAGCGACACCGTCCAAGTGACCCCCACAGTCCAGTGACTCTTCAGCCCAAGTTTGGTGGAGGTAAGTCCTTGCCTCACCTCGCTGGGCTGCATTGCTGGGAACCGCGACTTTGCAAGCTTCTCCGGCCCCTGTGCACTTCCGGCGGAAATCCTTCGTGCACAGCCAAGCCTGGGTCCACGGCACTCTAACCTGCATTGCACGACTTTCTAAGTTGGTCTCCGGCGACGTGGGACTCCTTTGTGCAACTTCGGCGAGCACCGTTTCACGCATCCTCGTAGTGCCTGTTTCTGGCACTTCTCCGGGTGCTACCTGCTTCAGTGAGGGCTCTTTGTCTTGCTCGACATCCCCTCTCTCTGCAGGTCCAATTTGCGACCTTCTGGTCCCTCCTGGGCCCCAGCAGCGTCCAAAAATGCCAAACGCACGATTTGCGTGTAGCAAGGCTTGTTGGCGTCCATCCGGCGGGAAAACACTTCTGCACGACTCTCCAAGGCGTGGGGGATCCATCCTCCAAAGGGGAAGTCTCTAGCCCTTGTCGTTCCTGCAGTATTCACAGTTCTTCAGCCTAGTAAGAGCTTCTTTGCACCAACCGCTGGCATTTCTTGGGCATCTGCCCATCTCCGAGCTGCTTGTGACTTTTGGACTTGGTCCACTTGTTCCACAGGTACCCTCAGTCAGGAATCCATCGTTGTTGCATTGCTGATTTGTGTTTTCCTTGCATTTTCCCTCTAACACGACTATTTTGTCCTTAGGGGAACTTTAGTGCACTTTGCACTCATTTTTCAGGGTCTTGGGGAGGGTTATTTTTCTAACTCTCACTATTTTCTAATAGTCCCAGCGACCCTCTACAAGGTCACATAGGTTTGGGGTCCATTCGTGGTTCGCATTCCACTTTTGGAGTATATGGTTTGTGTTGCCCCTATCCCTATGTTTCCCCATTGCATCCTATTGTAACTATACATTGTTTGCACTGTTTTCTAAGACTATACTGCATATTTTTGCTATTGTGTATATATATCTTGTGTATATTTCCTATCCTCTCACTGAGGGTACACTCTAAGATACTTTGGCATATTGTCATAAAAATAAAGTACCTTTATTTTTAGTATAACTGTGTATTGGGTTTTCTTATGATATTGTGCATATGACACTAAGTGGTACTGTAGTAGCTTCACACGTCTCCTAGTTCAGCCTAAGCTGCTCTGCTAAGCTACCATTATCTATCAGCCTAAGCTGCTAGACACCCTATACACTAATAGGGGATAACTGGGCCTGGTGCAAGGTGCAAGTACCCCTTGGTACTCACTACAAGCCAGTCCAGCCTCCTACATGCATCACTAGTGATGCGCCACTTTCTTGCAAATATGGCCCTATGTTTGTAAAGATAAATGGCAGCCATCTTAGAATGAGGATCAATAATAAAGGTCACGAAAACCCCATTACACGGAGGGCACAATTTCTCCTCATAAATGTTTCTCAGCATTAATTGAACTTAGGTACTTCAAAGGCAGCCACCATGTGGGAGACACATATCCAAGATGCCTGCAGTGCTTAATTTGAGCCGGTGGTTTTCGATGCGGGGCATCAGCACTTATTTTTGAGGGCTGGCACTTATTTTTCTGCCTCAAGCATTTACTGTGAACGAAAGACACGTGGGAAGACAAAGGAAGAGAAAAACGAAAAAGCTTCACAAAGGGAGAAACTGCAAAAGTGAGTTGAAGGGGGAGGGAGCGGCCGTAAATGGATTAAAGAGTCCTGAGGTGGCTTTAGGATTACTCAGCTTGAGTATTCTGTGTTCGCACATTTAATTGAAGCAGCCGTGTTTCAGAGGAGAGCTTTGGGCAGTGGCATGTTTTTATTTACAAATTAAACACTGGATGCCTGGATGCCTAAGGTGTGGCATAACGACAAAAGCTGCTGACTTTGGACCTAGGGAGCCAGGTTCCAGTTTGGGCGTCGGCTCAACATCCTGTGATCCTGGGCAAATCACTTAATCTCCCCATCCCTAAGCAAACAAGCATTTTCAATTCAGTAGATGTCGCGTTTGCATTGCGTTAGCGCTATTGGCGCTGTAGATGACGATGTCTTTAATTTATCTGTTTTGGTTTGGAGTGTGGGGGATGTATGTGGTGTTAAGTGGAAATCTGTGGTTTGTGTTTTAATGGTTGCTTGTGGAATTTTGCAGGGTGGAATTGTGTGGTATGGAGAGTATTTGTGCAGTGGAATTATGTGGCAGGGTGAATATATATGGGTGGGAGCTGGATAGAATAGAAAGAAAGGAAGATAGAGAGGGATAGGTAGTTTATTTAGGAACAGGTGAATGAATATATATGTATGCATGTTTAGTCAGGTACAGCATAGTGGTATTTATGTTGCAGGCACACATATACGCTCTCACACACAACACTCGTGGGCACGCTTTGAAATGCATGCTCATATGCTTACAAAATACATGTCTATATATTTTACACAAATGTATGTGTACAGATGTATTTTTTGTGCCTTTTCTATAAGTATGTGCGTAAGCATATACATATGTATATCTCTATATAATGCAATCAATGATAGTGCCTACTCCAGCACACACAAACACACACATGCGCATGCATTTCAGAAACATCGGTGTGAATATATACATCTATAATGTATACATATTTCTCTAGACTTAATATATATATGTTTGTGTTGTGTGCTCTCAGTGATCAGCAAATGACAACAAATTAAACAAGACACACTTTAATATGTATGTCTGTCACAAACAGGTAAGCAACCCACGTGAACAAGCACATGTTTTAAATGTAGTGTTCTTGCCCATCTGGTGACACCATAATAATAAGCCAGGTTAAAATGTATTATTTTCTTGAATGCTAGGCAGGGCAACACCTTGCTGTTGTATTCTACAAATATGTGTTGCAAGTTGTGCGTCTTAAATCTGTCAATGAGATACAATGTGCGGCCATGGCAGTGGCTGAATGCTCAGAATATAGGTGCCAAGAATATAACCTTTACCGGACACAACAGAGGGTAAGAAGAACAGACGCTCCACGTACCTTACAGAAGTGAGTGAAATCATCCACTTTTAGAGCACATTGCATTTAATGCCATATGTGCCCAGCTAGTCTGACAGATGTTTGTGGCCATGGATGGGTGCTGCCACTATATACTGCAGTCTTAAGTCCGAGGGAGTGAAGTGTGCTCCAAGCTGGCAATGTGCCTCTGGGTCCATGGACGTGCACTCAGGGCGCTGTCTGCCACGGTGGGAGAGAGCTCCTTCCGCTTCCCGGAATAAACTCATCATTATACAATAAGTTGCATCAGAATGTGCCAGGGCTAGCATACTGAGTCAGTTAGTCACCCTTGGGACACAGGGCTGGGACAAAACAGCACAAGGACAGTGGGTCCGACCCTCAAAGGCGAGGCCTCAAAAGCGAGCCTGCCAACCACTGTACTTCTCAGCGAGGCACTTGACTTAGAAGCCCGTGTTCGTCTTGCGCTCGTGTGAACCCAGTGTTTATTGTCTCGAGGTATTATCAAGATTTGTTTTTCTCCCACTTTGTGTCCAACTTTACAATTTAGGTGAACACCCAGCTTAATTTGAAAATATAAACCACTAAGCGTGTCCCGCACAGGGATTATTGGTGCGTTATTGGCTAAATGTGCTAACAATAATGAAGGGTGGCTTATTAATATATTTTTTAAGTGAAATGTGAGTTCTTACCTTTGGAATAAGCATGATATTTCAAAATAACGAGTATCTATATGAATACTGAGTGAGGCTAAAAAACATCTAAGCGCTGGAAGGAGACTCCTCTCTAGTGCTCGAGATGAAAGATCAAAATAGTCCCTGAACACATCTTAAAATGGTGAGCAGTGTATTTAGATAGTAGTTGGTCCAATCTCCTGGGAGGAGACTAAAAAGAAAAAAGGTGGGACAAACAGTAAGATTACCCAGTAGCAGTCAAGGATTTTTAAAGGACACTGGCATACACAAATCACAATGACTGGGCGGAGCTGAACGTCACAAACCATCTACAACAGTTCGCTAAGTGATAGCGCAAGTGCTGTCTAGGCCCAACCTAAAAAATTAATGTCTCCTTGAGTAAGGTCGCTAGTGCTCATGTAAAGCACTCTGATTCCTCCAGATCGAGTTTGCGCTATATAACACTGCAAAAAGATACAAGGACCTAGGGCCAGATGTAGCAAACGTTTTGCATGTCGCAAACAGCGAATCTCGCTGTTTGCGACATGCAAAAAGCACATCGGGATGCCCAATGCCCGTTTTGCGAGTTGGTAACCTGGTTACCGACTCGCAAAACGGGACTGCGAGTTGCAATTAGGAAGGGGTGTTCCCCTTCCTAATTGCGAGTTGCAGCGCGATGCTGCTTTGCTTAGTGACCGCGAAAGCGGTCGCAAAGCAATTGCAGTTACCACCAGTGTCACACTGCCCCCTTCCCCTTTGTGAATGGCATGGAAAACATTTTTTCAGAGCAGGCAGTGGCCTGCTCTGAAAAAATGAAACGAAAACGTTTCATTTTTTCGTTTTGTAATGCATCTCGTTTTCCTCTAAGGAAAACGGGCTGCAGTACAAAAAAAAAACAGCTTTATGTAAAAGCAGTCACAGACATGGTGGTCTGCTATCTCCATCAGGCCACCATCCCTGTGAGTGCTGCGAGTCTCAAGGGGGACGCAAATTGCGACCAACCTCATTAATATTAATGAGTTGGACCTTTGCGACCCCCTTGCGGGACACCATCCTGCATTCTGAATTGCGACTCGCATATTGCGAGTCTCTCTGACTCTCAATTTGCGAGTCGCAATTCAGAAAATACATACATCTGGCCCCTAGTCTCTCTTTCCTAGAATGGCATGCAGAAAACTCAGGCAAGACAGCAGTGCAAAGATGACCCTGAGGCATAACCTGGAACGGACATCTTAAAGATTTTAAACAGGGGTGGGCAGAACTCGCAGAGTTTCATCCACGGAATTCCGCAGAGTTACATCAGAAGTCTGCAAGATTTTGTGGAGTTCTGCGGACAGACGGAAATAGGATTGTCGCGCTGATATTTAGTGCCAGGAGCACGTTTCATGCTGAAAAATCCGCACAAACTGCACCACCGGGCACCAGAGGGCGCTGCTTCTCAAGTTGATTTTGCTGCTGCTCCATTCGATTTTCCACTCGTGAACAGTCACAACTGCCCTCGAATGCCCGCATTGCAGAAATCTCACCAGGTGCACTCCTAGTAGCCAAATCTCGCTCGAGCTTGCCAACTTAGCATGGGCACCACGTGACGGTTGGCGGACTTTGGCCGGAACTCAGTATTACAAGCATAACAGCAAAAGTCTGCCAACTCCGCTTGTGGAAGAGAGTTTGTCACTCACCCCTAATTGTAAAACGTTTTCAGCCTTACATTTTCAAGCACTGAAAGAATCAGCAGTAGTCTTAACGGAACACGCAAGCAGCAAAGTATGTAAAAATGTTTTTTATACTGTGTATGTCTGTGTGAGGCTGTGTGTCAATGAAGGGGCATGTGTATGTGTGAGCATGTCTATGTGTATGTGTGTGTGTGTGAGTGAAAGTGAGTGTCAGTGAAGGAGTAAGTTAAAGTGAGTGACAACGAGTGATAGGAAGAGTGTGTACATGTGAGGATTAATGAGAATGAGGAACAATGGCAGTGAGTGTTACTGTGTGAGAGACTGAGTGAGTCAAGTCTGAGTGAGTCTTAGGGAGTAAGAGAGTGAGCGAGACATAGTGAGTCAAAGAATGAGAATGATTGAGTATGAGAGAGAGTGAGTCACAATGAATGAAACTGAATTAGTATGAGTGAGTCAGAGTAATATTGAGTGAATCAGAATAAGTGGGCCTGAGTGGATGAGTGAGGAGGAAGATGAGAATGAGTGAGACTGACTGAGACTGAATGTGAATGAATGAGGCTGAGTGGGAATTACTGAGTCAGGTTGAGACTGAGAGAGTCAGAAAGAGTGAAAATGAGTTGGACTGCATGGACCTGAGTGAGACTGAGTGAGTTAGACTCACTGAGAATGAGTTTGACTGAGAATGATTTAGTCAGTGTGAGATTGAATCAGAATGATTGTAAATGAGTGAGACTGAGTGAGTGTGATTGAGTCACGGTGTGACTGAGTGAATCAGGGAGATTGAGTGAGTCACAGTGAAATTGAGTGAATCAGAAGTAATGAGAATGAATGAGACTGTGTGAGTCAGTGAGACTGAGTGAGTCAGAGTCAGTACACATGAGTGCAAGTGCGAAGGAGAGTAAGTGAATGAGACAGTATAAGAATGAGTGAGAGAGTAAGACTGAGCGCCAGCAAGTGTGAGTAAACCCTCTCTTGCTCACTGGAATTTGAGCCAAGGATTACACCTCATCACTTTTAATGATCCCCAGCTGCACTTATCTTACTGGACAAAAATGTAAAGGCAAATAGTCTCCTGTTGATAAAGAACAGTATTCAGCTAGGCTGTTATCCTACAATATTACTTATACTACAACAATGCAATAAATAAATGCAGTTCAATAGAAAAACTGCAAAACCATGAGAAAAGAGATCTGAAATAATATCAGTTGAGCGTTTTTTCCTGCACTGCTCAGAATCTAGACATGCAGAATATGATTCCATTAGGAGTGATGGCTACTAATCAATGTAAGTTTTTTCTGATCTGGTATAGTGTGTATTTCCAAAGCCAGAGTCTTTGGGTGCAAGATTGAAGCAAAGGGAAAGGGACCCTGGACCCCGACCAGCTTTCTGCAACACCATCGCAATCGCCCCCATAGCTATCGACTCCCACCACTGCATCCTACTCGGGGACCTTAACTTCCATGTCAATGACACCAACTACGCCATCTTTACCTCCCTCCTGGAGAACCTGGACAACATCGGCCTCACGCAACTGGTCACCGAACCCACACACAAAGCCGGACATACTATCGACCCCATCTTCACCTCCATCGACAGAATAAAAATCAGCCACATCATAGAACTCACCTGGACCGAACATGCCATCGTCCATTTCACCATCTTCACCACTCAGCACACCATAACCAATCACCACAGCTCCTCCTACTGTAGTTTGGGCAAGGTAACTGAGACACAGTGGTCACAGGCCCTCAGCACCACCCATCCCAAAACCTCATCACACCTTGACCATGCCATCCGGAATTTCAAAACAAAACTTCAAAACAAGCCAGCTGGTACACACCATAGCTCAGATCCACTAAACACTGCTGCTACCAACTCAAGAAATTATGGCACACCTCAAAGAGCCTTGCCGACAGAGACACTTCCAAAGCAGCCCTCCTTTGCCCACCTGTGTAAAAAAGAAGCCAAAAGAGCAGCCATTACAACCCGCATCAACACAGCAGTGAACCACATGAAGAAACTCCTCAAAACAGTCAAAGAATTCTCCAACCCTGCATCACAGAGAACACCATTCACCCATCCCAAAAACTCTGTGACACCCTCTTGGACTACTTCCACTGCAAGATCGCCACCATCTACAACAACTTTGACCCATAACCCACTGCTCACTACCTTATCAGCCCTGACCAACCCGCGCACACCACATGAACGATCACCACCTGGTCTTCGTCACCACCCAGACCACAATTGCCATTATGGCATCCATCCACTCAGATGCACCCGCTGACCACTGCCCCACCGCCTTTTCAACCTTGAAGCCAACACAATCAACCCAGAATTACCCAACATCTTCAATACCTCCATCTCCACAGCAGTCTTTCCAGAAACACACAGACATCAGACCCCTCCTAAAGAAACCCTCCACCAACCCCAGCAAACACAGAAATTACCACCCTATCTTCCTGCTCCCTTACCCAGCCAAAGTGCTCGAGACAGCCATCAATCTACTGCTCACCAAATACCTGGAACAAAACCACCTGCTTGACACATCAGGATTCAGCACCAACCATAACACCAAGACTGCCCTCATCGCCTCCACAGACTCTCCTAGACTGATCCTCCTTCACCTCGCAGCAGCATTCAACACCGTCTCCCACACACCCTTATCAACAGACTCTACAACATCAGCATACAACACAACGTCCTCAACAGGATTTTGTTACAGGTCGCACACAGAGCATTCAGCTGCCTCGCTTCTCCTCCGAACAAAAGAATATCACATACGGCGTGCCCCCAAGGATCATCCCTCAGCTCCACTCTCTTCAACACCTACATGACCCCCCTCGCAGACATCATGAGATCACACAACCTCAATGTAATCTCATGCACAGATGACACTCAGCTTATCCTCTCGCTCCCCGAAGACCTCTCCACTGCCAGGACCAACTTCTGCAATGCCATGACCAATGTAGCCAACTGTAACAATGGATAACTGCTTTAAATTAAACTCTGACAAGATAGAAGTATTGATCATTGGGAAGGACACCTCTGTTTGGGACCACAGCTGGTGGCCAGCTGAACTCAGAACAACACTCACACAGACAGACCATGCATGCAACCTTGGCATCATCCTCGCAGCAAACTGATCATGAAATGACAAGTCAATGTAGTCGTCTCCTCCTGCTTCCATAGACTTCACACCCTCCTCAAAATCTTCAGATGGATCTCAGCCGACACCACAAAAATGGTTACGGAGGCCCTCATCACCAGCTGCCTCAACTATGGCAATGCTCTCTATGTCAGCATCTCCACCCAACTCCTCAAATGGCTTCAGGTCATTTAGAACGCGGCAGCCAGACTCATCCTGGACCTCTCCAAAAGGACCCACATCACCCAGCACCTCAGACACCTCCACTGGCACACTGTCCAGAAGAGATGCCAGTTCAAGATCCTCACACATACTTACAAAGCTCTACCTGATCAAAGACCGGCCTACATCAACAATCAAATGAATTTCCATCAAGACACCTATGCTCCTCCACTCTAGCCCAGGTGCACCCCCCAAATCTGCCACAGCAGCGACCACTCCTTCTAGATCATTGCCAAGACCTGGAATGACCTACCCCTCCATCTTGGAACAGCAGTCTCCCTGGCGGGCTTCAGAAAGAATCTCAAAACATGGATCTTCAACTGAGACACTGCACCCTCAACGCCCAGATACCTCTAGGGGTGACAATGCCACACTATATAAATACTGATTGATTGATTGATTGTTTGAAAGGGACAAGGAGCCAGAAATGAGTATAAAGTATGAACCTCACAAAAGTGGATATCCCCCTCGAATAGACTATGTATACCATGAGGCCTGAACATAACTGTTAAGTCTAGAAAAAATGCCGCTGCAGTAAGGGCCTGGATGGCGAAGCCCGGGGAGTCTCATGTCATGCATGGTCACCAAACATCCTTTTATCGCTTGAGTACAGGGCACTTTCCTTCTGGCAAACAGGGAGCCAGGCTACTAGGACACACACCCTGTGCCTTCTGCCAGTTGCTACTTATAGATTTCAAAATATGTAAGGTTGCATTTCCTCTTTGAGGCCTGGGCCAGTGTATTCTGTTCGCACAGGCTATGCTGTGTTCTACTATGTTATGATATGTTGTACTATGCTGTTGTGTTATGTGGTGCCAGGCTGTGTCGCATGTTTTGATGTGTTAGATTGCACCATGCTGTCCACGTTGCTTCACAGTGTACTTTGCTATTTTATAAAATGATGTGTATATTTTAGTTACTAACTTTGAATACCACAGGCCTAAACTCCTCTGGTAACTTATCAAGTTTGTATTATGTTTTGCTGAGATGAGGTGTGGTAGCTAAATTGCCTAATATTAAACCAAGACTTCTGTTTCCCAGTTCGTGTTCCACAGTGTGGTCAGTAGACCACACTGTGATACTGAGCAGATCAACAAATCTCCATTAGCCTCTGCTCCTTTCTCTGGCAAAATAAGGCACTTTTATAAAGTGCCTACTCAGTGCCATGTAACCTTGGCAGAAATATTTACATATTTCACTCTCTCTCTCCAACAAAATCACCATGCGGTGCATTCCAGTGGCATCTAGTTGCAGCTCTTGGATGTTGGTCAGTGCTTAATTTGAGCCTGTGGTTTCCGGTGCTCGGCATCTGCACTAAATTGTTAACACTGGCACTTATGGCAGTTTGCCACATGGCGGTGCTGTTTGTCTAATTTAGAGATGAGCAGAACAATGGTTGTTTATTAATCCAATATACATTAAAATGACTAATACCGGCCACCCAAGCCATTCTTATGGCGTTGATGCCCTGGAACAGTCTAAATTGTCACACTAATAGGAGTATAATGTTTAGTAGTTGTTAAGGTACTGTCATTGACAGTGCTGGAGGGGCAATGAGTGGTGCTGGCTGCAGTGCCCCCCTGACAACGGCCCGGGCACTTATGTGTTTTACAAATTATGCACTGACGATGCACAGGCAAATATGTGTTTATCAGGTGTTAGTATGACTTCTCTATTTCAACTTGCAGGGCACGGTCAAGGTGGGGGGAACCAGTGTATCTGGTAAATGCTCACTTGTTCAGACAAATTCATTGTTTGGTCTTACACCCCACCACTTTTAAAGGTCACGAGTCGCCACTGAACACATCTAGACTAAGCATAGTTGATGGGAGTCCACCCTTAAATTATTCAAGGTGTACAGGAATGGAATTATTTAAATAAATTAAAGATCCTAATGGTTTGAAGTAGAATTTGAGGCCCCCCGATTCCACGTGGGCTACCTGGCTGCAACTTTGCACACCTAAGAGCAACCTCAGGGTAAAATAGGCCACCAAAAATGAGCATTTATGAAGGCAAGGTCTTTTGCTATTATAGACATGTAAAATAATTTCCTCACACATAAAATTCTAGCAGTTTGGAAGAATGTGTGAGTAAATTTGCTCACAAATATTGATTTTGGGTGTCTCAAAGTGGGCATACACGAAAAAGGTACTGAATAGTGTCAACATCTGGGCAGTGCGCACTCTACAGCGACTGGAATGCAAAAACCCAGCACTTATGAGATGACGTAATTCAAGCATTATGTTGAAATGGTGTTGTTTAACCTTTTGCATTGCAGAGTTTAATCCGGAAGACTGATATTCAAGGTGCTTGTAAATACTGTTCATTTGCAATGTACTGCTGCAGGATTTCAGACTGTGTCAGGGTGTGGTCCCCTTACAGGGCCTTCTAGAAGCTTTCCCTGCAGCATGCCTGGGTGTGGTTGGTGGGCTGGGTTAAGACTCTATAAAAGGGAGCCAGCCCAGCTCCACGTGCTCACTATTCAGAGGTCCCGGTGCAGAGCTGCAGCAACTTCCTGAGCTCCTGTTCCGGAGGCTTACTTTGATCTTCCAGGCCTCACCCTTTCACTCGGCTGGGTGGTTCTTGATCAAGGTGGTAAGATGGATGTTGGGCTGGGCCCCCGATCCCGTTCTCAAAGTATTTCTAGTTCTTGGGCCTAATTAGTCTGATAAATCTATTTTGCTCTTTTGCGTGTGAAAGTGCGCTTGATATTTAATGACATTTACATGCTGACATTTGAATCGGCTAGACGCGCGATTCTTTCCTCGTGTACAAATCTAGATATTCATTGTGCGCAACCATTTTCTGACATTTACAAGGTTGCATTCGAATCGGCAAGACGTGCGATTCTTTACTCGCGTACAAATATAGATATTCATTGTGTGCAACCATTTTATGACATTTACAAGGTTGCATTCGAATCGGCAAGACGCGCAATTGTTTACTCGCGTACAAATCTAGATATTCATTGTGCGCAACCATTTTATGGCATTTACAAGGTTGCCTTCGAATCGGCAAGACGCGCAATTCGTTTCCTGTGCTTAATTCATGTTACCCATTGTGCGTGCTACCATTTCTTGGCATTCACATGGTGGCCTTCAAATCGGCAAGACGCGCAATTCATTTCCTGTGCTGAATTTATGATATTCAGTGTGCGCTACCATTTTACGGCATTCACGCGGTGGCATTCGAATCGGCAAGATGCGCAATTCATTTCTTGTGCTTAAATCATATTATTCATTGTGCGCAGCTATTTCATGGCATTTACAAACTCTTGTGGAAATCCGCAATGTGCGCAATTCGTGTTCTTGCATTCTAAGAATCTAAAGTGCTAGAATTCTGGATATTATATTCTATGTCCATGTAAGGTCTTTATTACAATTCCTATTGTTTTCCAAGGAATGTTTGGATGGCCTTTATCCTCATGTAATGAGGCCGTGTTTGTTCTGGGACATTGTTCTGGAAGGTTCTTGTATTCTTAGAACAGTATGTTTCAACTCATGAAAATTCCATATGAAACATTGTACTAACCATTTTTGATTCTTTTCCAGGTACCTAGATTTAGTGAGGCCTAATTAGAGTCTAGTTCTAGACCATTCATGTTTCCTTAGTTTTAGGTATTATTTCATGTTCCAAGTATCACAGAACTCTAGACTCAACAGAATGTTATTTCATGCTCCGAGTATCACTGAACTCTATACTCAACAGAGTGTTATTTCATGTTTCAAGTATCACTGAACTCTAGACTAAACAGAGTGTTATTTCATGTTTCAAGTATCACTGAACTCTAGACTAAACAGAGTGTTATTTCATGTTTCAAGTATCACTGAACTCTAGACTAAACAAAGTGTTATTTCATGTTTCAAGTATCACTGAACTCTAGACTAAACAGAGTGTTATTTCATGTTTCAAGTATCACTGAACTATAGATTCAACGTGCGCAGACCCAGAGGATCTGGTGACTGACAGAATAGTGAGCCCACTAATTATTATCCTCCTAGTTTGTGTATGTTCTCAACATGGCTACACTGGACGAGCTAGTCAAAGTTATTTCGCAGCTCCAAGCAGAGGTAGTGTCAACAAGGGATATAACAGGCAACTTAGCTGAGAGATTGAGTCAGTTGCAGGAAAGAGTGGGAAAGATTGAGCAGGGTCCTTCGGGTGCGGGTTGGCCTGGTCCTCCTCCTCAAGGTATAAGAGGTCACCCTCCAACTTACATTTCTCTAAACGTTCCCTCAGCCATTCCTCTGGCTCCTCCAGAACGGTTCTCAGGTGATCCTTTGAAAGCGCAATCCTTTCTGATGCAAGTAGAATTGCACTTTACCTGTCAACCAAGTGTTTTCCCTGATGCCCAATCCAGGGTGGCTTTCTTGTTATCATACCTAACTGGGGACACAGCCACCTGGGCAATTCCTCTTGTTCGTAAAGACAGTTCCCTGCTTTACAACTGAAGAAATTTTGTTCGTGAGTTTGAACGAGTATTTGATCGCCGAACTGTAATATTGTCGGCAGATCATGAATTATTAGACTTACGACAAGGTAACCAGGGTTTAGTGACATTACTGGCCAACTTTAATCGGCCGGTAGCCAAGACATCCTGGCCGGAAGAAAAGCAAGCAGCTTTGTTCTACAAGGGACTCAAAGAGGAGCTAAAAGATATTCTAGCTCAAATAAACCCGCAGCCTACTGACTGTCAAGACCTGATAAACCTCGTTTTGAGACTGGATCATCGTTTGGCAGAACGAAGGGGGACACGCAAAAAAAATGAGAAATATTCCTGGCGTGTTCATGATAACAGAGAATCACAAGTTCAAGAAGAGAACAATGAGGAACCAATGGAAATTGGAACTATCAGACGGTCCTTAACGACTGCAGAGAAAGACCTACGTCGGAAAAGGAGACAATGTTTGTATTGTGGCCAGGAAGGTCATTTTTTTAAAGAGTGTCCAGTAAAACCACAAAGCAGATTGGCTGTTGCCAAAAAGGTTGAGATAAAACTAAAATCCCCAGAGTGCAAGGAAGGTTAAGTCTTGGGAGTCACCTTAGACCTTTATCAGAAAGAGACACCACCGTTAAGAAAATCACGGTATTTGAAATTGGATCTAGAAATTCAAGTAGAAGGACACACCTACCTAAGAGAAGCTTTAGTGGACTCAGGTGCTACTGAGAATTTCATAGACACTCAATTGGTGGAAGAATGGGGGATCCCGTGTGAGAAAAAGGAAACACCGGGGTTAGTGGAGACCACAGATGTCAAACTCCTGACTGGAAGTCCAGTGACTCTACAGACCCTGCCCTTGTCAATAACTTGTGATGGACAAACTTAGGACACTAAACACGTTGAGTTAGCAACCTTTGATGTTATTCATGTTCCTCAGTATGGAATCATCCTCAGAATGCCCTGGTTGAGTCACCATAATCCTCAGATAGACTGGGAGGAGAGAAAGATAATATTCCAGTCATCCCTTTGTAAGACAAGATGTCTTAAAACTTTGAATGTTCACAATCTGAGGGAATCTCCGTTAGCTATAGTCGCTACCAAGGAAATGACATTGCCTTCACAGAGCGTATCATGTACTGGTGTGGAGGAGGCAAGGAAGAACCGAGAGCCCTTCTTGCGGTCCCCAGAAGCTGAGAAAGCCTTTTCGATTTCAAAAAAAGTATTTTCCAGTACTCTTATCCTGACTCATTCAGGGGCTGAAAGTTTCATTGTCACAGAAAACTGTCTCCAGACATCCAGTGGTACAGATTCTCAACAAGCCCACACTACCAAGGATGCTGAAAAAGAAGACTTCTCCACCGTCCCAGTCTTGACTCATCCTGATCTTGACCATCCAGTTACAGGATAAACAGGTGCTCCCAATGGAACAAGTGGTGGCGTGTTATCGCACCGCAATAAAGACAGACAAAAGCATGCAGAACATCACAGCAAGAAACACTGTGAAGGACCTCAATACAAAACTGATGATAGAAGGAGGCTTTCTACACGACATATTGATTTCAAGAAAAGACACGTGTTTAGTCCCAAGTTCACCGGTCCTTACACCGTCTTTCAACAAGGCAATCCAATAACCTATGAAATGCAGCTCTCTTGGAAAAATCATGGTCCTAAGAGAGATTCATGGGACTCTGCTTTTGACATTCATGCTCTACGATTAGTGAGACATTTTCATCGGCTAAAACCAGACAACCAGGCCCTAGAGCGCGCTTGGGAGAGGGGAGTACTGTCAACATCTGGGCAGTGCGCGCTCTACGGGCGACTGGAATGCAAAAACCCAGCACTTATGAGATGACATAATTCATGCATTATGCTGATATGCTGTTGTTTAACCTTTTGCATTGAAGAGTTTAATCCTGAAGACTTATATTCAAGGTGCTTGTAAATACTGTTCATTTGCAATGTACTGCTGCAGGCTTTCACACTGTGTCAGGGTGTGGTCCCCTTCCAGGGCCTTGTAGAAGCTTCCCTGCAGCATGCCTGGGTGTGGTTGGTGGGCTGGCCTAAGACTCTATAAAAGGGAGCCAGCCCAGCTCCACGTGCTCACTATTCAGAGGTCCTGGTGCAGAGCAGCAGCAACTTCCTGAGCTCCTGTTCTGGAGGCCTACTTTGATCTTCCAGGCCTCGCCCTTTCACTTGGCTGGGTGATTCTTGATCAGGGCGGTAAGACGGAGGTCGGGCTGGGCCTCCGATCCCGTTCTTGAAGTATTTCTAGTTCTTGGGCCTAATTAGACTGATAAATCTATTTTGCTCTTGTGCGTGTGAAAGTGCGCTTGATATTTAATGACATTTACATGCTGACATTTGAATCGGCTAGACGCGCGATTCTTTCCTCGTGTACAAATCTAGATATTCATTGTGCGCAACCATTTTCTGACATTTACAAGGTTGCATTCGAATCGGCAAGACGCGCGATTCTTTACTCGCGTACAAATCTAGATATTCATTGTGCGCTACCATTTTTTGACATTTACAAGGTTGCATTAGAATCGGCAAGACGCGCGATTCTTTACTCGCGTACAAATCTAGATAGTCATTGTGTGCAACCATTTTATGGCATTTACAAGGTTGCCTTCGAATCGGCAAGATGCGCGATTCATTTCCTGTGCTTAATTCATGTTACTCATTGTGCGTGCTACCATTTCTTGGCATTCACATGGTGGCCTTCGAATCGGCAAGACGCGCAATTCATTTCTTGTATCTAATTCATGATATTCGTTGTGCGTTACCATTTCATGGCATTCACATGGTGGTATTCGAATCGGCAAGACGCGCAATTCATTTCCTGTGCTGAATTCATGATATTCAGTGTGCGCTACCATTTTACAGCATTCACACGGTGGTATTCGAATCGGCAAGACGCGCAATTAATTTCTTGTGCTTAATTCATGTTATTCATTGTGCGCAGCTATTTCATGGCATTTACAAACTTTTGTAGAAATCCGCAATGTGCGCAATTCATGTTCTTGCATTCTAAGAATCGAAGGTGCTAGAATTCTGGATATTATATTCTATGTCCATGTAAGGTCTTTATTACAATTCCTTCATGTTTCCTTAGTTTTAGGTATTATTTCATGTTCCAAGTATCACTGAACTCCAGGCTCAACAGATTGTTATTTCATGTTCCGAGTATCACTGAACTCTAGGCTCAACAGAGTGTTATTTCATGTTCCGAGTATCACTGAACTCTAGGCTCAACAAAGTGTTATTTCATGTTCCGAGTGTCATAGAACTCTGGACTCAATAGAGTGTTATTTCATGTTCCAAATATCATTGAATCCTAGATTCAACAGAGAGTTTTTATTAATCTAAATGTGGTTTTGAATCTGATGTTGTGTTGTTTAATCTTTTGCTTCCCACAGGTCTCCTCCCCAGCTGTCCCTTTCCTAATCCCCTCTTACCCTCTTGAACTCTCTAAGCCTCTGTGATTCATCTATCAGAGTCTTGGAGCTGTTCAGTGGTGGACGTGTTGGGAACGTGCGCAGACCCCGAGGATCTGGTGACTCTGACAAATAGCCATAGAGTCAAAATTGTATGGTTCTTCGTCGCCAATTATAGGAAATTCTAGAAACGGTTGGAGATTCGCTCCAGTCAAGGGTAGGAATAAATCAGTTTTTAAGATATGAAAGTGCAAGAAACACTCCCATAATCAGTACGAATGTCCAGGAGAGAGGTTTTCCCATGGGGAAATCCTTTGAAGAAGCAAAAAAAAGTTTTATGACTCGGGTGTAATATGACTTCCTGATAACTATTCCAAAGGACCATGGGGGTAGCTTTCCAAAGGTTGTGCAGTGCTTCACAATTTTGCACTGTACCTGCAGGCTTTTATAATTGTAAGTAATTTGATTAAGGTGCATCTCCTTAGTAAACACTCCACATTCTGACTGCTGTTGGAACAAGACATTGCTTAACACTGAATTCAACGCTCCTGTATTCATCACAGTATAGGACCCCTCTCCACCCGCACCATACAACATCCTCCTTGGACACAATAAGACCCGGTTCATCACTTACCGAGAGCAGCTTGAGTTCCAATACTAGGCACTGGAGACTGTTGTAGCCTTAGAAAAAAGATAAAAAAAGAAGAATCAGATGTAAGATGTTCTTCACGAGCAATACCACCGGGACAAGCTTCAGTTTGCTATCTTGATGGTTAAATCATTGCCCAAGAGCCCACCGACCTGTCTAAAGGTGGAAATGCTCTGCAAAGCCCTGTAGTGGTTCCATCTTCAGTTCTACTCTCACTGCCTTTTCTCAGTCTCTCACTAGTGTCTTGGATTCAGGGGCGTAGCTTCAGGGGGCCCCTAATGTATTATATAGTAGATAGTTGGGTACAGGTGCTTTCAGTCGGTATGGTGAGGTGTCTGTCAGATTTCACCAGGGATTTTTAGATACACACATAGACTAAAACACACACGTGTGCGCACACACACACACTTACACTCTCTCTCTCTCTCTCTCTCCTCTCTGTTTTGAATCTCTTATAAAATGACAGCAGTATATTTTTAGGGGGCATGGCCATCAGCTATGACCAAACATTAAAGCTGTGCTCTATAGGTAGATTTGTTACCAAATACTGGTTACACTACTTAATAACGACCCCCCTGAATATTGTGGTACGTAGTATATTGACAGAATATTGAACGGTAAGTGCATTTAGAGAAGTATAGAGTTACTATTCCTAATCTACATACCTTGAAGATATAGGAATCTCTCTCTCTCTATGTATATATATGTGTGTGTGTGTATATATATATATATATGTATATATATATATATATATAGCCAAATATATTCACTGAAAAAACAAAGGTTACAGGGACTTTAGGTTCTGAATTTACTCCTACAAAAACCATAGAAATTCAGCAGTTATAGTTAGAGTTCTTTCAAGTAACTTTAACTCTCTCCCTAAGGTAACTATAACTCGGGCCCTTGTTATGCACAGTTTTCTTATCAATAATGTTATTGCAGATATTGCAGTGATATCAAAGATGCCATACAAGATCTCATCAATGACATAATATATGGAGTAATTAGCTGTGCATGGCAAAGGCCAGAGTTATAGTTACCTTAGGGTGTGATTTATAGTTTCTTGAAAGAAGTCTAACTATAACTGCTGAATTGCAGCCAAGCCCTTATAACCACCCAAACCAGCGCCACGCATGGCCTTTGGCCTTGCGCAACGCAGGTTGGCCACAGGGCCTGTCACTGTCAGTGGATGTGTGAGTGGGTGCATGAGTGTCTGAGTAAGTCTGAAAGTGGGTGTGTGAGTCTATAAGTGGGTCTGAGTGGGCGCATGAGTGTCTGAATGGGTGTGTGAGTGGGTGCCTGAGCCTCTGAGTCCATGTATGAGTTAATTAAATAGTCTGTGGTTTTTCTTTTAAAATTTTCCATAATAGTGAATATTTCACAAATAATTCACGGAACTTTTTGAATTTTTTACGAACATTGTGCGACGTGATGCAAAATTATAAGAAACCTATAATTTGCCCCTAAAACACACCTATATCACACACCGGGGGGCAAGGTACCTTCACCCTGATCCCTTATTCCACTTTCAATTTGAATTTTCACCCCCGGGGACCTTGTCTTATAAAATAAAATGGCGGTCACAACTTCCTAGTCAGATTGCAGTCAGCAAATGGCAACACTTTTTTCCACATGCGTATTCATGAAAATATGTGAATTTTGTGAAATATTCGCGACCAGAGATAACCAAATTTATTTGCCCTTAAATATCTCCTAAACTACTGAATGGATTTACACCAAATAACAACAAGCACAATCTGCGTACCAAGAGCTAGCTTTTTGCCAAAGTTGGCATAATTCCGTCCAGTGGTTCGGGCTGTAGACATGTTGAAAGGTGCTATAGGAATTAACCTGGAATACGCAATGTTTTTTAGCCCCCTTTTTCTCGACCCTCTCTTGACGGGTCACCCCGAAACTTCCCATGCACAACAAGAATCATCGGGCCACTTTGTTTGGAAACGTTTGTGAAGATTCGTCAAACGGTGCCAAACATAGAGGCAAGTAAAAAAACACTTTTTCTATGGAAACATGTCCCTAACTATAACTACCTACTGGGGGTCATCAGTAGATAATATATATTACCTACTGGCGATCAACGAATATCGTTGCCCTGCATTGGGAAGGTGTTCCCTGGGTGGAGCTTGGGCGTTCTCAAGCATCCACCCATGGACTTTCGAGCATTCCTAGATTTATAAAGTTAGTAAACTTGGGAAAGTGTTACGCCTTCCCCAGTGAGGCATAACAAGTAGAAAAGTGTTTTTTCTCCTTCTTATTTCCTCCTTCTATGTGTGCTGCAATGTGCAGCACACATAGAAAGAGGAAATGCCTCTAAGGTTGGTTTTTATGTAGGAAGTTGTCCATTCCTGCAGAAAAGCAATCCTGCCTGTGACGCAGGCACCCTTGCACCATGGCGCATGGGTGCCAGCACTGGGGCTAGGCAGCACACAATGCCCCTGTGCTACGAGACAGTAGAAATGTGCCAGATCTTTGTAAATGTGATGCATTTCTGCTGCCTTGCTTTCATGCAACTCTGTGCAGCAAGTTGCCTTGCTCCATTGCGTTAAATGTAAGTAAATCTGCCCCAAAATTCTGATTGGGCAACCCAGTGCAGTGGCCAGCTAAGCCGACTATAATTGTAAGAAATACCAAATTGGTATCTGGAGAGCTGTTCAAAGCCGCTAGCTTACTGAAAAAACATACACTGCGCATGTGTGTCTCTCACACCTCATCATCCTCCACATGGCTACGCGCTGCATCTCATAACACTATAGCCACACCTCGGTGGTCATCACGCACAACATGGAAAACCTTCCCACATTGTCTCACAAAACAAAGAAAATGCTCTTGTATCTACACACTACCCTATATGGCGCAGCTTGCTGCCCCATGTAGGTAAACACTTTAGTGCCACACATTCGGGATAGCAAGTGCTGTACAGTTCTCTATAGAATACAATATTTACCGTGTGTGCATCACCACAAGTTGTTTTAATCTTATGAAAATCTTTATTTTCAGCACACTTCAAAAGTGTGAACCAAAACGTGCTTCATTCGTGCTTTTGTAACTGCTGTTATATCATGTTGAAATATTTGCACCTTTCATTACAGGTATTTAACTTTTTGTGAATTAGTAACAAATTGACTTCCTACAGCATTTATTTGTGTACTCCCTGTTCACAAGGTCACTGTATTTATGTGCCTCTTCAGCTGCGGAATTGTGCGATTCTGTGATCTGTGTGATGTTTTCCGCATTATTATGAATTTACCACATTACCCAAATAATCCATCATCTGTATAATCTGCAGTGTTTTAATAAAAAAATATGTCTACCTCAAACAGGTCAAAATTACTAAAGATTCTGCAACACCTTCTGCCATTCAAGGTTCTTCGCAAAGATGGCTAGTCACCTTTCAGTTATTAACAGCTGTATTTGGGTGTGGAATTGGTGCTAATAAAGGGAAACATTTGCCCATACAGTGCTAACATGTACAAGCTGTTCAAAATAATTAAGTGATACTATTAGAAAATATGCTGCATGAAGCCACATCATTTGTGTTTTCTTGCCACATAATTTAGTCAACATTGCCACATGATTTAGACTTCCCCTGCCGCCTACTTCCAGTGATCCTGCCTGTACCACAGTGATTGTCACATAGTTTACAAAATACTCTCATTTTGCAGTAAAAAGTAGAAAAGGAAACAATATCTCCACATCACAAGAATAGGCAGCAATTATTTAGAAGACATAGCCT
This sequence comes from Pleurodeles waltl, assembly GCF_031143425.1. Lineage (NCBI taxonomy): Eukaryota > Metazoa > Chordata > Amphibia > Caudata > Salamandridae > Pleurodeles > Pleurodeles waltl. The sequence continues at coordinate 87,271,301 of NC_090444.1, forward strand.
CACATTTAACCTGTCTTGGAACCCGCAGCAAATGCAACAGATAAAAACAACACTTAAAGACATTTTTATTGCTCATTGACTGTCTAAACTCCTGCACCTCTACAGGGAGTGCAGAATTATTAGGCAAGTTGTATTTTTGAGGATTAATTTTATTATTGAACAACAACCATGTTCTCAATGAACCCAAAAAACTCATTAATATCAAAGCTGAATATTTTTGGAAGTTGTTTTTAGTTTGTTTTTAGTTTTAGCTATGTTAGGGGGATATCTATGTGTGCAGGTGACTATTACTGTGCATAATTATTAGGCAACTTAACAAAAAAAAATATATACCCATTTCAATTATTTATTATTACCAGTGAAACCAATATAACATCTCAACATTCACAAATATACATTTCTGACATTCAAAAACAAAACAAAAACAAATCAGTGACCAATATAGCCACCTTTCTTTGCAAGGACACTCAAAAGCCTGCCATCCATGGATTCTGTCAGTGTTTTGAATGTCAGAAATGTATATTTGTGAATGTTGAGATGTTATATTGGTTTCACTGGTAATAATAAATAATTGAAATGGGTATATATTTGTTTTTTGTTAAGTTGCCTAATAATTATGCACAGTAATAGTCACCTGCACACACAGATATCCCCCTAACATAGCTAAAACTAAAAACAAACTAAAAACTACTTCCAAAAATATTCAGCTTTGATATTAATGAGTTTTTTGGGTTCATTGAGAACATGGTTGTTGTTCAATAATAAAATTAATCCTCAAAAATACAACTTGCCTAATAATTCTGCACTCCCTGTATGGGTGGATTTTGGACTGAGAAATATCTGTTTGATAATGTCTGCCTGGTATTTGGCCTCTACAAGAGATCCCCCAAAAATTAATCTGTTCAGTTTTGGATCCCAGAATGTACATTTTTGCATGACTCCCGGTGGATTTAAGAAACCAATTCTCTGAATAGATGCCTTTTCAGTTAAGGAATATTTTGTACTTTAAGCTAGGTAATGAAGCTTTATTGACAAGTATTCAATGGAGGATAGCTGTGGTGCTGAGGCCCTCATTACAAGAGGCTGGATATAACTGCTGCACGAGCTCTCTCTGCACCAGTATCGGGTGATCATAAGTTGCAGACCCTGAAATAGGGAATAATCTATGGAACCTAGCAGTACAAGGCAAACACTGCTGGATTTTCATGGTTGTAGGCTCTTTTTTTTGTTAATATTTTCCACCTGTTCTGAGCATGTGGAAACTATCCATGGAAACCTCTGTAGTTCAGCATGTGTGTCTCCGCACCAGGTAATCCTAGTCACAGGAAAACAGACCACTTGAGAATCGCCTGAGTGGTCCTCCTATTGAGATGCTTCTCCAGGCGATTAATAATGAGGGCCTTAGTTTTGCAAAAGTTTTCAGAATAATCAAGCTGAAGGTGGGTTCAGACTGAAACAGATGCATGGAAATATTTTTCTCAGGCCAAAGAAAAATTGACCGCACAAGCTACTGCAAACTTGAGGCTTGAAGATTTGATTTTTGAGAAGAAAAAAAATTTAAGCCAACTTACTGTACTATTTTGGGTTTGATTCTTGAAGACACACTTCTTTAGTAGATCAATTACCTGGAGATAAACAGAAACAGAAATACTGCAATTAGCACCATCACAGGGACCACGGCCACAACAGTGACAACAGCATCAAACAGATTGTCACCAGTGCAGCAACAATAACAATGACAAAGGTTTCTAGAACAGCAGGGATAACATCAGGAGTAACATTGTTGACCACAGCCAAGGGCACAGTTGCAACCACAGTACCATCAATAGCAAGAAGAACGGCAATGACAGCAGTTTCCACTGCACTAAGTAAACACAGCAGGCAGCAGCATACTGGCTACTGCTAATACCAGAACAGGAAGAATAACAGCAACAACAGCATAGACAACATCAGTTACTGTGGCAAGGACAACAGCAATGACTGCTGTACAGCCCCGCGGTGCCTTCTGGCTAGTTGGGTGCTATGCAAATACCACATAAATAAAGCAAGACAACAGCTTCCACAACAGCATGGGCTAAAGCAACAATTACAACTGAAACCTCATCAAGGACTAGAGCAGCAAAAACATCCCACAACAGGGACAGCAGCAACACCCACAGCCAGCTGTTGCACTGCAGGGGCAAGAGCATTAAATCACCATTGCCAACACCTGCATCCATGAAGTATAGAAAAAATTGTTGGATGGAATGCTTGAATTAATCTCAGCCACTGGTAACTATTCAGGGCCGCATCTCTGTCCATCATTATTTTACACACCATGCCAGCTCGGTATGAACCCAGCCATAAGCAAATCAGTGTTGACCTGTTCCAACTGGAACAGTCCAACCTGGACAGGCCCTCCCTGAACACAGGCAGCCCAGGACCAGTTTCATCCAGATTATGGATCATCAGCCTGATATAGCTGGGTTCCGGTGGCACAGTGTGCACGGGACCCACATTTGGGCATACTTGGCACACTTAGGGCGTCACACTGAAGTATACCAAAAAAGTGATGGATGGAATGCTTAAACTGATCTCAGCCACTGGTAGTTACTTGAAGCTACAACCCAGTTTATTGTTATTTTGCACACCATGCCACCTCAGTGTGGACCCAGCATATGCAAATCAGCCTTTACCCTGCTGCAACAGGAACAGTCCAGCCCGAACTACCAGGGTAGGCACTGCCTGTACAGAACACAAGCAACCCAGGACCGGTTTCCCTCAGATTAGAACTCATCAGCAAGGGAAAGTGTCATCCAGTGGCACAGTGTGCCCAAGACTCACATCTGGGCATGCCGGTCCCTTTTCGGGCATCACAGAAATTGAGTGGACAGCAACACTGGTGTGGCTCTGTGGGTATTCACAAATATTTGTAATGGATTTCCAACATTTATCTGAACATCTAAAACTACATTTTCTTAAACAGGATGCAAATGCTTGTGAAAAGGTGCATTATTAAACACAGTTTTACAGTCTGCATGCAGGAAATAAAAAAACAAATGTAATAATACTTTCACTGAGGGAAGCATCAAATATTAAGCCTACCACCTGCTTTTGGAATGAATGCAGTCGCGGCTTGCGGGTGTAACAGGGGCGGGGCGGCACGCGCAAGGGGGGAGGCACGATGGGAGGTGTGATTAATAAAATATATAGAAAAAAGTTATACGTACCCCCTGCGTCGCCCGCAATGCTCTTCTCCCTCGTTGTCACCGCAGACACAGGCTCCCAGCCTGCCCTGCGCCAATCCTGACGCTGCTCAGAGCAGCGTCAGGATTGGCTGGGAGTGCCCAGCCAGGGTGCTCAAGGCAGACTGGGAGCCAGTGCAGGCTCTCTCCAGCCCTGCTACACAGTGGCTGGGCTGGAGACAGCCTGTTGCCCATGTGTGTTTGCCCGGCCCGAGACAGGCGGCCAAACCTTGGGAAAGGAATTGCAGCAGTTGCTGCTGGCAGGGGAGGGGGGTGTTTCTCCGCCCTAGCGGAGGAGCCACCACTGAATCTATGCACTGTGGAGACTTCTCACAACGATGGTTAAGGACCACAGGTAAATTAGCTAGGACCACTAAACACTTCTGTGTATAAATAATTATATTTGTAACTTATGCACAGCTGGGCTGGGACGTTTTGTGTGTCAGCTATCTTGTTGTAAATTCCAACTGTACAAAAGTGCATGCAATGCATGGTCTGAAATTCCAGGATTCTTTGTGAATGGACCCTATGTGTACTTATTCCTGCTTGGTGTAAAGCTGCTATTGTGTAAAAAAAAACCTTACTGGTGGTATTTACTCTAATTATAGGTTTCCTACCTTTTTATCCACTAGACACCCGAACACAAGTATGAAGCAACCCTGCAGTTTTTGGAAATAGAAAAAAAGCATTAAAAGCTTACTGAAATTCAAGCAGTCATGTTTGTGCTTTTGACAATATTTCCAACAGAAAAAAACATTGTAATTAATTCTATTTGTAGGTATTAATGATCTAATCATTTCAAATATTAAAATTCTGTTGAATAGCGTTTTCCATATCTCTTTACATGCTGCTATGACAGTTTATCGAAGAACTATCGAGGTACAAACTACATGACTTTATATGCCAGTAATGTAAAGTAGTAGAACATATACAACCAAATTTTAGGTGGTGAGCAGCTTCCCTATATGAAATAATTGGGCACTTTAGTACTCTACAATTCTCATGTTGTATATATATATATATATGTGTGTATATATATATATATATATATATATATATATATATATATATATAGGTAATCATATTTATGTACATATTTTCATCAAAGATTTGGGAATCTGTTCACTATTTTTGACAGGTGCCACATGCTGCCTTTAGCACAAGCATTTGTAGGTGGGAGCAAACGACCATATTGTGGGCTTAGGCTCATGCAGCCTCATACTTTCTCCTGATTGCGGATGCTTTTTGATTCAAAATAGGGAAACTTTTTTTTAATTGAGCACCCCATGCCAGGTTATCTATCAATTTAGGACCCAAATAATTAAAGTGTGTAACCTGCTCTAAGGGTACTCCATCTATTTGCATCTTCCCTCGAAGGATTGATGGGAGTTGATTGCCATGAACTTGGAGTTCGCTGAATTAAGTTCTAAGCCTCTATCTACACAGAAATCTACAAAGGCATCCAGTTCTGACTGCAAACCCAGTCCTATATAACAATAAAATATCACCAGCAAACAATAATATGGGGACTGGAATTCCAGCTGACATGGGAGCATCATCCTTGCACTTAAACAACCATTGGAGCACTCCATTAATATAAATGCTAAAAAGTGTGGGGGCAAAAACGCAGCTCTGCCTTACCCGTCGATTAATACTAATCCTGTCAGTCCGTTTTCCTTCCATATTCCATCTCACCCTGGCACATGTTACATCATGAAGAACCCTCAATATCCAAAGTAGATCACTTGGGATCCCATAGTTCACCAGGACCTTCCATAAGGTTAAATAAATAAAAGTCACATATAAATGGTCACACTTCAGGCTGACATATTTCCAGCCTACAGTCTTAAAGTACAGGACCTGGTCAAGGGTGCTAACCTTCTTCCTAAATCCCACCTGTGTATTGTCAAGCATACGGTTCTCACTAGTCCACTCATGGATCTTATTTAAGACCCGCTGGCAGAAATGTATTTGGCTATTATCAAGAAGGCTTATAGTCCTGTAATTTGAGGGCACATGCCTAGAGTCCTTTTTATAAATGCAAGTAATGATGGCTGCAGCTCATGAGGAAGAAATAGGTTCGCCTTTTAAAATGGTGATATTCAAAGTATTTAAATGCGGGACCCATATATCTTGCCGGCATTAATATAGGTCGCCTTCTCTCGCATCATCAACTTAAGGGCATTAGACGTGTCAACTAAGCTAAAAATATCTGATCCAAATGGATCCTATACTTAGTCCATTATCTATTAAAGTTAGACTCCCCTGTGCGCCTGCCAGAACCCCCATCAATGGCTTAGTGAGGCTCACTTTGGCATCCCACTGCCAATAAAGATTCTAAAAGTGATATATATATATATATGTGTGTATGTTACATTTAGAAATACAAAAATTACATGTAATTTAATGTTTTTAAAAAACAGTTAATCCATTCACATACATGTAACGGTAAAATACACTTAAGGATGATATACCTTCTTTTAAAAATTAAATTACAAATGGAAATGCATACAGTAAATAAATAAATATAAAATATACTTGATAGGGCTTAATGCACATATATTAAATTTATTATATGTGAAATATATTAACACAATATAACTATGTATACTGTTAAAAATTTTGAAACAATTGAATAATTATTAAACTAAATCATTTGAAAACATCATCTAAGAAAATTAAAATAAAGTAAAACATACGAAAGTAACAAAAATAACTTTACAAATATAAAAGTTTTATGTAAATACAGTGGAAATGTTTGAACACTATTCAAAGAAATAAAAATAATAAACAACATTTAACCTAACAAACATTAGGGAAAGCAGAAGTAGGTGAGGGTTTACATTCACTACAGCCTAATGATATAATAAAATTGTTTCAAAATCATCCACTAAAACAGTAAATCTTCTTTTCAAAATAAGTTAATACAAAATATAATACAATTATTAAAAATATAATCAAATTAACAATACACTTCAAACTCCTCATAGGATACAAACAATAAAACAACACCCTCTGCTGTAAAAAAAAATCTACAATACAATGTATTTCCTTTTTAAGGTTTGGCTAATATAAATAACAAATATAATTAGAACATAAATTAAAATAACAATAGATAACAAATTATCACAAAGCCCCTGAAACCATGTACTTCATTTATCAATTGAAGACCTATTACACATACAATTAACTTGTTACAAATTTAAAATATCAAAAAACACAACTAATGGAGGAATAAATGAATTTCAATTAATAAATATTATATTTAAAATCAACCCACCCAAATGCGCAATAAACCCAACAAGCCACCTTAAAAACAATACTTAAATACAAAATGTAATAAATAATAAAACAAATAAACAATTAAAAGATATAAAGGAATACCAAACTAATTAACATAATGCATATTTTATTAAGTAAAACCTTTAGCGACCCAATAAACCCAGAAACCTGGCATACCAATTTAATGCAAAATTAAAACATTTATTAAACATTTTAACATATAAGTACCAATAAAAAATAGAACATAATTAGCAAACTAATTAGCTTTACTATTCAGTATATATTTTTAAAAGCACTCTACAGTCAATAATCCCAGCTTCCCTGGTGGACAGGGCAGTATCCGTGCCTCGAGGAGTCGGGAGGCTGGTCTTTTCCTGCATATATGGGTAGACATGCACACCACCATATGATGCTGGCCGGAGTTTGTTTGAGATGCCTGCTTGATTGATACTGAAAGTCTTTGGTATTACAAGGACTTTGGCGATACAACTGTGGCCTGATTATTTGGCCTAGTGTCTTGTTGATACGTCCTACATTACTCCTTGGTCCTGATGATGACCCGTTGGTAATTTATCTACTGCTAGAACCGAAACGTCGACAAAGAATTAAATGTGGACTGTTGCTAAAAACATTTTTGAGGATATATGACATTCTAAAGTCTGGGTGTTATATCATGGAATCACTGAATTTTCACATGGTCCTGATTGTATATATTTGTAAATACCACTGGTGCACTTTAAGTTCACATATTAACTCTTCACTGCGCCATCACTTTGTAGGAGCACCACTATGCTTGATCTTTCAATTTTTACTGGTTTTTATTGATACTTTTGATGTTCTTATCAAAGTTGGTACATTGATTTATAAGAGAGTTTGATTTTCAAAGACTAAAAAAAGCACTACTATCACAAAATCAATTTGTACTAAGACCTTAACTTTTGAGAGGAAGTTTGTTTTTGCCATGGAAGGCAAGGCTTATACTTGCCCTGCATGGACCAAGTTTTTGCATACACAATGTGTTTGTAGTCACAATATTTTGACCACATTAATATGATCAGTCAATACTTTTGAAGTGACATTTCTGTGGAACACCCTACAGACTGAGAGATTTATTTGATTAGATACATAGATAGACTGCCACCTATGGATCTTGGCCTGAGTTTGTCTATCAATTTACTTTTTAAGCAAATCAGTTTGAGAAACCAAAGGTCTATTTTACAAATGCTATTCACTGCCTTATGACAGTGATACGACTGTCATAAACCAAAGTAAACAAGGCTAAATTTTCCTAAACCAGGGAAGTATCATTTGTAAATCAGGGCCACTTTTCCTTAAAGGCATTATAAGACTATCTTACAACATGTAAAAAAAAAAAAAAAGTCGTCCCAAGGTATTTTTTGATGACCACAACACATCCAGTTCACTCAGTTAGTGCATTGTGCTCTGTGTAATCAACAGTTTTAAGAGTAAGGGCCAGATTGCTAGTCTGGTGGTCTCATGACCACCAGACTTAGATGGTGGTCGGACCACTGAGGCTGTGGCGGCCCAACCGCTATATTACAACTCTGGCAGTCGGACCGCCAAAAGACTGCCATCTCCACCAGGATCTCTGATCCCGACGGGCTGACAGTCTTGCCCTGTTGATTACAACTGTGTACTCTGCCAGCATTTTCATGGCAGTTCAACTGTCATTAAAAAGGCTGGCAGAGAACAAGTGCTGGGGGCCACAGGGGAGCCCCTGCACTGTGCATGACATTGTCGTGGGCAGTACAGGGGCCCCCTTCCCCAGCACCATTGGAATGCACACTGTCTGCTCAGCAGACAGTGCGCAATCCAAGGGTGCTAGGGAGGCCCCCTGTGCAACAGCATTGTATTCGGCTCCATGTGGAGCCGAGTCCAATGTCACTGCACTTTTTCCACTGGGCTGACCCTGCCGGTCAGCCAGTGGAAAACTCCTAATAGGGCAGGAGTGAAGACTGCCAGCTCTGCCGGGGTCTCCTCACCACGGGTCTGGAAGTGGGGTTTTCCGACAGCCAAACTCATATTCAGGCCCAAAATCTTGTAAAGCTCATCATACAAACACTGTTCTTGGCTCAGAAGGAGTTGTCAGTGTCAGTATGAAGAATTTTGTGCACTGCTTATCATAGTTGCTACTCCATAGTACTCAATTCGGGTTTTTCTTCATGGTAGTATAAGACAAACCATAACTCATTCTGGGCAGTAGGCCTTTTGCATGGAAAAGCAGTTAGCAAATTCACATTGTGCAGCATCTTTTGAAAAGAGATATTCACTCTGATAGAGCTGCCAGTAGCACTGAGCTTACCTCCAAGTGAATTTCTCCATTACCTGTCATTAAGTTCAACAAATTCCTCCTGGGTGAAAGGCTATGGGGGCTTAGTAGTGTTAACTGTTATTTTTATAGAGCTTTTCAGAAAAGTACAGTCTTTGGATCCTTGTTTTTGGCAAGTCTTGCCTCCAAAGATAGAGTTACTATCAGTGTGAGGCCAGTAAAAAATAGAGTAGTGAGAAAAGAAGCAAATGGGTATGTTTGCTAATATGGGTGGAAATTATGTGAATAAGGCACTATCTGAAAAATAGAGGGTCTACCTTCTTGGTAAAATCACTCTCTTCCTGTGCCGAAAATGGTTTTGTAAAATGAATCCATGAGCCTGAACATTAGCCTGTGTTAATTATCATAAATCAATATGCGGAATATCCTGACATAGCATGAGGTTAAGGCCATCAAAACCGTTTTGTCATTGTAACACTTACTGCTTTTATGTAATCCCTGTAATATTATTTTATGTCTCTTTTATTTAGAATGATAAACTCTAGATTTTATACTGGCAATTTTTCACAGGCCACTTTTTCAACAAAAAAATGCTTCACTTCTATCCAGAACAGATTGGATGTTTCACACGGATGGCTTGAGGGAGGTTCTTCATTTGAGACTGAGCCTTGAATACATTACTGGACTGAGGAGGAGGTTGCCGCCTTACTGGTGACCTTCCTGCTGGCCCTATTACGACTTTCCTGCTGGGCTAACGGGCAGGAAAGTGGCATTAGGATTGTCTCCAGCTTGGTATCAAGCCGGCGGCAAGCCTGCCACCCGCGGGGGGCACCAGAACTCTTGTAATGCGCACTGTTTGTACAGCAGACAGTGTCATTACCAGGGTGCTGGGCAGGCGGACCCCTGGTCATGGGCAGTGCAGGTGCCCCCCTGCGGCCTCCTGCACCTGGGCTGGCAGAGAACCAGGTCGTAATCAGCAGGGCGGCGCTGCCTTCAGCACCGCCCTGGCTGATTACGACCTGCACCACCGTCAGCCTGTTGGGAACATTGTTCCTGGCAGAGACGGCAGTCGTTTGGTGGTCTGACCACCAAACTCTTCATTTGGCGGTCGAACCCCCAAATCCATGGCAGACATGATTGCCACCACGAGTCTGGTGGTCTGTTGTACACAACACTCGAAATGAGTCCCCAAGTGTTTAACATAACGACTCACTTGGAGCAAAGTGATTGAATTCCTAGTACTTTCTTGAAAGGTATATTGAGTACTGGATCATAACAAAAGTAAGCATGGTTTACAGAACTCTTTCAAATTTCCAATGTACTGTCATGTAATGCATCCTGTATTCTATATGCTTGTCATGGGTAGTACATCATGTTTTAAAGCATGATGAAAGTAAACATTCTGAAGTACATATAAGCTTGTCTGGTAGGCATAAAGCAATAGTTCCATTTTAGCATCATCCAGATGAGGAAATTTCTCTTCATCTAGCTCTGGATTTCCATATTGGTGTTTTCGCAGTGTGAACGGCTTGAGCCACAATTAATGGTTAATTTTAGGATAAACTGCATGTATTTAGTATATTTATGGACGTTGGTGTTGATGCTTTGTGGACTTCTGTGCAAAGGCTGTGCACACATGTTAAATATAGCACGGACAGGAGCCAATAGGTGGAACTCCACATGCAACCAGATGGCAGACAGAGATATACTTTGCATCAATCCTGTCTGAGAGAAGTTAGAAAAAGCAACCTTCAGTCGCCTCTTCAGCTTGAACACTTCAAATGAACAATCTAAATGATTTTGTGGTTGGTGGTGTCAAAAGCAGCAGAGAGATCACACAAGGTTAACATGGTAGCACATCCAGAATTGTGGTCTGGGTGCCTTTTCAAAGCTGAACTGAAAGACACTCAAGATGATTGCTGTTGCAGATGAGCCTAGAACTGAATGGAGAGCACCCTCTTGATGATCGTAAGAGGAACTTAGATGCTTTGTATTATCTTGCCTTGCAATTGTCCTACTGGAAAAGGTTGATAGATGCTTATTAATATTTTGCAGAACAAAGTATGATGCAGCTTGCCCCAGTAATAGGTTTTTCTTATCCAAATAAGAGATGGTAAATCATACATATGGGAAAACATTTTTTTTAGGAAATGAGGTGAAGTGTGCTTTCTACTGATCTTCTGCTTCAGCTGTATTTTTGCCTGTCCAAAAATGAGCAACTGGGAAGAAAAGTAGGTGTGGAGGATTGTGGACATTAAGTACACCTGAAGAAGGCCACTACCTAAGACATATCCACAACAATCCTGCATTACAAGACAGAAGATGCTTCTTAAAACACAAATGCCCCCCATGAAGACATCCTTAAAACCTGATTTGTGCCTAAATGGGAGTTTCTGCAAGAATATGTATTCCACTTTGTGTGGTAATTAAAGCCCGCAATAAGGGCCAGATTTACAAGGCCCTATCGCCACAGGAGTGTCACTTTTTGTGACGCTCTGGTGGTACAATGCCCTGTGCTGTATTTAAAAGATAGCGTTAAGCCACTTTTTGTGGCTTAATGGCACCTTGTAAATACGGCCCCTTCACACACAGCACTTTGCGTGGAAGGGGCATGCAATGGATGTTGCTTTGGGCATGCCACAGCAATATCCATTGCATTTTGACGCTGCCTCAGATTTACAATATTTCTTAAACTTGAGGCAGAGCCAAAATCTTAAGCCACCCCAGAGTTTGCGTTTGAGTGGCGCAACGAGGAGAAATGCTTTAATTTCTCCTCGTTTTTTGCTCTTTCTACGTGTTCTGCATTCTGCAGCACATAGAAAGAGCAAATTGCCATGTAAGATTGTTTTTGTGCAGGAGGGTTTCCCTTACTGCCCAAAAAAATCTCCCAGTCAATGCAGTCATCCTTGCACCATGCACAAGGGTGGCTGCGTTGGTGCCGGCAGCAAATTTAGCATCTGCGCGGGGGAAAACACAGGGGTGTGTCATATTCTATTAAATATGGCGAGTATGGTGTGCTCCATCATTTTCATGGAAATCTGGGCCTAAGTTTTTCAAACTTGCAGGAATCCTTAGCAACATTTGTCTGGGTACTTGGGCATACAAGGAGCAACGCAGGAGATCAAAACACAACTACCATGTGTTGAGCCTCATTCTGACTTTATTGATGTGGGAAAACTGGGTTGATTGCAGAAGTCTTCTCACTTTTTGCCCCCATTTTAGTCTAATACTGTTGTTTTCTGACTCTGACTGTGCCTTTGGCAGTCCCAGTACCAGTGCTCTGTTTAAAATGGTATTTGCAAATTAGACCTAATTAAAATTGGCTCTGACAACCTAACTATAAGTCTTTAGTACATGGTAGGGCATGTAGGTTTAGGGACCCTAGTATAGTTAATGCACCCATAGGTGCACTGCTGTGGTGTCCAGTGGCATTGGAAAAGACAGGCCTGCCTTGCTGCCTGTTTTTAAATTAAAATTAACCCCAAATTCAACTCTGGATTTAAAAGTATTTCCAAAAGTCTCAACTACCTTATTGTTTCTTATAAGTCACCCTTAACATCTGCCTTGGGTGCCCGATGACTTGGGTACAGTGTAAATATAAGCAGGTACTTTATGATAGATGTTTTATAAGCCCTGGTGAGGGTAAAACAGTCACATTCCCTTTTCCCCATTGTAGTTCATGGGTTCTATAGGCTAACATTGAGAGACTTTATTTTTTTTAAATAAACTCTTATTTCTGACAGAGAGGAGCTAACTATATCAAATTTGATATCAAATTAAATGTTATATGTTAGAAATGGGGTCTCTAGTTGGCAGTCGGTTTGCACCCTGTCCAAGTAGGGTACCTCACTCTAGTCAGGAAAGGGGAGATACACCCTCAGATAACCCCTGCTCACCCCCTTGGTAGCTGGGCACGAGCAGTCAGGCTTATCTCAGAAGCAATGTGTGAAGCATTTGCACATAACACACAGTAATAAGTGAAAACACTACAAATGGACACCGCACCATTAAAATAGCCAATATTTATCTATTTAAAACAAGACCACATACGATAAAAATCCAACATACTTTAATAAAAATATGAATTCTTCAAGATTTACTCAAAAACACAGTTCCTTGAAGTCGATAGCTCCACCTTGGGCTATCACGGCGTCGTGATCAACAAAGCCAACAGTTCAGGCTGGCCACCCCGTTGCGGGCCAGCTATGGTGCCGGGAAGACCCGCATACATTACCTTAGATTTGCAGGGCTCATGATCCTCGCCGTGAGCTCTGGAGAGCGGCGTCGCTGACGTCGCGGTGTCGGTTCCGGAGTTGGTGCAGGAGTCGTCGGGCTCTTGAGGTCACATGCGTTGCAGATCAAACTCCAGGCTGATGAAGTCAGGTGCGCCGGCGTGGATGGCGTCGGGACTGCAGTGCGAGGCAGTACAATGTGATGTGTGGTGCCCACAGGTCACGGTGCAAGCAGCGGCTCAGTGACAGCGTCCAGCGGCGTCTGTGAGACCAGGGCTGGATGTGAAGCGGGGCGCTGCGACGTGCGGGGTCCACAGGTCACGGTGCAGGCAGCGTCATCGTTGTTGCTGAAGCACTATCGTCGGTAGGCCCAGGACAGCGGTGCGGGACAGGACGGTGCTTCGTGGCGCTCACAAGCGGTGTCCACAGGCCACGGATACCTGATGACGACACAGGAGTCGATGGTGCTGGCATGGTTGGACCGGGGTGTCTTCAGGTCCCGGTGCAGGCCAGCAGCGTCGTTGCCCACGCCGCAGTGGTTTCTCCTCTTGAACAGCACAAAACACACAGTTCACAGTGCTGCAGATCGAGGAAACTGAAGCCTTTGGTGTCCCTGAGACGTCAAACAGGAAGCAAGCTCTACTCCAAGCCCTTGGAGAATTTTCTCAAGCAGGACACGCAGCAAAGTTCACCCTTTGAACTCTTTTCAGGCAGAAGCAGCAACTGCAGGCCAGTCCAGCAAAGCAGCACAGCAAAGGGACAGTACTCCTCCTTCAGCTCTTCTCCTTGCAGAGGTTCCTCTTGATTCCAGAAAGACTCTAAAAGTCTGGGGTTTTGGGTTTTCTTCTTATACCCAGTTCTGCCTTTGAAGTTGGCAAACTTCAAAGCAAAGTCTCAAGTGTTTGCAAGATCCTTCCTTGTCGAGGCCAGGCCCCAGACGCACACCAGGGGGTCGGATACTGCATTGTGTGAGGGCAGGCACAGTCCTTTCAGGTGTGAATGACCACTCCTCCCTCCTCTATAGCTCAGATGTCTCATCAAGATATGCAGGCTACACCCCTGCCCCCTTTTGTGTCACTGTCTAGAGAGGTGCAAAACAGCCCAACTGTCAAACTGACCCAGACAGACAATCCACAAACAGGCAGAGTCACCGAATGGTATAAGCAAGAAAATGCCTACTTTCTAAAAGTGACATTTTCAAACAGACAATTTAAAAACCAACTTCACTAAAAGATGTATTTTTAAATTGTGAGTTCAGAGACTCTAAACTCCACATTTTTATCTGCTCTCAAAGGGAATCTGTGATTTAAGGATATTTAAAGGTAGCCCCCATGTTAACCTATGAGAGAGATAGGCCTTACACAGTGAAAACCGAATTTGGCAGTATTCCACTGTTAGGACATATACAACACGCTAGTATATGTCCTACCTTAAACATACACTGCACCCTGCCCACGGGGCTACCTAGGGACTACTTAAGGGGTGCATTACATGTAGTAAAAGAGAAGGTTTAGGCCTGGCAAGTGGGTACACTTGCCAAGTCGAATTGGCAGTTTAAAACTGCACACACAGACACTGCAGTGGCAGGTCTGAGCCATGTTTACAGGGCTACTAATGTGGGCGGCACAACCAGTGCTGCAGGCCCACTAGCAGCATTTGACTTACAGGCCCTGGGCACCTCTAGTGCACTTTACTAGGGACTTACCAGTAAATCAAATATGCCAATCATGGATAAACCAATCAACCGTACACTTTACAAAGTGAGCATATGCACTTTAGCACTGGTTAGCAGTGCCAAAGTGCCCAGAGTCCTAAAGCCAACAAAAACAGATCAGAAAAAATAGGAGAAAGGAGGCAAAAAGACTGGGGATGACCCTGCAAAAAGGGCCATTTCCAACATTATAACAAACCCAACAGCTTGCCAAGAACAGAGAAAGAGTTTTAGAACTCATTCAGAAAGTTACCAAATTCAGCCTTGTAGTACCCTTTCCTGATTGATCAGCCTCTGACAGCCTGGGCCAATCTACCTTAATGGGGTGTGAAGTGGACTGGGCTGAGACAAAGGAAGCATGTGGTGGGAGGAGAACTGTTGCAGCAGATGGCAGAGCAGGATGGGGGAAGAATAGCCAAACTAGCCTTCAAAGGATGGAAAGCCACTTGGGATAGAAACTGGTCCGTCCCCATTTCCTGCTCCCTCAGATAGATGGGCGCCACAATGGTTAGATGAGGAGAGGGGGCGAAAGGGGGTTTGTTAGGGAGTCTTGGCCTGATTCCAAGGATGACATTTCTCCATGATGGATCTTTAGAGAATGTTGCTTTCTGGGACTGATTTTTGCCACACTTCACAGGAAGTGGTCACCTCAGAAGGTGGCGGCCTGTATTCCACTGGATAGGAGCAATCCCCTGCTTCAAAACCTCAGGAACAAGGATAAGCAGAGCTGTCCCACAGTTCAGATCCCTGCTGGAAGAAGGACCACCATATTTGACCCCTGGCCTACACCTGAAGAACTGCACTCACAAGGACTGCTCCAGCTGCACCCTTTGGGCTTCACCACGAAAAATACTTTGCCACACTCTGAAACTTTAGGAGTAGACTCCCTGCAAGCTACAGGTACAAAGGAGCTGGCCAGAGTCCCCTGCACCTAGTCCTGCAAGAAGAGCCTAGCTGACCAACGTCCAGTGGCCATTTGAGGATTCTGACTAGGTGCAACCTGGGAATTGGAGTCCCAATGCCCACAGAGCCACTCAAAGCTTCTGGAACCTTGGATCAAGTTTGTGGACACTCCAAGGACCCAAAAAGGATCCCTGGAAGAAGATACAGACGTTTGGAGATTTTTGAGCAACTGTTGTAAACAGCTCCATAAGTTGAAGGGGTGCATTGTGGGAGTTATAGTCCCAGACCCCAAGAGGCAAACCAGAGCCTCTGAGCTTTTGGATGGTGCTGTGAACCACTTTCCTGAATCAAGACACACTTCTGAAAGTAAGTGTAACAGTGTGACATCGTGGGTGGACTGAACTGTGGACTTCGCCTCTGTCCAGTGCAACCTTTTTTAACCAACACTTTGAATACTATTTGCTTCTAAGTGCTAGTTTTACTTTTAATCTTTAAAAAATCATATCTCTGGGTCCCGTCATTGGATTTTTGTCCTTTTGGTGTCATTTTAGATATAACAATATTTCCTATTTTTATAAATTGGTGTTGGATTTTGATTGTGTGTTGCGTTTTATTTATTTACTGTTTTGTTGATATTAAATGCTTTACACACCTGTCTTTTAAGTTAACCCTAACTGCTGGTGGTCTAGGCTTTCAAGGGTTGAGCAAGGATTCATTTTCTGAGACCTTGACTGGATCTTGTGGGGGTGTGGGGCTTACTGCTAAGTGTAGGTACCTACCTGCCCTTACAACTAATACACTTTCCAACAATGGAATTTTAAATACATATGCATTCCTGGTAGAAACTGCCCTTGTGGAATCAGTCCCTAAAAGTCAGAATGAGACCCAGAATGATCAAAGCATATTTTACCATTTTTTGCTAGTGTGGAATGCTGGAAAAGACATTAACATTTGAAACCGAGAGGGAATTTTCCTATTAACTCAGTGCTGTTGTATTGGGTGTTCAGTGACATATTGATTCTAAATGTGTTACTAGTGTCAGCACTCAAGATTATAAACTAAATTATAAAGGGTTTATGTGAGCATCTGAGATACAGAAATGTGTTTTAGAGGATTATGGACACCTAATCTGCTTAAAGGTTATGGAAGCACAGATGTCTCTAGATCTATGGGTTTGATGATGTGCAGTCTGAGAAAGAGCCTTGAAAAATCATTATTTGTAAGGATTATGTAGAGGAGATGAACTGTGGTTCTTGTGTCACCTGTGAATAAGGTGAGCAGGTTGTAGGGTTGACTTTTAACCCTTCAGTGATGCAGTACTTCATCTTTTACAGGATCACTTAACACATAAAACCAATCTGGTGCAGATGCAAGACTATTAGGTCATGTGTGTCAAAATGTTGTTTTGCAACTGATATATGATGTGTATGAGAAATGATCTCAGGACTCTAATAAATTCATTTTACCATATTGAGGGAAAATATCTAATAACCTGGTGATCACTGCACAGTCCATGGCCACCCAGCTGACTCAGAGGAGAGTCTCTTTAGGACAGTTTTAGGTAGAATGATATTTAGTTTCTTCTTCTGTCTTAGGGTGGATCAGCTACAGGCTCCGGCTCTCTCCAGAGGCAATGCCATCCAACGAAAGAATGGGTTCATCCCTACCCCCTTGCGGTGGCTTTGAGACCTGCAGCCTTGTTGCCCTCTTTTTAATACAGTTTATGAACTGCCCTTCCTTTTGTTGTTTTAGCATTTGTTGGTAATGCTATTGCTGATGATCACCTGTGGAGCAGCTGGAAATGTTCAATTACCACCCTATGAATGAGCTGCCCTCTAAGCCAGAATCCTTGAGATTAGGACTATTTGAGTATTAATTTTTTTGCAGCTAGAGATTTACGAAATTCTCTGTACTCAGGGAATGAGGCCCTCTTATGGTGTCATCATTATAGTTTAGGATGATTTCCTTGCTATGGCTGATTCCAAAATGTTGTTTTGACAGATTCCACGTTTGTTATTGCTAACTCTACATCTTTGTTTTGGCTGATTCCACATCTTTGGTATGGCTGATTCTACATCTTTGTTATGGCTGATTCCACATCTGCGGTATGGCTGACTCTACATCTTTGTTATGGCTGATTCCACATCTTTTGTATGGCTGATTTTATATCTTTGCTAGGCTTATGATGCTTGGGTGCCCTAAACAAAATGGACGACCACAACCTCATGTTGGAATCAGTGATGGTAGTGAATCAAGTCTCATATTGGGCTCTTGGGTGAGTGTGTTCCCTTTTATCACATTACACTGAAAGCATGAGGTTGCTACTATTAGAAAGTATCCGTATTACCTGTCATGCCCCTTGAGTTCTCTGGAGTATCTCTTCATGTTCAAGGTGGTTTGCAATCAATTATGGAGTTTCTTAGGCATCCATAAAGGAAATAGTAGAGTTTGTTTAGACACTTAACACTGAATCAACTAAGTGATGGCAGCGGTTGTGAAAACATCCTACTTCTAGATGACTGTGCTAAGAATACTTGTCCCTTTACTCCACCGCTGAACCATGCAGTTGAGGTGGATATGACTGTAGCTGCCAGGTTATGCTACATCATCGAAGAATCTTCAAAGAGCACAGAAGATGGGATTTGTTTGCATCAAAGAACCTACTTTTAGTTGGGCCTAGGGTGAAAGTCAAATTTAAGCTACTTTGTGTGGTGTTAAGATGCGTGAACGAACCAGACTATTATGAGTGAGAATAAAGATCAAACTGTATGGAGCTGGTCATTGGTTATATTCGGGTGATGACAGTTTGTTGACGGTCTTCAGGGCAATGTTTGTGGGTAGAAAATATTAAGGATTTGCAGTACTTTTTTGTGAGCTACAGAATAACATCTTTCCGAGGCTACTTCCAAAGCATTAACATACAAGTGTCTAAATTCTTCTGAGGTGCTGCTCTGCCATGCCATGCAACTAGGGCTTAATGCACATGACTGTTTCTGACAAACGTGTTTCATACAACAGCTGATCAGTGTGTGTTATTTAACCACATGTGTTGAAGCAATTGGAATTGTAGAGGAGTCTTACAGATTCAATTAATTGCATGAAATATTAAACACTATGGCCATCATGTGTGCATTTCTAAACATGCTTGTAACATACCTGAAGTGGGTTCAGAAGTACGAATAAATATTGTAATGCAAGGGAGTTGCCATTTGTAAGTAACGGGATTCCGACTGCCCAAGTCAACCCAAACTGTGGGGTGCAAAATACAACGGCCTTCACCAACTTCTTCACCACCTCCTCATCCTCCCGGGCTCCGTCAGAAACTGATGGTCTCAGAAGTGTTCGAATCACTATCACAAGCCCAAGAAAGTTACCCACCATAATTATTATTGTTGGGATAATGAAGGCATATGCAGCACCAGAGGTACCTTCCAGCCAACAGACATCCTGCTTTCGGTAACCCTTGATTGGGTTGTAATGGAGCAGAGTTGCGGAAGCAATGATGATAGGACAGGCGTAGCCCAGAATCACAGCAAGGGACGCAAATTCCCTCTTGGTGACATGATGGAACACAAAAACTAGGCGACACACCAAAAAAAGGGTTTGAACCATCGTCCAGCAGAAGAAGGCAAGTAAAGAAAAATGAATGCAGAACGTCAACGCAAAACAGGCTACTTGCTGGTCTCGTACATTGATGATACTGGATGCAAAGAAGGAGATGTTACTGAAGAGGAGGCATAGAGACATATTTAGTAGAGCCAAGTGTCTGTAGGAGGCCATAAGGCTCCCAGCATCATGAATTAGAGACACCTGCAGAGCAATGCACACAACAAGGGAAATCATGGAGATGACAAGGCCCACCTCTGTGATGTAGTTGAGGATGGTATCATTCACACTGTCAATCGGTGAGTCTGATATTGACATCAAGACTGCGTAGGAGGTCAGGTGGCCACAGATACACTCCACAACGTTGTTGTTGACTTGTGTCATGCACCCTTTGGATGACCACTTCCTCAAGGTGTTGTTCCAGAAGACGCAGATGGCAGTTTCATTGCACTTGCTGCTGTTGCTGATAAAGGTGATCTTGATGTTGGCACTGTGGTTGGATTGTCTTGCTAAACTCAAGTGGTTGGTCATGATTTGACTTGATATTTTGTAGGCTTTGTTAGGGACATCTTCATACTGGCTTGGGAAGGCCATACCAAGCTTATCAAAAGAGGCTGATAAGAAGGTTGCCCTGCAGCTCGAAGGGTATGAGCCTCCTTTTAGTGAGAGTTCAATCTGGGGGGTGACTTCTCTGGTATCTTCTTTGCTTAAATCACTGCAGGAGCTTGTATAACAATACAGCTGTATATTGGCAAAGGATAAATTGAATGTTGTGTTGACCGTCACCAGTTGAGAAAATAGATTTTCCATAGACTCCAGTAACTGTGGGCCAAGATGGCTGTCTGCTCTGGAAGCTGGTTCCAAGAGGCCTTCATTGAGGAGCTGGCTTACAATAGAGACCACATGCTGTAAGTAGAAAAAGATTACCAATAGGTTAAATGTGTTAGAAATCAGGTAAGTACTTGTTAAACCATTCTCATTGGAAAATACTGTTTCCGTGCTAGTCAGTTAGAGGTAGTCAGGGGTAACAGCTCCTGATAGTGATTTGCACTTTGGTACCACTGCTACTCTCTTGGCTGCCCTTGGTCTCAGGCATCATGAAAGTGGCAACAGGCACAGAAAGTAAAGACGGTTGCATTGCAAAGACCTTGATTAGTTGTGACAATTGCCACTTCTTACCCTTCCAGAAACTCAGAAGAAAATAGAATGTTGTTGATGGGCTATGGGGATGGGGTGGAATAAGGAACCAACCCTGTGATGTCACAAAAGTCAAATGATGCATGTTGTGAGTTCCACTACTCCTGGCATGTTAGTGAGTGGGTGTCTACAGCGTCTACGGTATTAGTACTAAAAGGTCCTTCTTCTTGGCTACATCTTAATGCCCCCATCTCTTCAAACTACTGCTTGACCCCTACTTCTTATTCTCTCTAGGGTGTGGAGCCTTGGTGATTGTCCTTAATGTGAATTGTGCAATGTAGTTGCATGCAGCAGCCTCTTAGAATTACTTCAAATGATGGATTGTTTGGCCTCTTTTGTATTCCTACATTCTTTAGCATTTGGATACTTTTCTGTGGGCTTTTGGCCTCTAGTAAATGCAACTGGAATCAGACTGATGTTAAATTGCTTAATATTGTAAGATATTAGAGGTCACATAAGGGGCAGGGGTCTCAGTCCAGTGGAAATCTACAAACAAGTCTAATTCCAGAGTATCAGTCATTAATTTTAAACAGGGTATAAAAGAATTACCTCCTTGCAGTAATCTGTGCTGTTGTAAGGTATTGATGCCCATATTTATACTTTTTTGTGCACCGCATTTGCGTAATTTTTTTTACTCAAAAGTGTCACAAACGATCTAAATGCAATTATATATTGTAAGTTTGCACCGCTCTTGCGTAAAGAAATGACGCAAATGTGGTGCAAAAAAAGTATAAATATGGCCCTAAGGACTGATATTGACAGTAGCACACTGCTCTCAGAGGCACAGAGAACCCTCCTGCCATGGAAAGGCCATCCTCAACCAATTTTGTTTTTTTTAATGAAAAAAATCGAACACCAAATTTATATGTGAGTATTGGTCTTCCGAAAAAAGCATTACAACTTTTCTTCTTTGTAATCTCTAGGGTTTCACATTTTCATAAGCTTGAAAATTGATAACTAAATTTGCATGTACATGAAACAACCATACAGGAATTGGAAAATACGATTTTGTAATGAACAAGATAAAGAATGAAACATTGAAACTAAAACATATGTGAAGTAAGCATATCGATTAAACCTAAGCAAATCTGTCATAATAAAATAATCACAGATTTGTCAAGAACTTAGCAGTCACAAAGAGCTAAAATAACATTTAGGTTCAAATGCATCCATCTACATGTATGCAAGAACTGCCCTACCCAACCTACGGGTCAATAAGTAGCTTGGGAAGATTCCAAATTTCTAAGAACAATTTTTGCTACCTTAAAACATCATTGTAGGCACATTTACTTTCCATTTCTACTTATGTCCTTTTTTCTGTGTTGTTAAAAAATAATTTCTTGGGCTGATAATTTAAGAAAGGTATTTAAAATGCACTTTAATCTGACATTAATTTCCTTCCACTTCATTTTTGGACAATTTAAGAACATGTGAAAGAACTCAGCCTGAGATATTTGAAATCTTTCCAGACTATAACAAACCAAGTATTCCATTTTCAAAAAGATGTCTATAAGACTGGAGGATTAGCTGTTGCTCCAGATTTGCACTGATCTTTCATGCTTTGCAGGTGTCTTCACCTTGAAGTGTCTGATATTATCTCATCCATTTGAATTTCCCAGTTATGCTTGTTCCTTGAGAGGACATGCAAATCATTGCATATTAATAGTTAATGTGTTAGAATTGTATGTAATACTTAGTTACTTGTGAGACCGAGGCAAATCTTTCTACTTGCACATACTTATAGACACCTCTAAGAGGGAGATAGCTCAAATCTCCTTGTTGTTGGAGTGGTATCTGCATCTGAGGTCTGTGAAAGTGAAGATGTTCTGTTTGACCAGCAAGACTTGTCCTGAATTTTTTAAAGTCTATCCAGGATTTGCAATCGAGTTGCCTATTTGCTAAGAATGTATGGATTATTTCATGTAGGATCTGTGGCCTCTCCATTGGCCTCCAGTAGATCTCCAGTTTGATGGACAGACTACTGAAGCCTAATTGATGCCCTTTGTATTTTTCATGTCTCTTCTTTATTGAAAGACAGCCACAGACATCCATACTTGTGAGTTCGTTTTTAGTGATTGAGTAGCAAACACCAGTTTAGCATGGTCTGGAGAGACAGGAATTGAGGATAATAGTTGAAAACTGCTTTAAATGGAGTTGTTAACTTTGTGGGACCTTTGACACATTTCTAAAGGGAAGCCCTCTTCGATTGGTCTGCTGTCACCAGAGAATAATGGAAGCTGATACGCACTGCATTTTACTTATGCTGCCTTTGGATGACTGTGGGTGGGAGGTACAAAGATGCTGCACAGTTGCAAGAGGCATATTCAGTACCCCTACTTGGTGTGCTGCGATGATCATGAAGTTGTAGCAGATTTGGGGCCATATATAGTGTACAAAGCGAACAGTGAACTAGTCATTGCCATTTGTACTATAGGAAGAGTCTAACATACAGTGGCACCTCACTCCATTTCATCATAGATACTATTGTCAGTCCTTGACTTTCATGTAGTGGTCAGATACATTCTGAGTGTTGTAGTTTTGGTTTGTGGAAATAAGGAAGGGAGGAAGGAAGGAAGGAAGGAAGGAAGGAAAAGAAAAAAAGAAAAGAAAAGAAAAGAAAAGAAAAGGAAAGAATAGAAAAGAAAAAAGGAAAGCAAGGAAAGGAAGAAGGAAAGAAAGGAAGGAAGTAAGGAAAGGAAGAAGGAAAGAAGGAAGGAAAGGAAGAAAGAAGTGAGTTAGGAACCGATGATGCGTAGAATGTGGCCTGTGCTCACGTCTGGCATGAATCATCCTACTTCCACTCTAAACACAAAGACAACCCTAAAGTAATTATAAAACAAAACACTTGCACTGAAGGAAACTACCTTGTGTGCTGATGTGCTCCTAGTGAGAAAGCAAAATGCAGCCACTCAAAGTGATGTTAACCAGTGGCTGAAATAGGCTAACCCATTGGTTCCCAACCTTTTGTTTTCTGTGGACCCCCACTTTAACATTAATGGAATCCAGGGACCCCCACTGAATCATCATGGGAATCCAGGGACCCCTGCCTAAGTCATTACTGGAAGATGGGGACCTAATTTGTCAATATTTGTTAATATTTTGTAATTTTCTAGGCTCTGCAGGACCCTCTGAGAAGGCTTCGTGGACCCCCAGGGGTCCCCAGACCACAGGTTGGGAACCACTGGGCTGACCCCTTCTCCCGGGCTGAATGCTGTGGTGGGCGGAAGCAAAATGTGAATGACATAATAACAGACCAATAGATGAAGAGAGGTGGCTGAAAGCTTCAGTAAGTAAGTTGACTATACATATAATTTAAGTAAAATCAAAACACAATAAGATAACATAGCATGACAAAACATAACATAACATGTAAATAACTGTGATGCAACCAGAGTTTCTGTGCATGAGGACCCACATCTTTTAAATGTTCTCCATAGTCGAGCAAATTGGCTGGGTTAGTTATGGGATGGAGAAAGACGGAATGGTCAGTGTTTTTTGTTGAGTACATTTCACTACCAATTTGGTAATGTCCACCTTAATGGTTGCAATCATCTCTAATAGAATCAATAAAAAGTATTGAAAACTAAAAACTCGCCTCTTTAATCAGATCCTGACCCACCAGCCTTACAAATCCAGCTTCTCCTGCTCCAAGACTACAATCCCAGAGGTACCCGCAGCTGCCCACAGCCATCCTTCCTGCATCCTTCTTACGTACAGAATGGTGAACCACTTCCTTACCAATGTATTTGTGTATCTTTTCTTCTCATCTACACTTGCACTATACAAGTATTTAAACTCACCTGCATGTTAATAGATACACTGGGATTTGCATGCTTTGTAATCACACAGACTTACTGAGAGCGTGGCGGCATTGAAGTTTAGGTTTAAAACCACAGCATTTTGGGTTATATTCCCCAGAATGTCCAGGACCACAGGGATGTTACTGTGATGTGTATCAGTCATATTCATTGAGGAGACATAGACCACAAGATCTTCAACAATGCCAATAATGTCGCTCATATTTTTTACCTTCAGCCACATGTGGAGAAGAGGAGACACAAACAAGAATGGTTAGCATCAGTAGTTTTTATGCAGGTGAATGCTACACATACAAGTTCTGCATACTGGTACAAGATTTGCACAAAGGTCACTCCTTTTCAATGTTCCATCCATGTGATCTATCACAATGACATTTTGCTTGTATTGTGTGGTTTCCCAGACACCATAGCTTAGACCCCACAGTTAAGCACTGATTGTCCATTCTCCAGCCTTACAAATCTTGCTGACTTACAACCGTAACAAAGCTGGCGTTTGAAAACCTGCCCTATTTGGTGTTGTATGCCAGAGCAGAAGTGGGTTTTCCACCAAAAGGCTCTTTTCCTGGCTGTAAATGGCAAGGGGTGAGCTATTCTGGTGGTGAAACGTGTCAATGGAAAATCCACCAATGTTTGTTCACTTAGCCATACAATCTGCAAGCAAAGTTATATACAGAAGATAGCCCCAATAGATGGTTGCATAGTCTGAGCTCACATATCATTCTTTAGAGCATGCCTTCAGAGCATGCTTAACCTTTCATGTAAGGCAGCCATCATTTCCATGACAGTCTTTCCTTCTCACCAGCTTCCACTTAACTCCTAGACTATCCACTATGAATCAGTTCTTCCATCGCCAAACCTTTCTCACTTGCTACACCTGTTATACTACGATCAGTTGTTTCTTTGCTAGGTACAGCAAGAAACAACTGTTTCTATCCATCCTTTTTCCAAATTCCACCTCCCTCCCCACCTTTCTTATGCACAATCATGTTTAGCTGAACATGGGAAATGTAAATGTTAGTCCTTCTCCTCTTCTACCCTTTGTTCATTTGACTCAATTACTGCCACCCTTCCCTTCTGCTCCACTCTCCATAACTACCCATATTATCACCTCTAAGCACCGTAATGCCCGCCTGATCACATAATTCATCCACTAACTCATTCACTCCTTTACTTTCTTTCTCATCTGAAACCTTCAAGTCACTGCCCAGCATGATCAAATAAGACAGTGAAACTTTTGCTCCTTTCCTCCTTCCCCTCAAAACCTCTTGCCTTCTTCTGATATTCTCTCTTGCACTCATAACCCCCAGCCACCACCTCATCTGTGTCCTTCCTAATATAAGATCAATGAAGAAGACCGCCATAGCATCCTTGACATCATACGAGAGACTTTTAACATGGACCTGAACTGCATTTAATTAAACAAAGATGTTCCCCCCCGACACATGAAGCCATGCTAGCAAATATGCTCAGAAGTAGCCCACCTTGGAGAGGAGGGGTAGATTCTGCATTCAAGAACTCTCTTCCTAACCCATCCCTTTGCCTTGCAACATGAGTATTTACTTGTTCATTGGTCATCATCTCTAATTTTCTTGCCTTCAATCTTGCTATACCAGGCACCTCTTTCACGCAACCCAATTTTCTCTGATACATTCCTTGACTTCATCTATGGAATCATCTAAGATCACTCAACCTCGGGACACTGGGCAAATTTCAACACAGGGTTTGACTCAGCAAAGCTGCAGCAGTCAAAATCCTTCCTCTCTAAACGCAAAAGCCTTGACATCCATCAATTGGTATCCAGACCTACACATGCAGCCAGGCTTAGACCTGCCATTTTATTCACTCTTTAAAGCCTGATTTCCATACCCTCAAATTATCCCATCACATCATCTACTTTAACCTCACCCTTCTCTTGATCCGAATGACCCAAAACTCTACATACTCCTTGGATGAAAACTGACTTACTTACTCTTCAATCTCAACCTCTACTTGCTACACTGTACGATAACAGTCAAGCATTTCTACCTAAAGATTATGATGTTTTTGATAGGTGACATTGGAAAACTGTATGACTACAATGTCATTAAAAGTAATTAAAAACTAAAACAGTATCTTGGAAATGTTATAACAGTAAATGCACTACCATACTGTACCGTTCTTTCTTGGCACACCATGCAATTTAAAGAGGCTACCAAGGAGGTGAAAAAATCATTAAAACTGCTGTACCTCAAAGATCTTGTGCATTAGAAGACATCACAAATCTAGATAAATTCTTTAAATATTGAGGAAACCTTCTGGATCACGCAAACTTAAAAAATATGTGACTTCCTGGCAGAACACTCAATCTCTAAAGCAAAAGAGTGAACAACTACCACAAGATGAAAACCATTCTTATCATGCTATCTATCATCAATTTCTCCTTGGTGTCAGGTGTCTTTTTAAATGATCTTAAAACCTCATATGTCAACCATATTCTTAAGAGGCAAGACCCAAACCATCAAACCTTCCAATTTTTGACTCACAGAAACTGTCTTCTTTCTGATCACCAACTGGACTCCATCTTGGTTGTGGCACAGAAACCACCATGTCACTGTGCCCCTGCTCTTCCATTACCAGACATCTCTCACACTTATGTTGTGTATCAACATACATTTCTGCAGAGACAAGACATCAGCGAAATACAGAGTAAAGTACTGAACTTGATTTGTTCACTATCTCCCACCTCCCTTCTTCCTTTCTCTTAAGTAACTTCCTCTCTTAGAGTTCTAGTCCCACAAGATTCCACCATCGTCCCACTCTTCTTTAAAATGCACATCAGTCCCTTCTTGCACCTCATTAGAGCCTTGACTCACCTGCTGCATCTATGCGGATGACATCAAAATCATCCATTAAACCAATATCTCAGAATTGCCAACAATTGAATGCAAATCAACCAACTCAAGCCTACGTCATCTAAAATTGAGATACTCACATGTGAAATTTGAACAAGTAGTAACTTCCCTACATCTGACTAGAAGAACTTGTTTCACACCAATCCCATCAGCGTAAGTGAGGAATTGGGCAAGGATTATAGAACCAAGCTACATCATATGATCCATACACTGCATCTTACCTTACCTATGTGTCTATCAAAAAATATGAGCTGCCATCACTTTAGTGTTTCCACTTCTAGACTCGGCCACTGGTGTTTACCCTAAAGGTCTTCTCTGTCTACTTTGTAGACTGCAGATAATACAGAATGCAGCAGCTAGAGAACTATATTTCACACACCTTTAATTCCTCCACTGGCTGGCTGTGACTGGAGGGATCACTTTTAAAGGTAGGGGCATCACACATCGAGCCATCCACATTAATGGATCACTCTTCCAAACTAGAATACTCTCATCTACATTGGCCACATTCACAACAACCTACTGTCTCAAAAAGTCTCACACGAGTGAGAGCTGTTTCTTGGTCCAGACAGCAAAGCTTTGAAATTGATTCTTGTCAGAATAAAAATAACTCACAACCACCATGAATTTCAAAAAGTGTTCAAAAACTATTTCCAATCACATGATTGTTCACTGCTTATGGGAATGATAAGTACTCTCTTGCAGGGTCATGCCTCTTGGCATGCCTTTCCACCTCCTAATTGGTAAACTAGAGTTTTAA
Organism: Pleurodeles waltl; assembly: GCF_031143425.1. Taxonomy (NCBI): domain Eukaryota; kingdom Metazoa; phylum Chordata; class Amphibia; order Caudata; family Salamandridae; genus Pleurodeles; species Pleurodeles waltl. The sequence continues at coordinate 87,299,215 of NC_090444.1, forward strand.
GTTGTGGCAACTTGGTTGGTTGTAGCACCACATGAGCTATTCTCAATACTTCCCACAAAGGACACACTACAAACCCACAACTTACCAACCATGCACATCGAACGAGCGTCCCATTTATCTGATCACCATCAAAGCTGCTTATGACCGTATCAGGGGTATGACGTGATATTTAAAGGCTGCAGTACAAACCAAGGCAATAATGAGGACCCAACTTAGAGTTGGGTGCTAATGGCAAACACTCTTGTTTCTGGGGGAAGTGTTACATACAAAGGAAAATTCACTAGAAGAATTAAATCCACAAGGGGAATACAGCGATTTAAGGAAATTCCTACAGTGGATTCCCTCACAGATTTATCACTTCCTCAAGAAATCAGAGGTTTGTCTGTCAGCACAAAAAATAAATTAGGCCATTAACCAGAATGAGCCTCCTAGCACCATCGTCTGACAAATAAAAAACAGGACATTTTCACAAAGGTCATTAGTGCAACAGTAGCAGTAATTTTTATAAATGGATTAAGTCATCACAGAAGCCTACCGCAGATGCCTTCTCCAACAACAGAAGCACCTGGTACTGCTTGGTAGTAGTTGGCACTGTGGTCACTAGAAAAAGAGACAGTGTGAGTTCTTCAATGAAGGTTCCATGTTGATGCATTCAAAGTTTATCAGGTAAAGCAAAATGTATTCTAAGGCACACATTATTTCACATTTTAAAGGAACGTATGGATCAAATGTATTGATGCATATGAGTTCTGCTTCAACTGGGATTGCAGCCACAATCTCAATTCAATAATCTTCCATCATTAGTTCATAAACTGACTAGTCTTGAAGGACCTTGTTAGACGTGGCTCTTTCGGCAGGGTCACCCCCAAACTTTTTGCCTTCATCCCTCCTCATTTTGCTTAACTAATTTTTGTTGGTGTTAGGACACTGTGCACTTTACCACTGCTAACCACTAAAACAAGGAAGTTGTGTGTTACACCTGGCTGGCATATTTAATTTACCTATAAGGCCAGGGTAATGTGGTATACCACATACCCAGAGCCTGTAAATTAATTCTCCCAGTGCAACACTTATTGTGCTACTCACTTAAGTGGAACAGGCTGCAACGGCAGTCCTGAGGCATGTTTTAAAGGGCTACTTAACTGGGTGCTACAACAAGTCCTGCAAGCCCACTCATAATCTGTGGTCTGACCAGTGTGACTTTTAAAGTGACCATGGATTCCAATTAAACAAGGCTCAAGCCCACCCACACCTGGTTTTGACTTTCATGGATTACATTTCTAAAATCAAATGAGATTTAAGGATTACATGAACATAGAACAGGGAAGGATCTGGACTCTTCCCTAACTTGTACATCCTGCTAAGTGTGAGATCTTCTGTACTGCAGTTTTCACATGAAGATGAGGGACACCACATTGATGCTGAGGTATCACAGCACGTTAGATATGGTTACTGTGTCTTTCTTTGGGCTGCAGCATCTAGGCACTGCACCTCAGTGGTATTCTACCTGTAGCCATCTTCACTAACTTTGAGCAACCTGGATATTTCTGAGGTGGAAAGAAATAACACTGCCTTTATGGTGAGGTCCGTGTTTCTTTTTTAAATAAATCATTAATTAATTTTTCCTATGAGATCCTTATATCCTTGTAAATGCTCACACTGGCTTTTCATATTTATTTCTATTTCTGGTTGAATATTATGTGTCAAGTATAAATAACCCTTGAAATCTTGATGAAGTAACCCCACATCCATCACAGATTTCTATGAAGTTGAATCACACAACAACAGTTCTTCCAGAATGGAAAAAAATGTGTTAATCAATCGCGCTTATAATTTTTGTTTCACTATTGAGTCATTTAATTTTATATTTTTACCTGTTTACATATCACTAGACAGATTACTCTCAAACTAACAACCTGATTCAGATTTTCTTTGCTTAATCATCTGAATTATATCAGCGCTAACCAGAAAACTGTTTATTTTCATATAGTTTTTATGTTGCCTAGAAGAATATACAAAGATTATACACTTTTTAGGTCGAGCCTAGTCAGCACAGGCGCTGTCTCTGCGAGACACGCTGTGTTCAGTATAAGGGCTTATGCCACACCCACTCCTGCCATTCATTCCTTGTTGTGTTTGTCTTAAATGCTTCACTTTTATTGGTGCGTTGTGCTAAATGTCCCTCCTTTGCACGCTAAGTTCCCGCCCAGGGACCATTAACTAAGAAAACATTTTTGTTGGCCATCACACTACGTCACACTTCATCCAGCGTGTGGTAGCCCCGCCTCCCTCCTGCCATCTGGTTTAGTTTCCTGTTTAATCCGAGCTGTGATCCTCTCTCCTCCCGGCTCGGCGCCAGGCTTCGTGTTCGATGGTATGTTTTTTATTAAATGTTGAGCCTTGTTTTCGTTTTGTGTCTCTCCTTTGCACTCATGCTCATGGCGGCTATGGCGCTTTGAATCAGCTTACTTATGTTTTACTTTTCATTTTCAATTTATGTGGCAAAAAAAGTCCAGTTAGGAATTTACAACTCTAAGAGGTCTAACTCGAGCAAACGTGAGACCCATTGCACTGCAAATGCTTGTTTCTCCAGTCAATCCCTGTAAATTAAAAAACAAATCCTCAATTTCTGGGATAAATGTGTTTGAAATTAGATGTAATGAAAAGGAAAGTCTGACTAAGATGCTGGCATTATCCCAGAGCACACATGTTCCTGTAATATATATGCAACTGGGATGAATGAAATAGATTACAGTGCAAACAATTCTATGTCTCATTTAAGAAACACTTATCAACAACTACCAACCACTAGACCCTGGGAATGGATCACTGAGAATGAGAGATTCATTTAAAGTCTCTGGAGGAGTTTCCATCTTAGTGGCCATGTCACGGCTGGTCTGCTGTATCTAAGGATTCCCATGGTTCAGGGTTTTTAGTAGATCTAGGTCTTGAAAGTCCAGCTGCCCTTTATGAACTATTGCTTCTAATATAAACAGTGTGGGCTTTGGATCTGCCGCTTCCAACCATTGGCATTTATCAACCTGCTTCTGGCTTGAGACTTTGTCAATCACATAGAAACACAAGCATTAGTATGCTTGATGGAGGTGTCACAGACAAGAGTCAAAAACTGCTGTAAACTAATTATAAAGTATAGTTTTAAGGGACAGTTATCCTCACCCACTTCTTGTGGCATGCCTCATCATCAGTTATCGCCTTTTTATCACCATTTGTTTAGACGTGGAGCAACGAACACCATTGGTCTAAATATGTCTACTTTAACTACATCCAATATATGCTTTAGGTCAGGAACGCCATGATTTCACAGAAGGCTTCAAAGCCATTTGTCTCTCAGAATAGCTTATATAGGGCACAGAAACAGGAACAACATTTCCTCGTCTAGCCATTTAGTACAGTTGGAGCAATACATGGTCTTGCCTGAGGAGGAACCCCATTTGTAAGTGAAAGTTTTCTAAGGTAAAATATAAAATTTATATTAAATATACAAGGGTTTTACAACTATGTCCATTCCTGTGTGCCCGTTGTCTCACTCCAATGTGTTAATGCTTCATGCTGTCGTTGTTTGGCTACAGCAGCATCTGAGCACGCATGCCCAACCCAAGGAAATATAAAGATGGTGGCCGCAAGAGAGATACAAATTTGAGCTGCCACAGACTTGATTAAAATCATTTGAAAAAAGACTCTAAAATTCAGAAAAGAAATCAAGAAAGAAGCTAAGATAAAATTGTTATGCCTCGCCTAACTGGGACCACAAGTTCTCTTATGAGGACTGGAACTGTAAGGCTTTGCAGGTCCCGCTCATTTGCCTTGAGCAACAGAATCCTTGCATCTCGCGTGCCTGCTAGAAACACTGTTAACAAATAGAAGACTTTGAGGAAAAGAGATACACTTACCAGCAGGTGACACTTTTACTTCTTGAAACAGCACTGTTATGAGCAATAGAACAGGAGAAAGAGATTTACAACTGGTGTGGTTATGAGGGCTGGGAAATCTGCTGGTCATGAGACAAAACAACATGGTTTTCAGTAACAAAAACTATGGCAGTATTCTATTTCCTGTGTCCTCAGTACTGGTTTCCTATATGAAGGCTTGAAGTCTGATCCTCCAATATGTCTCAACTTTCAAGGATTCATCTTTGTCATGTTCTTCACACACCACATTCCTTATTCCCTTGTTTCTACTATGCATTTTCTGGTTAGAATTCTTGAGATAAAAATTTTGTTAGTCTATTTAGTCTTGTCTTCTGAGTTATAGTTAGAAGTCTTGAGTAACTATTGTGTTTTTTTCTATTTTTGCTTCTGTATATTTTAAGTGTCTTTTTCTGCAAGTTACTTGCTTTTTACCTCTCTTAAGTCATTCAACTTTGCCCCATCTTAATGAACAAACGTGGTTAAATAATCAATTCTGTCTGTTTCTTTTTTCTTTTTGGCAATTAATTATACAGACCACCGCGGAATAAGCACACCAGGTTGTAATCAATGATTTCATACCTCTTGAAACTAAGTACTTTAAAACTTAGGTTAATAATGTAAAGCAATTGCATAATTAACTAACTGTGCATCTCTAAGTATAATCACTCATATAAACTGTTTTTTTTACAAAAACAATTATAATTATTATAACAATATTTGTGTGAAATAGGCAACTCTACTGTTTTTCCATAGAATCAACAGCCTCTCCATAAGTATAATTATGATTACTGTATTCAGTTTAATCCTATCTTTCCACCAGTGCTTAATTTGTAAATTAAGAGGTGCGGGTGCTCAAAGCCCTTCTCTTAAACACGAGGCTGCTGTAATTAAATCTGCCAGCACTGAATACTGAGGCAGCGTAATCCTGAAGCCATCTCGGGCCTCTTCAATCCATTTACGGCCACCCCTGCACTTTCAGCTCATCCTGCAACTTTCTACTTTCGCCCTTTATGACCCTTTTTAGTTTTTCCTTCTTCCGTCTTTCACATATGTGTCTTTTGCTCGCAGCAAATGCTTGAGGCATAAGAATAAGCCCCGGCCCTCACACATAAGTGCCGGTGATCAGCACCGGAATCAACAAGCACAAATTAAGCACTGCTTTCCACCCACATGATGTTAATCTTTGTCCCATTGTCATACTCATATGAACTATGTGGCATTGTTAGACATGTGAGGTAACTTATTTTTATTGTCATATATATACATCGTAGCTTTCACACAAAGGGATAATTTAATAATGCCCCTATTTACTGACATTTTTGCCATTTAGATGTGGGTGGACCATAGGTTTGGCTACAGAGTTGTCTATTCCATCACCACGAAAGGCAGACATCTTCGACTCTCCAAAGGAGTAATGGCCATCGTAGAAATGGCTATATATACAACCACCCAATCAAGACGGAAAGACTTATAGCCATTTTTTATTTTCCATCACTGCCAGGAAAGCCCTGCCGATGAGGGGTAGTAAAATGCCAGCAATGCCCCTCTCGCCATGGGGTATAACCCCCATGACAAACAGAGCGTTTTATTAAAAAGAAATCCTATTTTGGGATTTCCTCTTTGAAAGGGAAAAAATAAAACTGCTTCATGCTGATGTAGCAACGCATCAAACACTGAAATGCATTGGCAGGAACCGCCATGACAGCAGCTTCTGTCAATGCATTATAAATGACCGCCTACTTGGCAGCCGTTTATAAATTTGGTGGGCGGTCCCTTTGCCAAGGGAACGAGTAATTTACTCTGATCCACTTGCGGAACGATCGGCCATTGGTCACATTATCAGTTAGGCCCTATGGCTATTATTGGGCCACTGTGCCTCATTTCTTTAGCACCATGCATACATAGTCATTCTTCCATTTTTATCACAAGTACTTTTTATTTAGTTTAACTTATTCAATTATTTTATTTAAGTAAGGGATCCTTTTTTGACATTTCAGAGCCTTTTTTCAAGTGATTGGAATGGTGTCCAGGGTGGCCCAAATTTGTAGATTCCTTGTGGCCGCCATCTTTATATTTACTTGTGTCGGGCTAGTGCGCTCATATACACGTATAGCCAAACGTGGACACTTACTGCTGGAGTCAGAGATATTTTAAGGCATGGACAAAGTGGACTCTCGCCCAGGGCCCCAAGCTTTTGGGGGAGCCTTCGAAAGAGCCTTCACAACTGTCTGCCAGAGTCATCTGATTTATTCTGACAGTCATGTCCTGATAACCTAGAATACTGCTTGAAAATAGATTGGGGTCAGTATGATTTCTTTCTGCTAATTTGTTTTAAAGAGGGAGACTAGGTGATACGGGAGTTTGTTACAGAAATGTTGTGGGTATGGTTGTTTAGCCCAAAGCTTCATCCATAAAAAATCATTAATTTAGAGCATTACAATATCGTACTCATGAGTAAAAGGAGGGTTCCAAATGTACTGTTTTTAATGACAATATTTCAACATTGAAAACTCAAATACTACTGTTTTGCCTTCTGGTGCATGTGCTCTAAGTACTAGATGAAAAAACATTTGTTGGTATATTTTTATATGTTGTTTTTGTATACTACTTCTACTGCTTCATGTTTCAGCACATCTAAATGTCTTCTGTCACAAGATCTTCGAACAAACTTCATTTCAGAGAGCACCTTAAACTAGAACTCAAAATTTTCAAGAGTCTATTCATATAAGGAAAGACAAACATGTAGTCCTCATGCAAGTGTGATGCACAGCTGTTCTGCTTTACTTGCTTAGTCTTTGTAACCGTGTGGAAGAAAGCTTGCATAGTGCCTGTTGATGTACAGAACAAGTTCTGCATGTGAAAGTAGCATGCAGCACTATGGTCCCTGATGTATCTCATTTGTGTGAGGTTTGCTTTTGGTGATGCTTCAACTCTTGGTACATCTTCCATGTGTGAGGAACTTTGCAGTACGGCTGCCCAAATTAGTGTGAGGTGCATGAGATAGGACTTTGCAAAGTTGATCTTTACTGTGCTAGACCAAGAATGTATCTGAGAGAAGCCTGCACGGTTCATATGTCCGCGGTGTCCAAAGGAAGGTCTCACTGTCCCGGCCAGATGTTCTTTGGAAGTGATGTCTGTACTACTCGTGTCTGGGCCGGCGAGTGATGTTTCCTGCTTGCTTGCACTCTCCCTGTGAATCTTGTGAAGAATGATTACAGAGCTGATGCCTTAGTTTGTCTCCCTGATAAAGGGGAGCATCCAGAATTCATCAGATATACTTTCTGCATTGCAAAGGCTGAGAGATTATGTAGCATGATGTGCTTCTCTGTGAGCCCTTAGGTGGTAACATTTATGTAACCTGCCGGATAGGACGGGTGTCTGAAGTTTGAGTCTGCATCATTTCCTTAAAAGAAAGGATAACTTTTAGTAATACTACTCAGCCTGTAAGTTGTGTGTAACTTGAGGGAGACCTTTCCTTTGAGATGCTTGGGCGTGTATGAGGCTATAATCTGAGAGAGTCCCTGCAGTTAAAACAATGAGGGGCAGATTTATGAAAAGTGGTGCTGCACTATCATTTGCCAAACTTGTCTGGATAGAAGAGGATGCCATACATTCTCCCAGCTCATGGGACAAGGTCCCTGCAGGGCTTAGAAATGCCTTATGGGCCAGGAGAAAAGTGGCCGCAAAGCAAAGCGGCATCCTCAAACTCCTGTCTCTTCTCCAACTTGGAAAAGATGCTGGTCATTGCATGAAAACTGCCATACAGCATCATCACCTGAAATACATATGGAGGGCTTCTCTTTCCTCTTGTTGTATAAATGCAGGAGCCGTGCAGTGAGCAAAAGTGCTGCAGGCGGAGGCCATTGAGTTCATGTGTACAGGATGAAGTGCAGGTTTGTCACACTCCTCTCTACTCTACAAATAAACTAATACACTAGTAGGAAATAGCCTATGTTGTGTACTAAAGACATTACAACTCATCTCCTCTACCTCAATATGTACAATGTGGTTTGAAGTATAGTTTAAACGCAGGACCATCTCACCCCCTTCTGCGAGTTAGTCAGTAAGACTGTGAAACGCATGCGAGGAAGTTGCTGTCTGGGATCTAAGACTGTACAATCTGTGTCACCAAGACAGGTGGCTCAGAGACCTGAGTTTAGATCACTGCAACCTGAGTAATTGCTACCTGGGCCTTTACAACATATATATGATTGTGAACATCTTTCCTGGGTGGAGTCAGGGTCTATGTTAAGACCCATGCAAGCTAGGATGCGTATGATTTGTCTTATATGGACAAAGCTCAGTTTCATAAATTCAAAATCTTTGACATCTGAGTTGATCCCAACTAGTGAAACCTCAAAAAGGTGTAGAATATTTGGATGTTTACGTTTCTTATGTTTGATGGGTTGTGATTGTAGTTCTTGTAAATTTACTTTTGCCCATTGTTGTCCTTCTTGGTTAAAAAGGGATGTAATATGGGGAATTGCATCTCAGAGATCTGTAATTGCTACCGCTTATCAAATGGAAATTGTCCAAATAGGGGGGCCCAGCATATGCTTGTAACTAATCCCTCAATACTCCTTAAGGTGACACTGACTGTAAACCGCCCTAAAAGGGGCGTAAATGATCTGATAATGGATAATAAATTCAGAGTTGTTCCGAAGAGGTGCCCCAAAATTCTTAAGATGTCCTTGGCTTGAGTGCCACACTCTTCATGTTTTGTTTTCACAGAAATCTTGCAGGTAAATAAATAAACAGCCTTTCACCCTCTGCAGCTAATGCACATTTAGAAAAAAAGGAAAGCTTCTTTAATGTCGGAGGTCACCGTGGACCAATTTAGTTTGGCAACTTCATATCACTTGTATTTTGTAAGTAGTTCTAATGCATTCTTTCAGTAAAAACCCTTACCCCGTATCCGTGGCGTGCTAGTTAATATCATCTTCTGGCCACAAAGCATATGCAAACTTTTTTGGTATTCTTACCCAATCATTCGCCATCTTTTCCATTTATTTCTGCAGACAATCTGATTATGCCAGTTTCACAATCACCAACATATTACCTGATCATATCGGACTCTTGAGATGCAAGTGATCAATTTTGTACCAGGCGTTTTCATGTTTCAAATGGAATTGCTCAAGCATTGTAGCAGACTGACCTGCATTCTGGGTGGCCAGCCTCTCGGTAGTTTTTAACAGTGCCCTCCTACTTGAAACTATCCCTGACTCGTGGAAAGGTTCCACAGTTTGCCCCATCTTCAAAGGAGGTGATCATCACCAACCACATGTCTTTCTATAGGATTTTTAAACATTTTAAATATTAAGAATTGATGAAATGCTGAAATCAAAGTTTAATATTTTTCTATAGCTAAAAGATTTTAACTCAATACCTTATTTCTGTCAGACATTAATTACCGCATAGTGATATTGTGCACATATGTAAACTGCAAGGAACCAATAGAAGTTTTCTTCCAACATGTAGGAGACAATTTTGCCATTTTTCTGTCTGGCACCCGTACGGTGCACATGGCAGGCCAGCACAGGAAATGTGGGGGCAGAATGACTTAAGAGTGCAGCAATCTCTTGCCAAGTCATTCAGCTGATGCTCCACTGAGAAGGGTTCCTGCATGACAGAGCCAGGGTTGGTCGCATCATCATGAAAGCTGCCATCGCCTGATCTCCAAATGAGGCAGGGGATGCCATGCTACAACCTAAATAGGAATTTGATTCTACATTCTAAATAACAATAATAATACCTTTCTTGCACTTGTCTTTATATGATGGACCCAGCAGCCACATACTAACTTCGGTAGCTCTATCTTTAGGAAACCTGGCCTACCCACTCCTGCGGGTGCTTTAAATAGGCCATCTGCCCCACCCTCAACATGGGTTGCTCCTGTTAAGACTGGTACAGATGCTTTTGTGTATATCTCTTAGATGGTTTGAGCTCTGCGGTATGCGCTGTGGTCCCACTCCTCTGGGTGAGGTGGGTTGTTTCAGATGTTTGAATAACTTCCACATTGTGACCCTGCTGCGGAAATGGTCCCAAGTTTGAGGTAGCAAAGGAGGGGGCTTGAGACCTAGCACAGTGTACACTAGACCGCTGTACTAAAACTAATGGTTTCATTCTTTAGAGGTGATGATTGGGGTGTACTTACAGTTATGTTGGAAAACTCTAGCCCTGGTGAGTATCTGGGGCCTGGCCTGGGAAAGGCAGGATTTCACATTCAAAATAAACTTTACTTTGAAGTAGGCCTACTTCAAAGGAGAAATTGGGTATAAGAAGGGCACCCAAAACCACAGACTTTAGATCACTTCTGGACATCAAGAGGAACCTCTGCCTGGAGAAGAGCTGAAGAGCTGAGGGAAGTGCTGCCCTGCCTGTGAATGTGCTTTGTGGAGCTATCCTGCAGTTGCTGCTTCTGCCAGAGTAAGAGGGCAAAGACTGGACTTTGTGTGCCTTTCATCTTGTGAAGAAATCTCCAAGGGCTTGATTTAGAGCTTGCCTCCTGTTGTTTGAAGTCTCAGGGACAGCAAAGACTTCTCTCTGCCAGCACCTGGAGTCTCTGGAGAGACTCCTGCTCTGACAAGTGGTGGCCTATCCAGTCCCTGGGCCCTTGAAAGGAAAGCTGGTGGAAATCCAAGGAAATCGACTTCGGATGACTTCGGACCGTTGCCGCTGCTGAATCCGGTGACGCCACCTGCGACCGACTGCGTGATCGTTGCTGGAACGCGATGACCTTCACAGGCCCGATGCCGCTGCGACACCGTGGAAGTCGCCGCACCATGTCGTTACCGACGCCGCTCGAAGTGCGCGGATTGAACATTTCGCACTGATGCCGCGATCCCGGACTTCGCGCATTGACTTGTTTTCACTCTTCACCAAAGGTACTGTACTTGGGGTTCTACGCGACTCCGTGTCTGGCGCCGCTGGTGTTGGCTTGTTGGGAACGACTCCGTCATGACGCCGTGTTAACACCTCATCGAAGTATTTTTTGTTTCTAAGTGCTATTTTTGAGTTTAATCTTTAAAAAATTCATATCTTGACTTGTGTATGTTGGATTCTTGTCGTGTTGGTCTTGTTTTGTTTAGATAAATATTTCCTATTTTTCCAAACTGGTGTTGTGTCATTTTGTAGTGTTTTCATTAAGTTACTGTGTGTGTTGGTACAAATACTTTACAACTAGCACTCTAAAGTTAAGCCTACTGCTCTGCCAAGCTACCAATGGGGTAAGCAGGGGTTAGCTGAGGGCGATTCTCTTTTACCCTGACTAGAGTGAGGGTCCATGCTTGAACAGGGGGTAACCTGACTGTCAACCAAAGACCCCATTTCTAACAAAAACCCATTGCAGGAGTAGATTTTTAGGACTTGCTACAGGCATCTTTAGCTTTAGGACTGCCTTATATGAGCACATCACACAACCTCCCTCTGTGGAGAAAGATCTCCCAACCCATTGGTTAACCTCACTCTGTGGGCTGCTTAAATCCGCATGTCTGAGAATCCTTCCTCTAAAGACAGACCTGATGTCATGCTCAAGGCACAACCGTGGCAAGACCGTTCACTCCCCACCGCACCCAGAGATCATTACACCCGGGGTTGTCTGACCTGCTGAATTTCATAAGGTACTCCAGTAATGGCCTGATGATCCTTCACCTTAACCACTATTCTTTATCACCAGATATGCTCTGCTTTTAGCTACTATGAATATTAATGCATCTCCTACCATTAACACCTCTATATCTCATAACCTAACTGTTGTTTGAAAGCCACTTTAGTCACTACCCACTCTGTCTCTAAGCATGCTGCCGAGGCCCCCTACATCTTAGCACACAAAGAACTGGATAATTAGCCACATAGGCACGGATTAAGGAAAGGTCCAATTCTTCAATATTTGATGCTACCTTTCTGACCACCGAGAAGAAAGGCGGGGCACGCTTGCTATTTTTACCAAAAAGCATTTCTTGATAAATCAGATCTCCTGACTCCAAACTAACCCCAAATGCACATTCGACTTCTTCTTTAACGGTCCTTTGCAGTGAAGGGTCTGAAAACGTAGGCCCATATTTATACTTTTTTTGCACCACATTTGCGTCATTTTTTGACGGAAAGAGGCAAAAACTTACAAATTAGGTTATATTTTGTAAGTTAGCGCCGCTTTTGCATCAAAAAATGACGCAAATGTGGCTCAAAAAAAGTATAAATATGAACCATAGATTGCAATTTTTCCCTCAAACTTTCTGACCTTCATTTTATTAAATTTACTCTGTCTCTCTCACAGAAACCTTCTGTTGTGCACCTTCAAGAGACTAGAGAAAAATGTCACCCAGCAATGTCAGAGGATTCATAGGCAGGTCCTTTAATATGTTCCATACTGAGAATGATCTACACACAAAACATAAGCTCTACTGTAACACCATATCCTCTGTCCTTGACACTCTTTCTCCAGTGTTGGCCCTCTTCACACTATAATGAGAAGTAAAATGCACGAAATATACTGGGCAACGCATTTACAGCCCAACATAAAAGCTTGACTATAAAGACAACCTCTCCTCAGAGGATCGCCACCTTGAAGTGTTTGAGGACTGTGTCTCAGTGACCTGGAGAACTATGCCAGTGGGAGTTTAACCTCCTGGCAGAGCTGCCTAAACCAGACACCTCAAACAGTAGAGACCATACAAAGCTTGATCCACTGGTCCTCCAGGGTGGGGGTTGACCACAAGGCTAACAACTTTGTCCCATAAAAAGCATTTGTAACAAAAACAACAGCAGGGACCCCTAGAGCCTCTGAGCACAAGGGCCCATGACAGACAGAAGTGTAAGTCCTTTGTTGCTGCCCTACGTGCCAGTCCACATAACAGACAGTAAGTAAGTGTAAACGCAGCCTATCTACATGCAACACGCCCATCCAAGAACCTTGCCGCTATTTACTGCACACATAAAATCTCTGATGTAGATAAGAAGCGAACAGAACTTTTTAAGATGCTCAATGAGACATCTCAGTATAAGAAAACCTAAAATCCCAGTTTGTGCTATTGATGCTTTCTTTATGTTCAAAATTGATGATATTAGAGCCTTCTAAGAATGTTTCCATTCATCTAGTTCTCTGATCCGTTCTATGCAATCTTGTGAGTCATGGTCATACTTCTTGATCAGTCCTGTCTCTCTGGAACTAACAAAAAATAAATATGTCAAATATGTCTCTCCTCGATTCTAGTCTGATTTTTACCTAGGCTCATCATTTAGCTTTTCTAATTCTTGAGGTTCTCAAATCTTTACTCTTGTCTGGCATGGTCCCTGATTTTTTAAGATGGGTATGATGGTTCCAATATTTAAAAAATGGGGTTAGGTGTAACATACATCTAGATGATGAAGAAGGAGATTTAAATAATGCAGGCATTGAACTTGATCTGTCTTGTTCTTGAGGGAGAGGATGCGTTGCATTTTATCAGTGTAAGTGAGGATGTTGATGTTGTGAGAGTGGGTGATTCTGGCTAGAGGGATCATGTATGCGTTGAAGAAGGTCAGGCTTAGGGAGTCTAATTGCAGAACTCTGCAGTTGAGATTGCGGGTGTCCAAGGTGTATGGTTCCAGGCTGACTGACTGGGCCCTTCCAGTTAGGAAGGAGAACATCCATTAGTGTGCGTGCCCTTGAATTCTGACTTTTTGTAGGCAATGGGTAAGATGGGGTGAGAGACGGTGTCCAAAACTGTGGAGACGTCCAGGGTGAGCAGGGCCGCTGTATCCCCTCCAACCAGAGTCATGCAGATGTCATCTGTTGTGGCAAAGAGGGAAGTTTCTGTGCTGTGGTTGGGTCTGAAACCAGACTGAGTGGTGTCAAAGAGTTGGTGGTCACTGAGGTATTTGTGAGGATTCTGTGGATGAATATGTCTAAGGCCTTGGCCGGGGATGGTAGCAAAGAGATCAGCGATGAAGAGTTCAACACGGGTTTCTTCAGGAATGGGAGGACAGCTGCATGTTTCCATGTGTCTGGGGAGGTCGAGCAGGAGGTGGAGGTGATCAGAATGGGTGTGAACGTGGTGCTGATAGGCTGCAATCCTCAGGTGTAGACATGAAGGGGTCAGAGGTAGGATTGGTCCCTAGAATAGATTGACTTCATGGTGGCAGAGGTTTCTTCTGGGGTGATGATGGGCCATGTGGTTAGCTTTGCTTCTATGGATAAGGTCAGGAGGCATTTGCTGAGGTCTGTTGGATCTGGTTGTGGGTTGAAGTTGCTGTAAATGGCGGTGATTGTGTTGCTGAAGGATTGGGAGAGATTGTTGCAGAGGTCCTGCGAGGGGATGATCAAGGCAGAGGCGGCCATTGGTAAGGTGAAATCCTTCAAGATGGCAAATATTTATTTCCTTCTGTTGGTGCTGGCTTTGATGTGGTCTGGCAGAGCAGCACGTTTGGTGGCCTTGATCATTTGGTGGTATGGTCTCAGGGAAGATTTGAATGTGCTCCTAAATGCAGTGTCCTGGCTCATTCTCAGTTTGTGCTCCAATTGTTTGTTGTGACATTTTACCAGTCTGACTTCCTCCATAAACCAACTGGCCTGAGGTCCATATTTTGTTTTATTGCTGTGTTTGACAGGGGCAGAGAATTAGCACAGAAGTGAGCCAATTGTTGAAATTCCTGATTAATTTGAGAAGGCTGTTGCTGTGTTCGGGTTGGTGGGTGTTCAGAGCGGTGCTCCAGTCCTTGTCAATGATTATGTTCCAGTTTTAGGGGACGGGTCTGGAGGTTGTGTGTCTATGTCAGACTGGGACAGAAATGCTGAGCTAGACAAGGGTGTGATCTGTCCAGGACATCGGTATGGAACTGTCAACTTGGCTTGAAGATAGTGAAAATAGGCGGTGTCTGGTGATGTGAGTAAGTCCCTTTTACTCGTTGGGTGAGGCCCAGGCTCCCAAGGTCTTTGATGAGTACTTTTGTGATGGGATCTCTTTTGGCAGGGATTAAAAATCCTTTGGCTTCTTCACTAATCCTTAACCCTTCAACAGCCTCCCACTTTATTCTGAGAAGTACTGGAATGTCAGAAAGTAGTCTCTGCCATCATGATACTGCAGAACAGTGGTAGCAAGATGAGTGGTATGAGTACCAAAGGGCAAGAGAGGGGCTGCAGCTGGCAATATTCGACCCACCTAACTGATGTCCATTGATCAAGTCCATTCACCACGCTAGTTAACCAGTTGAAAAGGCAGCTCATCTTTATCAGTGGTTAGTGTCAGGGCATCATTGAGTGACAGTGAGACAACTTTAGTGTTCCCTTCTCGTTGTAAAGCAGCCTGTTGTGGCCTTAAAAAATATTGTTCTTGTTAACAATGGGGTCTTTAGTTGGCAGAGGTTTACACCTTTGTCCAAATAGGGATCACAATCCTAGTCAGGGTAAATCACACACAATCTAAATTATCCTGTGCCCACCCTCTGGTGGCTAGGCACTGAGCATCCAGGCTTAACTTAGAATGCAATGAGTAAAGTATTTGTGCAATAAATCATACAGTAACACAGTGAAAGTGCCACAAAAATACACCACACAGGTTTAGAAAAATATATGATATTTATCAGGTTAAATTAAGGTCAAAACGATAGAGATACAATAGGCATATGTTGAAATATCACTTCTGCAAGATTAATAAGTCTTATATCTTAAATTTCAACAGTTGTCTCTTGTGTGCACAAAGTACCTGGTTTGTGTCAAAAGTGTCACGCACGAGGACCGCAGAGAAGGAGATGCGTTGGATTTCCTGGCGCGGCACAGATGATGCGTAGTTTCTTTCCATGCTGCAAGGGGGTTTGAGTCGATCACTGTGATGTGGGAGTCTTTTGGTGCCCAGGGACTATGCAGGGAAAATCCTGGGCGTGTGGGACGAAGTCACAGGCGTTGCGTCGATCCTGTAGGCAATGCATCTAATTTCCTGGCGCTGCGTCGATTCTTCACTTGGGAATTTGGGCTGTGTCATTTTGGTTCGGCTGTGCGTCAATCCGGTGGGCTGTACATTGAAGGTCCAGCCGCAAGGTAGGTGCTACATTGATCCTTCACTCAGGAAGTCAGGCTGTGTTGTTCCGGTTCAGCTGTGCAGCGGTTTTCTCATTGCAAGGACGGCTGTGCATCGTTTCCAGCAGGCTGTGAGTCGTTTTTCAATACAGAAGGAGTTTCCTTTAAGAGATGAAGTCTTTTTGGCCCTGAGACTTCAGAAACAGGAGGCAAGCGCAATTCAAGCCCTTGAAGAGCACTTCTTAGCAAAGTCAGAGGGCAGCAAGGCAGCAGGGGAACATCAGGCAGCAGTCCTTCACAGCAAAGCAGTCCAGATGAGCCGTGTGGGCAGCCAGGCAGTTCTTTTTGACAGGTGGCAGGTTGAGGTACAGGAGTGTCTGAGTTGGTGGGGTCAGAGACCCAGTTTATATGCCCAAAAATGCCTTTGAAGTGGGGGAGACTTCAAAGAGTGGTTTTGAAGTGCACAAGTTCCCCTTTCAGTACCATTCTGTCTGCCAGGGTCCCAGTAGGGGGTTTGGCAGTCCATTGTGTGAGGGCAGGCCACTAGCCTTTGAAATGTAAGTGACAGGCCCCTCCACTCTTCCAGCCCAGGAAGACCCATTCAGTATGCAGATGAGCGCAGGTGTGACTGAGTATCCTATGTTTGTGCTTGTCTGGGGGAAATGCACAAGGGAGTGGTCAACCAACCCAGCCCAGACGTGGATTGGAGACAAGCTTTCTAAAAGTGGCATTTCTACAATAGTGATATAAAACCCAACTTCACAAATAAACAGGATATTCTATCGCCATTCTGGCCATACTAAATATGACCTGTTTACCCCTTTCTGATCAGGATCTACCACTCAAACAGTATATGAGGGCAGCCGTAATGCTAGCCTATGTAAGGAGCAGGCCTCACAGTAGTGGAAAACGAATTTAGGAGTTTTCCACTACCAGGACATATAAAACACACAGGTACATGTCCTGCCTTTTGTCTACATAGCACCTTGCCCTATGGGTTACCTAGGGCCTACTTTAGGGGTGACTTACATGTAGAAAAAGGGGAGTTTAAGGCTTGGCAAGTACTTTTAAATGCCAAGTGGAAGTGGCAGTGAAACTGCACACACAGGCCTTGCAATGGCAGGCCTGGGACATGGTTAAGGGGCTACTTATGTGGGTGGCACAATCAGTGCTGCAGGCCCACTAGTAGCATTCCATTTACAGGGCCTGGGCACATGTAGTGAACTTTACTAGGGACTTATAGAGAAATTAAATATGCCAGTTGGGTATGAGCCAATGCTACCATGTTTAAGGGAGAGAGCTTATGCACTTTAGCACTGGTTAGCAGTGGTAAAGTGCGCAGAGTCCTAAAACCAGCAAAAACAGTGTCAGAAAAGTTGAGGGACGGCAGAAGAAGAAGAAGAAGTTGGGGGATCACCACCGTAAGGCTGTCATGTCTAATAGTTCTCTACAACCTTTTGGAGTTGTTTAGCGA
The DNA here is from genome assembly GCF_031143425.1 of Pleurodeles waltl. Taxonomy (NCBI): domain Eukaryota; kingdom Metazoa; phylum Chordata; class Amphibia; order Caudata; family Salamandridae; genus Pleurodeles; species Pleurodeles waltl. The sequence continues at coordinate 87,316,610 of NC_090444.1, forward strand.
CCACCACCCCCAGCAGTGTGCTCTCATGTAGCAGGTTCTGCATTAGGTGGTGATCTCCTGGTTTCAAAGGCCACTAGGAAGGAGTTTTGAATCGAAGGAGACCTTTGGTCTGATAAGTGGAATACACACAAGGTTGGGCTGATCCCTGCTCCAATAACAACCGTTTATTCGTCAAAAGGAGTTTGCTGAGCTTCATAGACTGTCAGATGTTATTGATTGCAGGAATGACATGGCCCGTGGTGGTGCACTCTGTGTACTGTACAGTGGTATCAATTGGTGGTACAGTGTTTGACTTTGGACACATTGTCACATATTGTTTACGGACTTCTTCATAACTTTGTACTCACGATTGCTCGCTCTGGTCGTAGATGTATTTGTTGATATTGCTGTTGAGGCTGTTGAGAGAAAAGATATATAAATATAGAAACGTTTCAATACGATCCTTTAAGGATGAAAACTTCAAAATAATCTTATTCCATTTCTCAGTTTTCCTTGGCACACTTTACAAAGCGAATGCAGAAGAATTTATTTCCTTACCCTCACTAGAATTTTCCATAGGACATCACATGAAATAAAGTTATGATATGGATCAATAATCTACTTATTTATAGATGAGCATCCCACCTTCTGGTCACTTTTCAGCAGTCAGGGACATATTTATGAGAGGCTTGCGCCACTGGAGTGTCACTTTTTTTGACACTACAGCGATGTAAGCCTCTTAACCATATCTATGAGGCCGCACAAAGCCACTTTTCATGGCTTTACGTGGCCTCATAGAGATGGAGTGAGACAAGGCAGTGCAAGTCGTTGAGTCGCCTAAGATTGTGTTCCATGGGCGTTCCATGGGTGTTCCATGGGCGTTGCGGTGCGTGTGCCCACCAACACACATGGATTTTGATGCTGCCATAGATTTACTTAATCACGTAAACCTGGGGCAGCCAAAACTTTACACCTCCCAGGGCAGGCGTAAAGAGGAGAAATGTTTTCATTTCTCTTAGATTTTTCCACTTTCCATGCAGCATACCGCAGCACACATAGAAAGAGGAAACCACCTCTCTGGATTGTTTTTGTGCAGGAAGGTGTCCTTTGGTGCACAAAAGCAGTCCTGCATGCAACGCAGGCACCCTTGTACCATGGCTTCATAAATACGGTGCATTCCTGCCCTTTCACATTGGCGTAGGACAGCAAGAAGACTTGCATCACTGCCCTACACCAATTCCCCATGAATACAGCCCTCAGTGTCTGTTGTCCTCACCTAGAACGTGCCTGTCCTCAGTGAGAGAAGAGCAGGGAGTGTCTGACAGGGAGAGACCATCGAGCCTGAAGCGGAAGGGGCACCCGTCTTAAGGTAAAAGAAGCATTGATGAGGATGGTAGAGCCTGGAGCATCCAATTATGTGATTCTTTTCACTCTGCTTACCTGACAAGTTTCCAGTCGCGCACACGGCGGGCTTCGGGGCACTACAGTGTGTCAGATTCACAACAGATCAAATACACACAAGGTGGGGATGGACCCCTGCTCCAGTACCAGCCCCTCTTGCAGTGAGGCCAGTGTGGCCTTCGTCATCAGACATTGTCAGAGGCTTCTGAGATGACGTGACCTGGGACAGTGTTGACTGTACTCCACAGTGGCATAACCTAGGGGCCGCAACTCCTGGGGGTGAAGTACTTTCAATGAATGCACACAGGACTCATTCATGCCTATTGTTCACATACGTCTCTTTTTACTATTCACTCACCTTTTGCTACAGTGGTTGAAGACGTGCTTGCTTGTGATTCTGTTGTAACGTTAAATGAAAAAGAGATACAAAGAGAAACATGTTCATATTATTCGTTTTTAAGTGAAAAAAAGTTCAAACTATTTTTGTTCTATTTTCTACTAGTCTTTAGAATGCTGTCCTAAAAAGTGCTCTGTAGAATTCACTTACCTGCCTTTACAAAATGTTCTGTAAAGCGTCGCACTAAATAAAATAATGCAGCATTTTGTGTCCTAAGCATGTATTTTATGATATGGTTCATTGTTGCATTTATTTGTAAGTCCCATAGAGAGGTTGCAGGCCTTTTTCAGGTCAGGTTTCAGCAATTCAGGTCTTGCCTTTCTGATCTAGAACAAAAAGTATGTGCCTGTGCGCTGAAGTGATTAATTTAGGGTTACACAGCACTCATTTATGGGGACTGTCAGAGTCCGTTCAGAGGGCCATGGGACAACCAGGACCTACTGGCCCCAAACGTGGTAGTTGAGGTCTTTTATTCCTGAAGTTCCAATGCCTGGCCTACTATGGGCTCTACATCTGGGCCACGTTTCTCTTCAGCCCTTGTCTCTCAGTGGTAGAGCGGGTTAGGCAGTCGAAGGCCTGGAGGGGGGGGGGGGGGGTAGGTGCAGGGTGAATACAGTCTCACAACTCAAAAGACATCCATCAACCCTAATACATGATTGTCCAATCAAATACATGTTTTTATGCAACAGTAGTATTTATATACAAAAACAATGTACAATATGGCACACCAGAAACAATATGCATAGACTTCATATGGCAGGCACACTAGCATTACCCAGGTCACCTCTCAAGTACTACTTCAATGTCGAAGGACTATGGTTATTCCCCATTTGCACGAGGTGACAACTAAACCGGGCCCTCCTAATGAGTTCAAATCTTTAATGGTTTAGGGAATGTCAAAGTGTCCCAGCACCCCTGGTTGGTCAGTCAGAGCAGGTTTCCCCAGAGGTCTGGTGTCCTGGCATATAGTCTTACCCCGCTCTTCTCACTAGAGTAGCAGTGCAGAGAGTCTGAGGCCCTCATTACAACTTCTGTGGTCTTTCCCCAAGACCGCCGAAGCTGCGGGTGCCAGTATACCGCCAGTGCTGGCGGTATATCTGGCTCCTTATTATGACTTTTCCGCTGGGCCAGCGGACGGTAACAGTGTTTCTGTCCGCTGGCCCAGCGGAAAAGTCACATCAATATTGCAGCCGGCTCGTAATAGAGCCGGCAGCAATGTTGATGTGCAGCAGGTGCAGTAGCACCTGATGTGCATTTCACTGCCTGAAATTCAGGCAGTGAAATGTGCGATGGGGCTGTGCCTGGGGGCCCCCTGCACTGCCCATGCCGAGTGGATGGGCAGTGCAGGGGCCCCCAGGGACACCCCAAGTCCCCTTACCGCCAGCCTTTCGATGGCGGTGTTTACCGCCATGGACAGGCTGACGGTTGGGGTTTATGACCACCAGGCGGAAGCCTGGCGGTATGTTGGAGGGGACGGCGGTATGGCCGTGAGTGTGTGTTTATGCTTCGGTGCTACATAAGTCAGGATGATGCGGTCAAGGTGTCAGGCATCCAGAGCGCTCCTCCTGTCACGCAGTAAGTCTTCCTGAGTCCAGTGGCAAGTCTTGGGAGCCTCTAGCTTTGGTTACTTCAATCGTTGCTCTTCCTCTGCAAATGACAACCTGCTTCTCCTTCATTTCCGCATGCAGTTCCAGGACGACGGTCTTCTCACTTCATCATGGCTCCCCCCAGACAGACAGGGATTGGGGTCTCAAGAGCGGACACAGGGTCACTGCCCTGCACAGGGAAACAGCCCTCCTCTGTACTAGGGCGATAGAACCTCAATCTTCAATGCAGCCACTGCTTGGCAAATGGGGTCATGAGCAGCACAAATAAAGTGACAATCCTCTTTATATCAAAAAGCTGCACAGGGTGACAGCCCTTTTCTCATCACAGCGTGGCACCAGGGTGATGACCCTTATTCTTCTCTGAGGCCCCCACCTCACATGCGGGGGTCAGGAACAGAGCACACGGGTGAGCATCCCAATCGGTGCGGCATTCCTGATGGACCAGAATCTCACACTACACTGCTTGGATCCACTCAGCAGGGTCTCCACTGCTCCTTGCTCCCTACAGGAGATCTCCTTCTCACAGGGCCCTCAGGTCTTGGGTCGGACACAGACTGGTGTTCCAGGCTCCAGAGTGAGTGTTCTTGATGTCCAATCACCCAGCAGGGAGGCTGTCAAACCCACAGGCCCCAGTCCTGGTCACAACAGGCAGAACTCATGCTGAACTGCTCCATGCTGATGCAGAGCTTCAGTTTGGCAATTTGGAAGCCTCCAGCTCCCCTTTTGATAATTTGTTTACAGACACAAATGTGGTTTAGTGTCTCAGTCTTTGAAATTTATATTACAGATGTTGCTCCTTTTGAAATGCCCTCTTCCCCATCCTGTCCTTTCACTGGGAATAAGTTTATCAAAGTAGAATCAACTCCTAGTTTGGTAGCCTCACTGATATATATGCTCAATAAAGGGTTGCCAATGGGCCCCAGCCCTACTCTTTATGTTTCCCTTATCAGCCCCATCTCCTGTCTGAGATGTGCTCAGGCTCCTTTGACCAGGGACCTCCTCTAGAATCAAAGAGCCCTTTTGGAGTGTGGGTCTCACCCAGCTTCCAGGACCATAGCAATCCACAGAGCTGATTGGGGGTCTATTCTACCTCCTTATGCTTTCTCAAGCAGATCCTGGAAATCCCAATATGTAAATCATAGGACTCCATACACTCTACCACTCTCATGCACACATGCATCATTAGGTGCTGCATGCAGACATGTGTGATGGCTTCCATATACTGTGCCACTAACAGGCACACATACATACCAGTGAGCAGTACACACCACACGCGCTGGTCTCCATGCACTGCAGCCTCAGACATACATACATGACAGTGTGCTGTGTACCCACATGGTCACAAACCTCCATGTACCACATCCAAAGGCACACATATAACAGAGAGCTATTTATCAGCATGCATGCAGGCTTCTATATACAGCACCTAAAGGCATACATATATACCAGTGCTCTGTATACCAGCATATGCGCTGGCCTCCATGTACAGCATCCCCAGGCACACACACATACCAGTGCGCTGTATACCAGCACGTGTGCAGGCCTCGATGTACTTCACCTTGAGATGCACATACATACCAGCATGATGCACGCAGACATGCATGTGCTGGCAGCGCTACATCCATCCTGATGTAGGCCATGGGGGAGTTAAGTACACATCAGCCAAACTTTATTCGACTGGGGCAATAGATGCTACTCCCATGATGCAGGTATAAAAGTATTTTCTGATTGCTGATTACTTAATACAAAATGGTATGATGCCACCCCCGAGCTCTTTCTATTTCGCTCTTAGTAAAGCCAGTAGCCCCTTACCACCAGGAGGACAGTGTGGTGTGTGCTCTCCCAGTCTTCCTAGACTGCAGTCCGCGAGACAGGCCTAAGTCATGGCCTACACTTATGATTTGTGTTTTTCCCCAGCCAATAATTGTTACCAAGGACCCAGCTTTCACCACAACTGGGGCACTCAGTGCAGGAGTTCACACTTACTACCATATAAGGGACTTTTCCATCCCAACACCGACTAGCACCTGTTTTTCCTCATCAGACTTTTAGGTGAAGTGGCAGGGAGGGTCTGGTGGTGGATGAAAGAGGCATGAAGCAGAGTCAAGACTATGCAGCCTTGGTATTCAGCACCACAACATTTGATAGCACTGGTGGCGGGCTTCTGAGCAAAACTATGGGCCCTGGCACCTGTTCTTTTCAAATTAAGCACAGTGTGGCTGACAAGGGTTACACTCACTTAGGGAGAAGAGAAACCGAAAATAGGTCAAAAATAATTATGGGACTCTGTCTGTTTAAGTTTCTTTTATGAGATGTAAGTGAATTTGCTTTCTTCAGAGTAGATACTTGGTCTTTTTTTGTAAGGAGTGTCAAAAGGAAGATGTACGAAGTTGTTGAATGGAATAAATCAGAACCTGTGCGGTGAAACTATTGGCAGAATGGGTAATTCCTATTACTAACTCTTTGTCCCCAGGTTATTGGACCATTTTTGTGTCAACAAAATTATTTTGTATGAGGTGGTCTCACCCATGTAATGTGGCATGCTCCACCACTGGCAACCTTATCCCACCTTGGTAAGATGGTACTACCAGGGCGGACTCAACCCCAATTAATGGGGGAGTTCTCCAGATATATTATTTTCCTGAATAGTACAGGGATCCAGTTCATATTAAATTATCCTTCAGTGTGTGACACCTCAGGTATGATTACAATGTGAATAAACAAATTACTAGATAGATGGCTCTATCATCCTTTGAAATTGCCAACGTGTTTCTTAATTAACTTCAGTTAACGCTACCCTTCCCTGAACTGTAAAATCTTACTACCCCTTAACCCTACCCTTCCTATTACCCTAAATGTGACGAGGATGCTGAGGGCAGGGCCGGGGGTAAACATGTGCACATATTAGGGGTGCCTGAAGGGTTATAAGGTGATAATTCCATGCACTATATTGAGTTCCTGGCTGTCTGACCCTGAAGCCGCTAAGGGGCTGCCTGGTGCATGGTTGAATGGGCTCCCGGAGTTCCTGCAAGACCCCTCCATCTCACCGTGTGCCCATCCATCATCCATGGTAGCCAAGATCCTCATACCCCTTATACCCCTTGAGTACCAGATGGGGGAGAGATCTGGACCTTTGGACCCAGAAGGAGGGAAGGAGCACCAGAGACAAAGACCAGGAGAAAAGCTGGCACAGAGAGACAGTGGAACATGCTCCCTGCAAAGTACACCACTTTTGAGGCCAGGGGACCTGCTGAAACTGCTCCTTCTGGCTAGAGCTCTCCACTAGGAGTAAACTGAGTCCAAGATTGTGCACAATGGGGCCAGAGATATTTGCCCCCTCTGAGCGACAGGGCACATGGGGCTCCGCTGTGATTTCAGAGATTGCCCGTGGGGTCGGCCAGGGCCTGAGCGTTGACCCAAGGCTCATAAATAATATATGAATCCTGGGGGGGGATTTTTCACAGAGACCCAAGACCTCATCTCTGGATCCTTGCCATGAAAAGCAAACAGAGGAGCACCATTATTCCCCACCCCCAACAAAGAGAAGATGGGCCCTGGCCCTCATCTCTAAGTCCCCAAAGCCAAGAAGACCAGGGGAGCTCTTTGGCACTCTGTCCAATGATAGTGGGATTGCCTCCCTTTCCTGAGCCAGTTCCTGGGGAGCAGGATTGCCACAGAACACAGCACGACCTGCCGACATGGAATGTTCAGGGGAGAAGCAAGTTGTTTGCTTCAGCGACAGTAGAGGAAGAGGCCGGCTGGAAGGCAGCTGGTCTGGGTAGGCGGGGTTGGGCTCCCAAAGGTGCCTCCAGTAAAAGAGGCCAGGCAGACTGCCCGGGTGTGACCGGGCACCCCCAACATAAAATAATGAAAAATAAATCGCGGGGTACAAGGTCATCGACAAAATGCGTCCAGAGCCACACTGTTAATATTCATGCTCCCTCACAGGAGAGCCCCACAATACCTTGCGGGCCTGGATTTGACCAAGTATCCTGCTATTTGAGCGAGGTTCCCCACCAATGAGAAAAGGAGAGTGTGAGGGGCTACAGGAGTGCAGCAGCTTCCACTCCAGTGAAATTAAAAACTGACCCTAAGTTTCGTGGGTCAGAAAATGTTTGACACCCCAGGCTTTCTTTATGAATTTTCATGCACTCCCAAGGCTGGAGCTTTTGATGAACAGCACGGAGTGCAGCACTCTCTAGGTGCTAGTTTTATTGTTGCATTTTATGTGGCCTGAAAGTGTACAAAAAAAACAAGCACATGTTATGTTTATTTTCCATGCTTTAATAACCATTTATGCTGACAGTGACTACTGACTAATGTTGAAATGCTTTATTGACAGTAATTACTCCCTTTACACAGGGTTATTATTGATTACAGTGCATTGATAATGGTTTTTACCATGTGGATTAGTCTTTTAACATAGTGAATGTCTGACACGTTTGTTTGACAGCCTCCCGCTTTATTCTGAGAAGTACTGGAATGTCTGAAAGTAGCCTCTGCCATCATGATACTGCAGAACAATGGTAGCAAGAGGAGTGGCATGAGTACCAAAGGGCAAGAGAGGGGCTGCAGCTGGTAATATTCGACCCCCCTAACTAATGTCCATTGATCAAGTCCATTCATCTGTGTATGAACCTCTCACGCTAGTTCACCAGTTGAAAAGGCAGCTCATCATTATCAGTGGTTAGTGTCAGGGCATCATTGAGTGACACTGAGACAACTTTAGTGTTCCCTTCTCGTTGTAAAGCAGCCAGTTGTGGTCTTCAAAAATATTGTCCTTGTTAACAATGGGGTCTTTAGTTGGCAGAGGTTTACACCTTTGTCCAAATAGGGATCACCATCCTAGTCAGGGTAAGTCACACACAATCCAAATTATCCTGTGCCCACCCTCTGGCATCTTGGCCCTGAGCAGTCAGGCTTAGCTTAGAAGACAATGAGTAAAATATTTGTGCAATAAATCATACTGTAACACAGTGAAAACACCACAAAAATACACCACACAGGTTAAGAAAAAATATATGATATTTATCAGGTTAAATTAAGGTCAAAACGAAAAAGATTCAATAGGCACAAGTTGAAATATCACTTCTGCAAGATTAAAAAGTCTTAGATCTTAAAAATCAAGAGTTTCTTGTGTGCACAAAGTACCTGGTTTGTGTCGAAATTATCATGCACAAGAACCGCAGAGGAGGAGATGCGTTGGATTTCCTGGTGCGGCACAGACAATGCGTAGTTTCTGTCCATTCTGCAAGGGGCTTTGAGTCGATCACTGTGATGTGGGAGCTTTTGATGCCCAGGCATCATGCAGGGAAAATCCTGGGCGTGTGGGACGAAGTCACAGGTGTTGCGTAGATCCTGTAGGTGATGCGTCTAATTTTCTGGCTCACGGCAGGTGCTGCGTCGATTCTTCACTTGGGAATTCGGGCTGTGTCATTCTGTTTCGGCTGTGTGTCGATGCAGTGGGCTGTACGTCGAAGTTCCAGATGCAAGGTAGGCGCTGCATTGATCCTGCAGTCGGGAAGTCGGGCTGCGTTGTTCCGGTTCAGCTGTGCAGTAATTTTCTCATCTCAAGGACGGCTGTGCATCGTTTCCAGCATGCTGTGAGTCGTTTTTCATCACAGAACGAGTTTCCTTTAACCCCTAGTGGCCCCTAGTGTGCCTTGGACAAGGTGATCTCGTCCAAGGCGCTGGTTCCCCGGTGCCTCGCTAGCGCCCCCGATGACCAGGCACACCTCTGCCCTAGGCAGAAATGGAAGGGGAATCGCTTCCCCTTCCACCCCCACCCCCACCCCGTGACCACCCCGTGGCGTCTGATGACATCACGTGGAGGGGGTCAGAGAAGCCTGAAAGGAGAGGAAAGGCCTTTCCTCTGCTTTCAGGCTTCTCTGAGCATTTCTGCTGACCGATCGTGATGCGATCGGGCAGCAGAAATGCCACTAGACACCAGGGACATTTTTTTTTTTGATTTACTCAATAAGGAGAGCGGCCCCCTGGGCAAATGCCGCTCTCCAGGGGGGCAATTTGTTTTTTGGCTGTTTCTGCCCCACGGGAGCAGATCGGCCTACAATTAGGCCGATCTGCCCCCGTGGGGGCAGACACCCTCCTAGACACCAGGGAAAACATTATTGATTGTTTTGTTTTAGTTTTTTTATGTTTGGGGAGCGACCCGTTGGGCAACGGTCGCTCTGGGGGGCAAAATATTATAAGGCCATTTCTGCCCCCCCTGAGGGACAGATCGGCCTTGCGATCTGCCCCCAGGGGGGGCAGAAACCACTAGACACCAGGGAATTTATTGTTTTGTGGGCTATTTGAAGTAAGGGGAGCAGCCCCTTGGGCAAGGGCTGCTCCTCGGCGGGCAAATTATTTCTAGGCCAAATCCACTAGACACCAGGAATAATTTTTTTTAATTGTTTTTTTTTAATTTTTTTATGTTTGGGGAGCGACCCCTTGGGCAAGGGTCGCTCCGGGGGGGGGAGAGGAAATCATTATTAGGCCATTTCGGCACCCCCTGGGGGCAGATCGGCCTTGGGATCTGCCCCCAGGGGGGCAGAAACCACTAGACACCAGGGAATATTTTTTTGGGTGGTCTATTTGAAGTAGGGGGAGCAGCCCCTTGGGCAAGGGCTGCTCCTCGGGGGCAAATTATTTCTAGGCCATTTCTGCCCCCCTGGGGGCGGATTGGCCTAATATTGGCAGAAAACCACTAGACACCAGGGATATTTTTTTTTTGTTTACTTTTATTTTTTTATGTTTGGGGAGCAACCCCTTAGGAAAGGGTTGCTCCCGGGGGGGGGGGGGGAAACTATTATTAGGCCATTTCTGCCCCCCCTCCGGGGCAGAAACCTCAAGACACCAGGGATTTTTTTATATTTTTTATACTAACGCATAAGGGGAGCGGCCCCTTTGGCAAGGGCCACTCCCCGGGGGCAAAATATTTTTAGGCCTTTTCTGCCCCCCGGAGGCAGGTCGGCCTAATATAATTAGGCGGATCTGCCCCTGGGGGGGCAGAAACCTGTAGACACCAGGGATATATATATTTTTTTATTTACTTTATGTTTTTATGTATGGGGAGCGACCCCTTAAACAAGGGTCGCTCCCCTGGGGGGCAAATTGTATTTAGGCCATTTCTGCCCCCCTTGGGAGCAGATCAGCCTATTTTTGTTAGGCCAATCTGCCCCCAAAGGGGATTGGATTGGTGTGTGTGTATGTGTGTGTTTTGTTTGGAGGGGGCAACCCATTGGGGCAAGGGTCTCTCCCCATGGGGGCACATTACTGTTGGCCATAACTGCCCTCCTTGGGGGCAGATTGGCCTATTTTGTAAGGCCGTCTGCCCCCAATGGGGGGCAGAAAGCCCACCAGAGACCAGGGAAGATCATTTTTTTCAAAATATGGCCATACCCCCACCCCAAATAAATGGGGCCATTTCCCCCCATCCACACCCCAGTGGGACAGAAAGTCCACTAGATGCCAGGGAATAAAAAAAATAAAAGAAAATAGTGGGGTGCTAGCTACCAACCAGTATGTGCCTGGTTATGCCCCCACCCAAACTGAAGGGGCTAACAGTCTTTCAGCGCTCTGCTGCACACTAAAACATCTTATCCCATGGCAAGCAAGAGGACATTGGATTATTTTTGGTTTTTATTTTACATTTGGGCCATGAGAGCTTGGTAACTTTCAAAATCGTCCCACTTTGAATGGTGAGGGCTGCACTTTTTTTTTACTTTGGGACGCTGCCATGTAGAAAAATCCACAAGACCTAGACACCTCTGAAAACTAAACATCTAGTTATTTCCAGGGTGGTGTGCTTCACATGCACCTGCACCATTTCCTTACCCACAATGCCCTGCAAACCTGCAACTTTGCTGGAAAGCACACATTTTTCCCACATTTTTGTGATGGAACATTCCGGAATCTGCAGTAATCCACAAAATTCCTCCCACCCAGCATTGTCTCATCTATACCGATAAAATTTCTGCTGCACTTGTCAGCCTAAAAATGTTTTTTTTTCAAACTGCCCTTTTGGACCCACTTTGGTTCCCCCTCAATTTCGACGTGTTTTTGGCTCTTCCCTGTCACAAACACTTGGCCCACCTACACAAGTGAGGTATCATTTTTACCGGGAAACTGGGGGGAACGTTGGGTGGTAGGAAATTTGTCCCGGTGCAGTGATCCCACAGAGATATGTGGGAAAAGTGTGATTTTTTAGCTAAATTTGCGCTTTGCTGAGGATTCTGTGTAAGAAAATATTGGGGGATCCACGCAAGTCACTCCCTTGGGTGTCTAGTTTTCATAAATGTCTGGGTTTGGTAGGTTTTCCTAGATGGCTGCTGAGCCCAGGACCAAAAACGAAGGTGCCCCCCGCAAAAACAGGTAGTTTTCTATTTGATAATTTTGATGTGTCCACGTTGTGTTTTGGGGCATTTCCTGTCGCGGGCACTAGGCCTACCCACACAAGTGAGGTATCATGTTTATCAGGAGACTTGGGGGAACGCTGGGTGGTAGGAAATTTGTGGCTCCTCTCAGATTCCAGAACGTTCTGTCACCTAAATGTGAGGAAAAAGTATTTCTTTAGCCACATTTTGAGGTTTGCAGAGGATTCTGGGTAACAGAACCTGGTGAGAGCCCCACAAGTCACCCTGTCCTGGATTCCCCTAGGGCTCTAGTTTTAAAAAATGCACAGGTTTGGTAGGTTTCCCTAGGTGCCGGCTGAGCTAGAGGCCAAAATCCACAGGTAGACACTTTGCAAAAAACACCTCTGTTTTCTGTAGAAAAATGTGATGTGTCCACGTTGTGTTTTGGAGCATTTCCTGTTGTGGGCACTATGCCTACCCACACAAGTGAGGTACCATTTTTATCGGGAGGCTTGGGGGAACGCTGGGTGGAAGGAAATTTGTGGCTCCTTTTAGATTCCAGAACTTTCTGTCACCGAAATGTGAGGAAAAAGTGTTTTTTTAGCCAAATTTTGAGGTTTGGAAAGGATTCCCCTAAATCTCTAGTTTTCAAAAATTCACAGGTTTGGTAGGTTTCCCTAGGTGCCGGCTGAGCTAGAGGCCAAAATCCACAGGTAGGCACTTTGCAAAAAACACCTCTGTTTTCTGTGGAAAAATGTGATGTGTCCACGTTGTGTTTTGGGGCATTTCCTGTCGCGGGCACTAGGCCTACCCACACAAGTGAGGTACCATTTTTATCGGGAGACTTGGGGGAACATAGAATAGCAAAACAAGTGTTATTGCCCCTTGTCTATCTCTACATTTTTTCTTCCAAATATTAGACAGTGTGTAAAAAAGGCGTCTATTTGAGAAATGCCCTGTAATTCACATGCTAGTATGGGCACCCCAGAATTCAGAGATGTGCAAATAACCACTGATCCTCAACACCTTATATTGTGCCCATTTTGGAAATACAAAGGTTTTCTTGATACCTATTTTTGGCTCTTTATATTTCAGCAAATGAATTGCTGTATACCTGGTATAGAATGAAAACACACTGCAAGGTGCAGCTCATTTATTGGCTCTGGGTGCCTAGGTTTCTTGATGAACCTACAAGCCCTATATATCCCGCAACCAGAAGAGTCCAGCGGACGTAACAGTATATTGCTTTCAAAAATCTGACATTGCAGGAAAAAGTTACAGAGTAAAACTTAGAGAGAAATTGCAGTTTTTTTCACCTCAAATTCAATATTTTTCTATTTCAGTTGTTATTTTCTGCAGAAAACCCTTGTAGGATCTACACAAATTACCCATTGCTGAAATCAGAATGTTGTCTACTTTTCAGAAATGTTTAGGTTTCTGGGATCCAGCATTGGTTTCACACCCATTTCTGTCACTGACTGGAAGGAGACTGAAAGCACAAAAAATCGTAAAAATGGGGTATGTCCCAGTAAAATGCCAAAATTGTGTTTTCTGATTCAAGTCTGCCTGTTCCTGAAAGCTGGGAAGCTGGTGATTTTAGCACCGCAAACCCTTTGTTGATGCCATTTTCAGGGAAAAAACCACAAGCCTTCTTCTGCAGCCCTTTTTTCCCATTTTTTTTAAAAAAAACGAAATTTTCACTTCAGCCGCCCGCCCAGGTTGTAATGAGGGCCGAAGTCTTTTTGGCCCTGAGACTTCTGAAACAGGAGGCAAGCTCAATTCAATCCCTTGGAGAGCACTTCTCAGCAAAGTCAGAGGTCAGCAAGGCAGCAGGGCAACAGCAGGGCACCAGTCCTTCACAGCAAAGCAGTCCAGATGAGTCCTTTGGGCAGCCAGGCAACTGCCTTTTGACAGGTTGCAGGTTCAGGTCCAGAAGTGCCTGAGTAGGTGGGGTCAGAGACCCAGTTTCTACACCCAAAATGCCTTTGAAGTGGGGGAGACTTCAAAGAGTGGTTTTGAAGTACACAAGTTCCCCTTTCAGTACCATTCTGTCTACCAGGGTCCCAGTAGGGGGTTTGGCAGTCCATTGTGTGAGTTCAGGCCACTAGACTTTGAAATGTAAGTGACAGGCCCCTCCACCCTTCCAAGCCCAGGAAGACCCATTCAGTATGCAAATGAGCGCAGGTGTGACTGAGTATCCTGTGTTTGTGGTTGTCTGGGGGAAATGCAAAAGGGAGTGGTCAACCAGCCCAGCCCAAACGTGGATTGGAGACAAGCTTTTTAAAAGTGGCATTTCTACAATAGTAATATAAAATCCAACTTCGCCAATAAGCAGGATATTCTATTGCCATTCTGGCCATACTAAGGCCCATATTTATACTTTTTGACGCTAAACTGCGCTAACGCAGTTTAGCGTCAAAACATTTAGCGCCGTCTAACGCCATTCTGAAGCGCCATGCAGGCGCCGTATTTATGGAATGGCGTTAGCCAGTGCTAGCAGACCGGCGCCGCCTGGTGTGCGTGGAAAAAAACCACGTAGACCAGGCAGCGCCGGCGTAGGGGGAAAATGGCGTTAGGGCGTCTTAAAATGGGGCAAGTCAGGTTGAGGCAAAAAAATCGCCTCAACCCGATTTGCGCCATTTTTTTCGACGCCCAGACGCCATTTAAATGACTCCTGTCTTAGTAAAGACAGGAGTCATGCCCCCTTGCCCAATGGCCATACCCAGGGGACTTATGTCCCCTGGGCATGGTCATTGGGCATAGTGGCATGTAGGGGGGCACAAATAAGGCCCCCCTATGCCACCAAAAAAAAATATATTATACTTACCTGAATGTCCCTGGGATGGGTCCCTCCATCCTTGGGGGTCCTCCTGGGATGGGCAAGGGTGGCAGGGGGGGTCCCTGGGGGCATGGGAGGGCAGCTGTGGGCTCATTTTGAGCCCACAGGTCCCTTAACGCCTACCCTGACCCAGGCGTTAAAAAGTGGCGCAAATGCGGGGTTTTTTGCCCCGCCCACTCCCGGGCGTGATTTTTGCCCGGGAGTATAAATACGACGCATTTGCGTCGCCGTCATTTTTTTAGACGGGAACGCCTTCCTTGCATCTCATTAACGCAAGGAAGGCGTTCACGCAAAAAAATTACGCTATTTGCCCATACTTTGGCGCTAGACGCGTCTAACGCCAAAGTATAAATATGGCGTTAGTTTTGAGCCGAATTTGCGTCGAAAAAAACGACGCAAATTCGGCGCAAACGAAGTATAAATATGCCCCTAAATATGACCTGTTTACCCCTTTCTTATCAGAATCTATCACTCAAACAGTATATGAGGGTAGCCGTAATGCTAGCCTATGAAAGAAGCAGGCCTCACAGTAGTGGAAAACGAATTTAGGAGTTTTCCACTACCAGGACATATAAAACACACAGGTACATGTCCTGCCTTTTGTCTACATAGCACCCTGCCCTATGGGTTTCCTAGGGCCTACTTTAGGGGTGACTTACATGTAGAAACAGGGGAGTTTAAGGCTTGGCAAGTACTTTTAAATGTTAAGTCGAAGTGGCAGTAAAACTGCACACACAGGCCTTGCAATGGCAGGCCTGGGAGATGGCTAAGGGGCTACTTATGTCAGTGGCACAATCAGTGCTGCAGGCCCACTAGCAGCATTTCATTTACAGGTCCTGGGCACATGTAGTGTACTTTACTAGGGACTTATAGATAATTCAAATATGCCAATTGGGTATAAACCAATGTTACCATCTTTAAGGGAGAGAGCATATGCACTTTAGCACTGGTTAGCAGTGGTAAAAGTGCGCAGAGTCCTAAAACCAGCAAAAACAGTGTCAGAAAAGTGGAGGGAGGCAGGCAAAGAGTTGGGGGATGACCACCCTAAGGATGTCAGGTCTAACATGTGTCCCCCCCAGCTGAAAGTTGGGAGGGCTACCCAACCCCTTGGGAGCTCTCATCGCTAAGGCAGAAGTATCTGGAGACACCATCAGCATTGGTGTGGTCAGTCCCTGGGCGATGCTCCACCATAAAGTCCATCCACTGTAAGGAAATGGACCACCTCAAGAATTTAGGATTTTCACCCCTCATCTGCATGAGTGAGTCCCAAACAGGTAGGGTCTCAGCTTGTTCAGTGCCAAGACCACAGCAAATGCTTCTCTTTCTATGGCACTCCATCTCGATTAATTCATGGAGGAGTCAGGAGCCCTGATCACAGGTGCCATGCACTTGGCTTCCTTAAGAGAGTCAAAGCCTTTCTGACAAGCCTCTGTCCAATTCACATACCTAGGTTGCTTCTTAGATGTGAGCTCTGTTAAGGGGGCCACTATGGTGCCATATCCCTTAACAAATCTGCTGTAGTACCCGGTGAGACCCAGGAAGCCTCTCACCTCAGTTTGGGTTCTAGGTGGTTGCCAGGCCATGATTGTCTCAATCTTGGCCTGGAGGGGCTGCACCTTGCCACCACTTACTTGGTGTCCCAACTACACCACCGAACCCTGCCCAATCTAGCACTTACTGGCCTTGATGGGCAGATCTGCCTGCTGCAGAGCCCGAAGCACCTCCTTGAGGTGGAGCTGGTGTTCCTCCCAACTGGAACTGTAGATGGCAATGTCGTCCAACTAGGCTATGCGGAAAGCATTCTTGCCAGCTAGTACCCCGTTAAACAATCATTGGAAGGTAGCGGCCAGGGACATTGTTCTTATGTGGGTGGCACAATCAGTGCTGCAGGCCTACTAGTAGCATTTCATTTACAGGCCCTGGGCACATGTAGTGCACTTAACTAGGGACTTATAGATAAATTAAATATGCCAGTTGGGTATGAGCCAAAGTTACCATGTTTAAGGGAGAGAGCTTATGCACTTTAGCACTAGTTAGCAGTGGTAAAGTGTGCAGAGTCCTAAAACCAGCAAAAACAGTGTCAGAAACGTGGAGGGATGCAGGCAAGAAGTTGGGGGATGACCACCCTAAGGCTATCAGGTCTAACAGTTCTCTCCAACCCCTTGGAGTTGTTTAGCGACCACCACCCCCCAGCAGTGTGCTCTCATGTGGCAGGTTCTGCATTGGGTGGTGATCTCCTGGTTTCAAAGGCCACTAGGAAGGAGTTTTGAATCAAAGGAGACTCTTGGTCTTATAAGTGGAATACACACAAGGTTGGGCTGATCCCTGCTCTAATAACAACCGTTTATTCGGCAACAGGAGTTTGCTGAGCTTCGTAGACTGTCAGATGTTATTGATTGCAGGAATGACATGGCCCGTGGTGGTGCACTCTGTGTACTGTACAGTGGTATCAATTGGTGATACAGTGTTTGACTTTGGACACATTGTCACATATTGTTTACAGACTTCTTCATTACTTTGTACTCACGATTGCTCACTCTGATCGTAGATGTATTTGTTGATGTTGCTGTTGAGGCTGCTGGGGGAAAAGATATATATATATATAGAAACGTTTCAATGCTATCCACTTAAGGAAGAAAACTTCAACATAATCTCATTCCTTTTCACAGTTTTCCTTGGCACGCTGTGCAGCGTGAATGCAGAAGAATTTATTTACCTACCCTTATTAGAATTTTCGATAGGATATCACATGAAATAAAATTATGATATGGATCACTAAACTACTTATTTATAGATGAGCATGTCGCCGTCTGGTCACTTTTCAGCAGTCAGGGGCTTATTTACCAGAGGCTTGCTCTGCCGGAGCGTCACTTTTTTTTACACTACGGCGGCGTAAGCCTCTTAACAGTCAACACCAGAGCAGTACGTGCTCTATTGGCGACAAACATGCAAAAATCCAGCACTCTCAAAACAAAGTAATTTATACATTGTGCTGATATGTTGTGGTTTAACCTTTTGCATTGCAGAGTTCAATCCTGAAAACTTATTTTTAATATGCTTACAAATACTGTTCCTTTGCAATGTATTGCTGCAGGTTTTCAGAGTGTGTTAGGATGTGGCCCCTTTCCAGGGCATTCCAGAGACTTTCCCTGCAACATGCCTGGGCGTGGTTCTGGGCTGGGCCAAGACTCTATAAAAGAGAGCCAGCCCAACTCCCAGTGCTCACTATTCAGAGGTCCCGGTGCAGAGCAGCAGCTTCTTCCTGAGCTCCTGTCCCGGCGGCCTATTTGGATCTTCCAGTCTTCTGCCCTAATCCTTCATTGGTGATCATTGTTCCAGTCGGTAAGACGGTGGTTGGACTGTCCCGACACCATTATTTAGAATTTTCATATTCTTGGTTTAAATTCTTAAATGAGTAACAGATTACTTGCGCGCTACCATTTCTTGACATTTATATGGTAGTTTACAAATAGGCAAGACGCGCGATTTATTTCATAAAGGTTTGACTTTGTTATTCATTGTGTGCCACCATTTCTTGACATTCACATGGTGGATAAAGAATCAGCAAGGCGCGCGATTTGTTTTATGGTGTTTAAACATTGTTGTCCATTGCGCGCTACTATTTCTTGACATTTACATTATATTTTACGAATTGGCAAGACGCACAACCCGTGTCATGAGCATTCAACTTTGTTGTTCATTGCGCGCTACCATTTCTTGACATTTGCATGGTGGCTTAAGAATCGGCAAAGGAAGCGCGATTCGTTTCATTGTACTTTGATCTTGTTATTTATTGTGAGCTGTTATTCCTTGACATTTACATCATGTTTTACGAATCGGCAAGACGCGCGATTCGATTAATGATGATTTGACTTTGATATTCATTGCGTGCTACCATTTCTTGGTATTTTACATGGTAACACTCGAATTGGCAGGACGCACTATTCTCTCCTCAAGTTTAATTCATGTTGTTTATTGTATGCCACTATTCTAAGATATTTATTATGTAATATTCGAGTTGACAAGTTATGTGATTTGTTTCCTGAATCTATATTGTGTTATTCATGGTGCACAATCCTTTTATGGTGTTTACTATATATATATATATATATATATATATATATATATATATCTGCAA
This sequence comes from Pleurodeles waltl, assembly GCF_031143425.1. Lineage (NCBI taxonomy): Eukaryota > Metazoa > Chordata > Amphibia > Caudata > Salamandridae > Pleurodeles > Pleurodeles waltl. The sequence continues at coordinate 87,335,325 of NC_090444.1, forward strand.
TATACGCAATTTGTGTTGAAACATTTTAAGAGTACACAGAAGGCCAGAGTTTCTAGATGCAATATTGTATGGTCCTAGTATACATTCTCAAAACAGGATTTATATGACTGGTTTAAAATTTAGTCAGAATGTTTTTCTGATTCTCATGTAAAGGAAAGTACTTGAATAAGAAAGTTTTCATTTAATTCATCTTGATTCCCCTACAGGTATCCGGCCATCTTGAAACTTAGTCATTTTAAACTTAACTCTTAGATTGTTCATGTTTTCAGAGTGACTAGGCTTAGAATCATAGTCTAGTATTGATTTCAGGAGATATAATTTTTATATTGTGTTTTCTAACCTTTTTCTTACTACAGGTCTCCTTCCCAGCTGTTCCCTTCCTAATCCCCTCTTCCCCTCTTGAACTCTCTCAGTCTCTGTGATTTATCTATCAGAGTCTTGGAGCTGTTCAGTGGTGGACGTGTTGGGAACATGCACAGACCCCGAGTATCTGGTGACTCTGACAGAATAGTGAGCCCACGAATTATTATCCTCCTGGCTTGTGTATGTTCTCAGCATGGCCACGCTAGACGAGTTAGTCAAGGCTATCACCCAGCTCCAAGCAGTGGTGGTATCATCCAAAGAATTGACAACTAGCTTAGCAGAGAGAGTTAGTCAGTTGCAAGATGAGGTAGAGAAGAAGGAACAAAGTCCCACAGGTGTGTCTTGGCCAGGTACTTCTTCTCAGGCTTCTGGAAGTAATCCGATTTCCCTAAATGTTCCTTCTGCTATTCCTTTAGCTCCCCCAGAACGTTTCTCAGGTGACCCTTTGAAAGCGCAATCTTTCCTGGTTCAAGTGGAACTACACTTCACCTGCAGACCAAATACTTTTCCCGATGCCCAGTCCAAAGTAGCTTTCTTGTTATCATATCTGTCTGGGGATGCAGCTACTAGGGCAATTCCTCTTGGCGGTAAAAATAGTCCCTTGTTGTATAACTGGAGAAATTTTGTTCGTGTATTTGAGAGAGTTTTTGATCGTAGAACTGTAACACAGTCAGCAGATCGTGAATTATTAGATTTACGCCAAGGAAATCAAGACCTAGTGTCGTATTTAGCCAACTTTAACCGGCTGGTTGCCGAGACATCCTGGCCTGAAGAAAACAAGCGGTCTTGTTTTACAAGGGATTCAAAGAGGAATTAAAAGATATCTTAGCGCAAATCGATCCACAACCTACAGACTATCAAGAATTAATAAATCTTGTCTTGAGACTTAATCATCGTTTAGCAGAACGTAAAGGAACGCGGAAAAAGATTGAAAAATATTCATGCGCGTTCATGATAACAGAGACTCAAGAACTCCGAAAGAAAGAACGCGGAACTGATGGAAATTGGAACCATCAGAAGCCCTTTGACCAAAGATGAAAAGGACCTCCGCAGAAAAAATGGACAATGTGTTTATTGTGGGCGAAAAGGTAATTTTGCCAAAGATTGTCCAATCAAACCAAAGAACAAGCAAGGTCCAGTTCAGAAGGTCGCAGCCAATGCACCAGTCGATTTGGAAAACTAAAACACCGGAGATGCAGAGAAAGGTTGCTCTTGGGTGTCACCGTGGACCCTTCACAATCTAGACATCTTAAACTGGAAATAAGAGTTCAGGTCAAGAAAAAGATCTATTTCAAAAAAGCTCTAGTCGATTCTGGGGCTACTGGGAATTTTGTTGATGTCCAATTGGTTTGTGCATGGGGGATCCCATGTATTGAAAAGAAGACCCCAGAAATCATCCAGGCAGTCGATGGAAAACTCTTGACTGGAGGTCCGGTAACTCTTCAGACTATCCCCTTGTCGATGATTTGTGAAGATAAGATTCAAAGAAAGAAACATAAAGAGAAAATCATCCTTGACGTGATCCATGCTCCCCAATATGGGATTATCCTCGGCTTGCCATGGTTAACTCCTCACAATCCAGAGATCAATTGGGCAGAACAAAAAATTGTGTTCTCATTTGCGCTATGTAACGAACAATGTCTCCAAAAGATTCAAGTACTAAAAGTTTGCAACTCTTACATAGCTACTGCCGCGGAGAAAGAAATTCAGCTGCCCAAACAGTATTCATCTTACAAAGATGTATTTGATGAGAAAGGAGCAGAGACTCTACCGCCTCATAGATCTTATGACTGTCAAATTGATCTAGCCCCAAGTGCGATACTTCCCAACTGTTGTGTATATGCCCTGTCAGAACATGAAAATCAACATTTACGAAAATACCTAGATCAATTTTTGGAGAATGGCTTCATTTGCCCCTCTAAGTCTCCTGCAGCTTCGCCTTTGTTTTTTATTTCAAAAGCTAATGGAGAACTTCGAACTTGCATCGAATATAGGGGTTTGAACAAAGTCACCATCAAGAATAAATATCCTTTGCCCCTAATTCCGGTCTTATTGGAACAAGTAAAGAAAGCAAAAATCTACACGAAGCTTGACCATCGAGGTGCTTATCATTTGGTCAGAATGAGAGAGGGTGACGAATGGAAAACAGCGTTCAAGACAAGATATGGCCTTTTTTAATACACTGTTATGCCTTTTGGTCTGTGTAATGCTCCAGCAGCATTTCAATTCTTCTTGAATGACGTTCTTAGAGAGTACCTCGACATATTTGCCATAGTCTACATCAATGACATTTTGATCTACTCAGACAATGAAAACCAACATGTCCAACATGTCAAGAAAATTCTTGCAGCCCTTCGAAAACACCATTTATATTGCAAACTAACCAAGTGTGAGTTTCATGTTACCACAGTTGAGTTTTTAGGGGTTATTCTTACCCCTCAAGGTATGGTGATGGCAGAAAAGAAAGTAAAAGCTGTATCTGATTGGCCCACCCCAAAGACTGTTTGTGATGTACAATGTTTCCTGGGGTTTGTAAATTTTTACCGGAGGTTCATAAATCATTTCTCCCAGACATTGGCTCCAATCACTAAGCTACTAGGAAAGAAAGAAAAGTTTGCATGGTCCCCAGAAGCTGATCAAGCCTTCTCGACTTTGAAGGAAGCTTTCTCCACTGCCCCAGTCTTGACTCATCCTGATGCGAATCAACCTTTCATAGTGGAAGCTGATGCTTCAGATGTAGCAATAGGAGCCGTCTTATCACAACGAAATAAAGACACTGGTCATCTTCATCCTGTAGCTTATATGTCTCGGAAGTTGAATGAAGCCGAACAGAACTATGTCATTGCTGAAAAAGAGCTTCTGGCGATTCGTGACGCCTTTAAAGAATGGAGACATCATTTGTTGGGTGCCAAATACACTGTTACAGTATATACTGATCATCGTAATCTTCAATTCATGAGTTCCGCCAGACTTTTGACCCCTCGGCAATTACGCTGGATGCTTTTTTTTGCCGAATTTGATTTTGTAGTAACCTTCCGGCCTGGTAAAGATAATCGCAAGGCTGACACCTTGTCCCGTCAGAGTCTACCACGTTGCCTGCACTTCAAGCCTCAAGAGCTATCATTGCTCCTGACAAGGTTCTATGTATCATAAAAACTGAAGATTTCTTTGAAGAAATTCGCAAGTCTTTCACTGTTGAAAAATGGCAAACATGGGCCCAAGCAGATCCCAAAAGGTCAATCAAGCAAGGTTTACCCTTTCATGATGCTCGTTTGTTCGTACCCACTACCAAACTTCGCAAGATAGTGTTTCATTGGTTGCATGTTATACCTACGGCAGGTGACCCAGGTACTCCTAAAACTCTTGAACTGATCCAACGGTATTTTTGGTTGCCTACCCTAACAAAAGATGTAAAAGCAATGGTAAACAACTGTGAAGTTTGTGCTTGCATTAAAACAAGTCATTCAAAACCAAAAGGGTTGTTACATCCACTTCCAACCCCAAGTTGTCCATGGGAGCACATTTCTTTAGACTTTATTACCAGTCTGCCAGTGGTTCAACAGCATTCAGTAATTCTGGTGGTAGTAGATAGTCTCACGAAATATGGACATTTCATCGCCTGTAAAAAATTGCCCACTTCTAGTGAATTGGCAACTATTTTACTGGACAGAGTGGTTCGTTATCATGGACTGCCAAAGGTTATCCTCTCCGATCAGGGGTCACAATTTTCCTCCAATTTCTGGAAGACATGGTGTAAAACACTCCAAGTGACATCTACGCTATCTACTAGTCACCATCCACAAACAGATGGTCAAACGGAGAGACTAAATCAGACTTTGAAACAATATCTACGTGCCTACGCTGTAAAGGCACTTCATTCTTGGACATCTATGCTCTGCTTAGCTGAGTTAGCTTACAATAACTCATTCCACACTTCTATTGGCGTTACACCATTTTTTTGTTTATTTGGCTATCATCCTGACACCTTGCCCATCACAATTCCTCAAGAAAGTTCTCTTACTCCAGCTGTGTCAGAAACCATTCAGCATTTACATCAAACCCAGAAACTGATTCAACAGCATTTAGAAAAAGCCAAACAAAAATATAAAAGGCATTATGACAAGAAACATTGTGAGGGACCGCAATATCAACCAGGTGACAAAGTGTGGCTTTCCACAAAACATATAGACTTCAAGAAGAAGAACATGTTTAACCCTAAATTCATAGGTCCTTATACTGTCCTTCAGCAAATCAATCTGGTGACCTATAAACTACAATTGCCCAGATCCTTACGGCTTCATCCAGTGTTCCACACTTCCCTCTTGAAAAAGGCAGTCCAAAAGGTCCACCCTCATCTAGCTCCTGTTCTAGTACAAGGGGAAGAAGAATACGAAGTCAAGAAAGTGTTGGATTCTAAACTGAGAGGGCGTAATCTATGGTACTTAATCTCATGGAGAGGTTATGGTCCTGAAAGTAACTCATGGGTTTCCGCATCTGATGTTCATGCTCCAGTAGTTGTGAGACGCTTTCATCGTCTTAATCCAAGCAAACCAGGCCCTAGAGCGCGTCTGGGAGAGGGGAGTACTGTCAATACCAGAGCAGTACGCGCTCTATTGGCGACAAAAATGCAAAAACCCAGCACTCTCAAAACAAAGTAATTTATACATTGTGCTGAAACGTTGTGGTTTAACCTTTTGCATTGCAGAGTTCAATCCTGAAAACTTATTTTTAATATGCTTACAAATACTGTTCCTTTGCAATGTATTGCTGCAGGTTTTCAGAGTGTGTTAGGGTGTGGCCCCTTTCCAGGGCATTCCAGAGACTTTCCCTGCAACATGCCTGGGCGTGGTTCTGGGCTGGGCCAAGACTCTATAAAAGAGAGCCAGCCCAACTCCCAGTGCTCACTATTCAGAGGTCCCGGTGCAGAGCAGCAGCTTCTCCCTGAGCTCCTGTCCCGGCGGCCTATTTGGATCGTCCAGTCTTCTGCCCTAATCCTTCATTGGTGATCATTGTTCCAGGCGGTAAGACAGTGGTTTCTGTCCCGACACCGTTATTTAGAATTTTCATATTCTTGGTTTAAATTCTTAAATGAGTAACAGATTACTTGCGCGCTACCATTTCTTGACATTTATATGGTAGTTTACAAATAGACAAGACGCACAATTTATTTCATAAAGGTTTGACTTTGTTATTCATTGCGCACTACCATTTCTTGATATTTACATGGTGGCGTCGGCAAGATGCGCAATTCGTTTTATGGTGTTTAAACATTGTTGTCCTTTGCGCGCTACTATTTCTTGACATTTACATTATGTTTTACGAATTGGCAAGACGCACAACTCGTTTCATGAGCATTTAACTTTGTTGTTCATTGCGCGCTACCATTTCTTGACATTTGCATGGTGGCTTAAGAATCGGCAAAAGAAGAGCGATTCGTTTCATTGTACTTTGATCTTGTTATTTATTGTGAGCTGTTATTCCTTGACATTTACATTGCGTTTTACGAATCGGCAAGGCGCGCAATTCGATTAATGATGATTTGACTTTGATATTCATTGCGTGCTACCATTTCTTGGTATTTCTACATGGTAACACTCGAATTGGCAAGACGCACGATTCTCTCCTCGAGTTTAATTCATGTTGTTTATTGTATGCCACTATTCTAAGATATTTATTATGTAATATTCGAGTTGACAAGTTATGTGATTTGTTTCCTGAATCTATATTGTGTTATTCATGGTGCACAATCCTTTTATGGTGTTTACTATATATATTTATATATATCTGCAATATGCGCAATTTGTGTTGAAACATTTTAAGAGTACACAGAAGGCCAGAGTTTCTAGATGCAATATTGTATGGTCCTAGTATACATTCTCAAAACAGGATTTATATGACTGGTTTAAAATTTAGTCAGAATGTTTTTTCTGATTCTCATGTAAAGGAAAGTACTTGAATAAGAAAGTTTTCATTTAATTCATCTTGATTCCCTTACAGGTATCCAGCCATCTTGAAACTTAGTCATTTTAAACTTAACTCTTAGATTGTTCATGTTTTCAGAGTGACTAGGCTTAGAATCATAGTCTAGTATTGATTTCAGGAGATATAATTTTCATATTGTGTGTTCTAAACTTTTTCTTACTACAGGTCTCCTTCCCAGCTGTTCCCTTCCTAATCCCCTCTTCCCCTCTTGAACTCTCTCAGTCTCTGTGATTTATCTATCAGAGTCTTGGAGCTGTTCAGTGGTGGACGTGTTGGGAACGTGCACAGACCCCGAGGATCTGGTGACTCTGACATTAACCATATCTATGAGGCCACGCAAAGCCACTTTTCATGGCTTTACGTGGCCTCATAGAGATGGAGTGAGCCAAGGCAGTGCAAGTCGCTGAGTTGCTTTAGATTGTGTTCCATGGGGGTTCAATGGGCGTTGCGGTGGGTGTGCCCACGCAACACACATGGATTTTGACGCTGCCATAGATTTACTTAATCACGTAAACCTGGGGCAGCCAAAACGTTACACCTCCCCAGGGCAGGCGTAAAGAGGATAAATGTTTTCATTCCTCTTTGATTTTTCCACTTTCCATGCAGCATACCGCAGCACACATAGAAAGAGGAAAACACCTCTCTGGATTGCTTTTGTGCAGGAAGGTGTCCCTTGCTGCACAAAAGCAATCCTGCATTCAGTGCAGGCACCCTTGCGCCATGGTTTCATAAATACGGTGCATTCCTGCCTTTTCACAATGGCGTAGGACAGCAAGAAGACTTGCAGCCCGCCCTCCACCAATTCCCCATGAATTCAGCCCTCGGTGTCTGTTGTCCTGACCTAGAACGTGCCTGTCCTCCGTGAGGGAAGAGCAGGGAATGTCTGTTAGGGAGAGACCATCGAGCCTGAAGCAGAAGGGGCACCCGTCTTAAGGTAAAAGAAGCATTGATGAGGATGGTAGAACCTGGAGCATCCAATTATGTGATTTTTTTACTCTGCCAACCTGACAAGTTTCCAGTTGAGCACACGGTGGGCTTCGGGGCACTACAATGTGTCAGATTCACAACAGATCAAATACACACAAGGTGGGGATGGACCCCTGCTCCAGTACCAGCCCCTCTTGCAGTGAGGCCAGTGTGGCCTTCATCATCAGACATTGTCAGAGGCTTCTGAGATGACGTGATCTGGGACAGTGTTGACTGTACTCCACAGTAGCATAACCTAGGGGCCGCAACTCCTGGGGGTGAAGTACTTCCAATGAACGCACACAGGACTCATTCATGCCTGTTGTTCACATATGTCTCTTTTTACTATTCACTCACCTTTTGCTACAGTGGTTGAAGATGTGCTTGCTTGTGATTCTGTTGTAACGTTAAATGAAAAAGAGATACAAGAGAAAAATGTTGATATTATTCGTTTTTAAGTGAAAAAAGTTCAAACTATTTTTGTTCTATTTTCTACTAGTCTTTAGAATGCTGTCCTAAAAAGTGCTCTGTAGAATTCACTTACCTGCCTTTACAAAATGTTCTGTAAAGCGTCGCACAAAATAAAATAATGTTGTGTTTTGTGTCCTAAGCATGTATTTTATGATATGGTTCATTGTTGCATTTATTTGTAAGTCCCATAGAGAGGTTGCAGGCCTTTTTCAGGTCAGGTTTCAGCAATTCAGGTCTTGCCTTTCTGATCTAGAACAAAAAGTATGTGCCTGTGCGGCTGCAGTGATTAATTTGGGGCCACACAGCACTCATTTATGGGGACTGTCAGAGTCCGTTCAGAGGGCCATGGGACAACCAGGATCTACTGGCCCCAAACGTGGTAGTTGAGGTCTTTTATTCCTGAAGTTCCAACGTCTGGCCTACTATGGGCTCTAAAACTGGGCCACGTTTCTCTTCAGCCCTTGTCTCTCAGTTGTAGAGCGGGTTAGGCAGTCCAAGGCCTGGAGGGGGAGGGGGGTAGGTGCAGGGTGAATACAGTCTCACAACTCAAAAGACATCCGTCAACCCTAATGCATGATTGTCCAATCAAATACATGTTTTTATGCAACAGTAGTATTTATATACAAACACAATGTACACTATGGCACACCAGAAACAATATACATAGACATATGGCAGGCACACTAGCATTACCCGGGTCATCTCTCAAGTACTACTTCAATGTTGAAGGACTATGGTTATTCCCCATTTGCATGAGGTGACAACTAAACCGGGCCCTCCTAATGAGTTCAAATCTTTAAAGTTCCACAATGGTTTAGGGAATGTCAAAGTGTCCCAGCACCCCTGGTTGGTCAGTCAGAGCAGGTTTCCCGAGGTCTGGTGTCCTCGTATATAGTCTTACCCGCTCTTCTCACTAGAGTAGCAGTGCAGAGAGTCTGAGGCCCTCATTACAACTTCGGTGGTCTTTCCCCAAGACCGCTGAAGCTGCAGGCGCCAGTATACCGCCAGTGCTGGCAGTATATCTGGCTCCCTATTATGACTTTTCTGCTGGGCCAGCGGACGGTAACAGTGTTTACGTCCGCTGCCCCAGCGGAAAAGTCACATCAACATTGCATCCGGCTCGTAATGGAGCCGGCGGCAATGTTGATGTGCAGCAGGTGCAGAAGCACCTGATGCTCATTTCACTACCCAAAATTCGGGCAGTGAAATGCGCAATGGAGCTGTGCCTGGGGGCCCCTGCACTGCCCATGCTGAGTGGCGGTGTTTACCACCGTGGACAGGCTGGCGGTTGGGGACATATAATCCCCAGGGCAGCGGTGCAAGCACAGGCGGAAGCCTGGCAGTATGTTGGAAGGGCTGGCGGTATGGCTACGGCTATTGCGCCACAGTCATAATAGCTGGCGGCAAGGTGTCAGGCATCCAGAGCGCTCCTCCTGTCACGCAGTAAGTCTTCCTGAGTCCAGTGGCAAGTCTTGGGAGCCTCTAGCTTTGGTTACTTCAATCGTTGCTCTTCCTCTGCAAATGACATCCTGCTTCTCCTTCATTTCCGCATGCAGTTCCAGGACGACGGTCTTCTCACTTCATCATGGCTCCCCCCAACAGACAGGGCATGGTGTCTCAAGAGCGGACACAGGGTCACTACCTTTTCCATCCCAACAGCGACTAGCACCTGCTTTTCCTCACCAGACTTTGAGGTGAAGTGGCAGGGAGGGTCTGGTGGTGGATGAAAGAGGCATGAAGCAGAGTCAAAACTATGCAACTTTGGTATTCAGCACCACAACATTTGATAGCACTGGTGGCGGGCTTCCGAGCAAAACTATGGGCCCTGGCACCTGTTCTTTTCAAATTAAGCACAGTGTGGCTGACAAAGTTTACACTCACTTAGGGAGAAGAGAAACCGAAAATAGGTCAAAAATTATTCTGGGACTCTGTCTGTTTAAGTTTCTTTTATGAGATGTAAGTGAAGTTGCTTTCTTCAGAGTAGGTACTTGGTCTTTTTTTGTAAGGAGTGTCAAAAGGAAGATGTACGAAGTTGTTGAATGGAATAAATCACAACCTGAGAGGTGAAACTATTGGCAGAATGGGTAATTCCTATTACTAACTCTTTGTCCCCAGGTTATTGGACCCTTTTTGTGTCAACATAATTATTTTGTATGAGGTGGTCTCACCCATGTAATATGGCATGCTCCACCACTGGCAACCTTATCCCACCTTGGTAAGATGGTACTACCAGGGCGGACTCAGCCCCAATTAATGGGTGAGTTCTTCAGATATATTATTTTCCTGAATAGTACAGGGATCCAGTTCATATTAAATTATCCTTCAGTATGTGACACCTCAGATATGATTAAAATGCGAATAAACAAATTACTAGATAGATGGCTCTATCATCCTTTGAAATTGCCAACATGTTTCTTAATTAACTTCAGTTAACGTTACCCTTCCCTGAACCGTAAAATCTTACTACCCCTTAACACTACCCTTCCTGTTACCCTAAAAGTGACAAGGCTGCTGAGGGCAGGGCCAGGAGTAAACATGTGCACATATTAGGGGTGCCTGAAGGGTTAAAAGGGGATGATTCCATGCACTATATTGAGTTCCTGGCTGTCTGACCCTGAAGCCGCTAAGGGGCTGTCTGGTGCATGGTTGAATGGGCTCACGGAGTACCTGCAAGACCCCTCCATCCCACTGTGTACCCCTCCATCATCCATGGTAGCCAAGATCCTCATACTCCTTAAACCACCTGAGTACCAGATGGGGGAGAGATCTGGACCTTTGGACTCAGAAGGAGGGGAGGAGCACCAGAGACAAAGACCAGGAGGAAAGCTGGCACAGAGAGAAGGTGGAACATGCTCCCTGCCAAGTACACCACTTTTGAGGCCAGGGAACCTGCTGAAACTGCTCCTTCTGGCTAGAGCTCTCCACCAGGAGTAAATCAAGTCCAAGATTGTGCACAATGGGGGCCAGAGATATCCACAGTTAAGGATTCCTGACCTTTTATTTGCCCCCTCTGAGCGACAGAGCACATGGGGCTACGCTGTGATTTCAGAGATGGCCCGTGGGGTAGGCCAGGGCCTGAGAATCGACCCAATGCTCATGAATAATATATGAATCCTGGGGGGGGGTGCTTGGGGCCCCCTCCACAGAGCACAGAGCACCTGAGCCCCGGGCATCCCAACCCCTGGGCTTGATTTTTCACAAAGAGACCCAAGACCTCATCTCTGGGTCCTTGCCATGAAAAGCAAACAGAGGAGCACCATTATTCCCCACCCCCAACAAAGAGAAGATGGGCCCGGGCCCACATCTCTAAGTCCTCAAAGCCAAGAAGACCAGGGGAGCGCTTTGGCACTCCGTCCAATGATGGTGGGATTGCCCCTGTTTCCTGAGCCAGTGCCTGGGGAGCAGGGTTGCCACAGAACACAGCACGCCCTGCCCACATGGAGTGTTTAGGGGAGAAGCAAGTTGTTTGCTTCAGCAACAGTAGAGGAAGAGGCCGGCTGGAAGGCAGCTGGTCTGGGCATCTGGGGTTGGGCTCCCAAAGGTGCCGCCAGTGGGCCGCCTGGGTGTGACTGGGCACCCCCAACATAAAAAAACTAAAAAGAAATCGTGGGGTGCAAGGTCATCCACAAAATGCGTCCAGAGCCACCTTGTTAATATTCATGCTCCCTCACAGGAGACCCCCACAATGCCTTGCGGGGCCTGGATTTGACCAAGTATCCTGCTATTTGAGCCAGATTCCCCACCAACGAGAAAAAGGAGAGTGTGGAGGGGCTACAGGAGTGCAGCAGCTTCCACTCCAGTAAAAAACTGACCCTACGTTTTGTGGGTCAGAAAATGTTTGACACCCCAGGCTTTCTTTATTAATTTTCATGCACTCCCAAGGCTGGAACTTTAGATGAACAGCTGGGAGTGCAGCACCCTCTAGGGGCTAGTTTTATTGTTGCATTTTATGTGGCCTGAAAGTGTATAAAAGAAAACAAGCACATGTTATGCTTATTTTCCATGCTTTAATAACCATTTATGCTGACAGTGACTACTGACTAATGTTGAAATGCTTTATCAACAGTAATTACTCCCTTTACACAGGGTTATTATTGATTACAGTGCAGTGATGATGGTTTTTACCCTGTGGATTAGTCTTTTAACATAGTGAATGTCTGACATGTTTGACAAAGACAATAAGCCTGCCATATATGTGTGGGATGATCCTTTGACAAGGTCAATAGATCTGTTTTATTTAAAGTGATACCACCCATATTGTGATGTACTGTCTAGTGTAGGTGGGGTTTTGGAGGACATGACCCTGTAGGGGTCAAGTGTGATTTCATAATGTCATCTAAGGTATGCTCAATCTGCCTGATGTATAGATTTAACAATTAATGCATAGTATTTAGTAGTGTGTGTGTAATAAATGTACTTTTCATTTTCAAAGAAAAAGCACCAACTGGACAATCATTTATTGAGTGTTATTATTGTGTGCCATTGAATGGTGATTACTAGCCCACACTACTTCCATTGAGTAGGCCTTAGACTGCTCTTCTTCGTTACTCGGAGAGAGTCAAGTTCTACAATGGGTTGCTTGGTTCCCAGTAAGGGGAAATTGTGGACCTATTACTTGCTCAGGCCTCACATCCAGCACAACTAATAACCCAATATCTTACACATAGGGCCATATTTATCAAGAGTTGCGTTGCTTTTGCACCATGTTGCATGGTGCGAAATTGATGCAGCCCTTGCATTGTGATTTGTCAAGCTACTTAAGGCCACCTTGTGTGGCCCTGAGTAGCTTGATAAACCCAGGGTAACGCAACCAGCGCAAATCGCTGTGTTGTGTTACTCTACCCCAGGGAGGCATTCCATAGGTGGTGCATTGATCTTCCTATGCAAAACCCATGGATTTTGAAGCATTCACAGGTTTACCCTTACTGGTACACCTGGGAATGTACCAAAATGCTATGACTTCCCAGAGGAGGCACATTGCGTGCTAGCAATGAGAACAGGCAGCAATGTGGTGTATTGTGATTAATATGACACATTTCTACCCTTAACCTATAACGCAGCGCAGAAAGGTGACTTGCTGCACTGTTGTACAGTTTGATAAATGTGTCCCACACTCACATTCGCTGATGCACCCACAACTGCAGGTGCAATCACTCCTTGTGCTGCTGACTCACTCACACTATCTCTAGCTGCATCAGTATGTGGTAACACTGTAATCTCCCTTTTTCTCTTCACCCCATCAGTGTATGGAGAAGGTCTAGAATTCAAAAGATCATTTAAAAAGTCACCCTCATTTTTATCATTTTCTTGGCTTTCCTTTTCCCATCCTCCCTCACCATTCTTCTTATTGTCTGTTGTTTCTTCAACTATTGCAAGACAAACTTTCATTCCCTCTATCATATCTTTACTCCAGCATTGTTCCTGATGATCCCACATGCCTTCAAGCCAGTGCCAAAATGAACTCTTCACATGCTTTTTAATTTTCTCTCTCTATTCTGTAGCTATCTGATCCCATTTATTCAATGTGTAAAACTATGTTGGTATAGGTAACAGCTTCCTCTCATTCATTGTCTGTCTCAGGAAGTCTAGCTTTCTAATATTAAAGGTACCTCTAAAGGAAACGGCCAATTATTTTTAAAGAGGTATATTCATGCCAGTTGCAAGTCCAGGTGCATGTATTATATCTAGTATCCATCATCATCTCATATGCAGGTGATAGCAGGTACACTGGAAATCTTACTTATTCATCACAGCACCCATTCACCGTTTTTGCTCAAAACAATCCATAAATCAGTCAAAATAAATCAGCGATCCACAACCAATTCCAGTGTGGCTATGCCAAAGGTCAAGCAATCACAGAGTGACTCTGACAGCAGCCAACCTATGACAGCTCAAATCTGTGATGATGTCTCACCAATCCCAGTGGCTGACCAATCACAATACAACTTCTCTGTGAATGAGAAAACAATTGTAGAGCCTTCCTCAACATATACACTGTATAAATCTAAATATATCTTACCAGCTCAACCTAAATAGAAGAAATTCAGACAGTTAGAACCAGACAATTCTCCCAAACAACACAAAACAAAGCACTTGCCAATCTCAATTTATATTAGAGCAGACTCCCATCTAGCGGCGTTAGATGCAAAATACTCCTGTAAAGAAAACTTGTTAGTTTAGAATCCCTATCTGGGTGTAGGCGGCACCTAAAAAAAACCACACAACCTTATGCAGAAAAGTTCAATAAAAATATCTTGAGATGTTGGATTTCGACAAATCCAAAAACCAAACCAACCAATAATAATACAACAACTCTTTCGATGTAAATCACAGAGAAGGCAAATACATCAAAATCCCATTAATCACTCCACCGTTTGCACCATTAATCACAAATAGCAAGACAATACACCATTCAGCACAAACCACAATACTTCAATGACACATGAGAACACACTCTCAGACATCAACAATCATTCTGCCCTGTTCATACTTACAATCCAAATTGTTCAGGAATAAGAGCAAGTCCAACCAGAGTGGCAAACTTCACCAGGAAAATCCACACTAGAAACCTCATTAACACCAAGATGGGGCAAAGGGCAATATATAAAAGCAGAAAATAGGTGCCCATTTAACTTGCAACCATCCTCTGCTATCAAAATCTTAGGTGTGGGAAATTCCAAAATTTTGGCACCCCAAAGTATAATTCAAACAGAACCCTGAGTTTCGATGAATCCAAGATGGTGTTAAACCTCAATTTCATTAGGAAATGTGTCCCAGAGGTAAGGCACCTCCCCACACATCAAGATTGAATAAATATAATTAACTAAACGGGCCCACTACATAACTGAGTTTCTTGTTCAGTGGAAAGGTATAGGTTTTTTACAAAAATTCAAATTAAGGAAATACAGAGCCAGTGCCATAAAAGCTCTCAATCAATAAGATAAGGCAGAGAAGTGCAAAATCTGAAAAAGTATTTCAACTCGCAAATGGGAGGCAAATTCAAAAGAGAAACAGATAGCATCTCTAGCAGTATCTAATCTTCGGATAGTGTCCCTATAAACACCTTCAAAATCAAAGGTTTTTATAGATTTTTTGTATATTAAATGAGTAAAACTGCAGAATCAATGTCATATTGCATTGGCATCTAAGCACTATACCCCACCATGAATGTTAATTCTGCCCACTCTATTCTTTGGACATCGCAGAACAAACTAGTTACGTGAACCACATAAAGTTATTCTGAAGGAATAGGGTACAGTGAACTAGCGGAATAACTTTGAAGTAGCCACAATTTTGTAACTGAACCAGGAAAAATTTATCGAAAACAGCATGAACAATGATAATCGAAATTAACTAAAACACATTCACTTGACTGTGTACTGAATGAAGATTGAGCAGTGTAATGTACAGGGGAAAGAGAGAGGGGAGAACAAGGGTGACATTAATCCTGAACAAAATATACTCCTGTCTTTAAATGAGGCCTAGTTAACATAAGCCTAGAAAGCACACCTCTATACATCCAAGGACAGTTGTTTTAAAAACATTAGAGCTACATTAGCATATGCATTTATATTTGATCGCACAGTCATATTCTGTAAATTGTAAACACTGCACAAAACCATAAATTCACCAAAATCCGTAACAAGACCTCACCATTATCAGTTCTTGTCTCAGGTCATGAATTAGTGGCACTGCCTCCATATCACTGTTAATGTCTGTCTGCAAAGCACCCTGCTTTTGGCCAAGAAACACATGGTTCTCTAGAAACTGTTTGCATTCATGTGGCAAGTTCTGCATTTGGTGATAATCACCTGGTTTCAATGGATTCTAGGAAGGTTTTTTCAATAGCAAGAGACTACCACTCTCTTAGGGAGAAGATGCACCTGCCCTAAGCTAAGCGAATGATTCATCAAGTAGGAAAGACTGAAACAACCATTTGTGTGATTGTTTCCAGACTTCTAGCTTGGCAAGTGTCCAGTGGAGAACAGGAGGAACTTTGAGCTTCATGATTGTTACAGTATCTGAGATTCATAACAAATTCACAGGATCCACATCTAATCACCAAACACAGAACCTTGTGCTCTGAAACAGGAGTTCATCAATATTCGTAGGTTGTCTGATGCTGCTGATTCCCGAAATGATTATCTGTTGCAGTGCACTGTTTGTACCATACAGTGATATCAGTTTGGGGCCCTTTAGCCGTGGACTGCAAAGAGTGTGGATATTGACTTACACCTTCATCAGTTAGTGCTGCTCATGGGACACCTCATTACCTATTGTTCACAGTCTTCTTCTCTACATTTTACTCACGGTTTCTTACTGTGGTAGTAGACGTCTTTGCTGGTGTTGCTGTTGTGACTGCTAAGTCTGAAATATATAAAGAGAAAAATTTCAATATTACCCACTTAAGGAGGAAACTTCAAAACACTTACCCCTTTTCGGTTTTTTCTTGGTGTACTGTAGAAAGGGAGTGCAGTAGAATGTGTTGCCCCTCCCTCAACTAAGGTTGTTATGGCACCACATGAAGCAAAGCAATCAATAACCTAATAGCCTAAGTATGTATTTCATTATATGAATCAATAATGTACTTATATATAGATTTTCTAAAGCTGTAGCGTGTCCCCTTCAGGCCACTGTCAGTTTGTGTTGAAGTAGTACTTGTCTTCCATTTTTGCTTCTAAGAATTATAGATTTAGCTGTCTTGCTTTCTTGTATGTTGATGGATGTTAGTTCCCCACCTTAGTTCGGGTTGTCTTAGTCTGAGCACAGACTGTGCATGCTGACACATAGGTTTCAGTGTCTGTCTTAAGCGAAGGCCACCAAAAAATCGCTGAAGCAGCTCCTGGGTCTTCCTGATACCTCGATGACCAGCTATAGGAGAATCATGGCACATTTGTAGAGCTTCTGTCTGCACTTTCTTGGTAGGTAGGAAAAGAGCATGTTAATGATAGAAGTAGTTGTCCTTCCTCTGCAAAAAAGGAGTCACTCTATCCCCTTCTGAAGCAGACAGAAACTCGTACTCGGATTGAACGCGTTCTTGAAAAGATTGAGTAACTCCGATGATTCTGCTAGACTCAATAAGATGTGGAGAGGAGTTCTGAGCTATGACAGGATACCTGCGGGATAAGGCATCTGCCACTGAATTATGGGAACCAGGTATGTACGTGATCACAAAATCGTACTGGCTAAAGAAGAAAGCCCATCGAGCCTGACGACTGTTGTGACACTGAAAACTCCGAAGACATTGGAGATTACGATTATCAGTCCTGGATTCAAAAGGATCTCTGGAACCCATCAAGAAATGCCTCCATTCTTTACAAGCTACTTTGAGAGCGAGTAGTTCTCATTCCAGTACAGAATAATTGCATTCAGCCTCTGATAGGGTATGAGACAGATAAAAGATAGGATGTTCCAATCCATTGTTGTCTTGTTTCTGCAGCAGAACTGCCCCAATAGCTCTGTCTGAGGCATCAGTCACAACAATAAATTTCATGGTATTGTCAGGATGACGCAACACGGGTCCTTGGGTAAAGGCTGTCTTCAAATCTTGAAAGTGCGTTCAGCATCCTTGGTCCAAAGAAAACCCTTCTTCAGATTCTCTTTCTTAATTGTTTGTGTTATGAAACTTTGTAGGTGGGAAAAGTTCTGAATAAACTGACTATAAAAGTTTGATAAACCAAGGAAAAATTGCGTTTCTTTAATGGACGTTGGAGAAGGCCAATCTAATATGGCACTGACCTTGTCAGGATCCATGGATATTCTGTGTTGATTAATACAGAGTCCCAAATACTTTACTTCAGATTTATGGAACTCACACTTCTCAGGTTTACAAAACAATTGTTTTTTCTTGAGTCTTTCCAGCACTTGCAGGACATGATCT
The DNA here is from genome assembly GCF_031143425.1 of Pleurodeles waltl. Lineage (NCBI taxonomy): Eukaryota > Metazoa > Chordata > Amphibia > Caudata > Salamandridae > Pleurodeles > Pleurodeles waltl. The sequence continues at coordinate 87,352,987 of NC_090444.1, forward strand.
ATATGTTGCTCAGGATCACAGGAATATATCAAGATATCATCCAAATAAATGACTACATATTGGTTGAGTATATCAGAGAACAACGAATCCATAAATTGTTGAAAAACAGAAGGGGCGTTGGTCAGTCCAAAAGGCATAACACGGTACTCATAGTGCCCAAAAGGGGTACGGAGAGCTGTCTTCCATTCATCTCCTTCCTTGATCCGAAGGAGATGATAGGCACCCGTGAGTCTAATTTGGCAAACATCTTGGCTTCTTGAATGGCATCCAATATATCTCTAATTAAAGGCAGCGGATATCGATCCTTAATCATTATTCTGTTGAGTTCACGAAAGTCAACACAAGGACGCAGATCCTTAGTCTTCTTTGGGACGAAGAAGAGAGGAGCACCAGCAGGGGATGTGAAAGGAGCAATCAAACCGTTGTGTAAGTTATCATCCAAATATTCCTTTAGCACCTTCTTTTCTTGGTCTGTCAGAGAATACATTCGACCAAAGGGGACAACTTCATCAGGAATTAAAGAAATAGCACAGTCATAACTGCGATGAGGCGGCAAAATAGGATTAGTAGGTTTCTGAAAAATCCTGATATATTCCTGATAACAATCTGGAACTCCCTGGATCATATTGATAGAGTTAGTGTTATCCTTAGTTGACTGACAGGACCTTTTGGGAGTCCAATAAGAAGTAGTTGAATAACAATTCTGTTGGCAAAATGAAGACGTTAGGGATGTAGTTCTTGTTTCCCCATTGATATAGGGGTTGTGTCGGGCTAACCAGGGTATTCCCAAAATCATGATGTGATTTGGTGAGGCTATGAGATCAAAGGCAACATGTTCTTGATGCCCCCCAAATGTCAAACAAAGAGTAGGAGTTGAGGCCACCACAGGTCTTGAGGTTAACGGAGAGCCATCCACCGTGTGAACCTGCTCAGGAGTTTCTTTAAGAAAGCGGGGAATTCCTTTACTCGTAGCCCAGGTCTCATCCAGATAGAGTCCACTGGCTCCACAATCAAGGAGAGCCAGAAGGTGTTCTTCTTGATCTTGTGAACTTTGTAACTTGACCAAGAGGATAAACAAGTTGGACATGCTTTCTTTGGAGGAACATATTGATGGTACTTCAGCTCCTCTCGTCTCCTTCCTCCTTACAGGGGACGGGAGCTGGCGTTTCCCGCAGGTCTTGAGGGACGTACCGGACAACTATGGATCAGGTGGCCAGCCTTACCACAGTACAGACAAAGTCCCTTTTGTCGTCGTTCCTCCCTTTCTGACTCGGTCAATGGCCTACGAACCAGATCTATCTGCATGGGTTCTTCAGGGGGAGGTGGAGAGGCTTCGGATGGAATATCTTCTGTTCACCGACTGCTGGCACGAAAGGTACCAGACTGGTATGGAGCTCGCGTTCTATGTCTCTCCATCTTGCGCTCTCGAGTCTATATTCGATGTTCATAGATTGATCCATTAATTCCTTCAAAGAACAAGCTGGAGAAGAATGTACAAGCTTATTTTTAATTTCTTCACGCAGACCTCGGCGGAAAAGGGTTATGAAGGTGCGTTCCACCCAGGAGGTTTCAGCTGCCAGCTGTTTGAAGCAGGTTATATACTGCAGAACATTCTGATTACCCTGCTGAATGTCACATAAGGCTTCTTCAGCTGCTGCTTCTACCCCAGGTCTTTCAAAAATGTGCTTGAAAAGAGTCAGCAAAGCGGAATAGTTAGCCAGGACTGGGTCTTCTGCACAAACCAGAGGAGTCGCCCAAGCAAGCGCCGGACCAGACAAAGCGCTGATCAGATAGCCCACCTTAGCCTTATCCGAAGAAAACTGGAGTGGCCGAAAGGCAAAGAAAACCGTCAGGGTGTCCAAAAATTCCTTCATCTTTAGAGGATCTCCAGAATATCGAGGAGTTTTGGCAGATACAGGTGCTATGTCCATTGATCGGGAAGACAAGACCTGTCGTAGCACAGTGTTCTCTGCCTGTAACTGTTGTAACTCTTGGGCTTGTTGTTGGACAGTCTGCAACATGGCTTGAGCATTTTCTGACGCCTCCCCCTGTGGATCTTCCATGGCGATCTCGCAACGCAGAATCCTTTGGCGTTGCAATCTGTTACATACTGCGCTGGACTTCTCACCTCTGGATACCGGGTTGACGAATACACCAAGTCTTCTACAGGTTCTGGATACTCCCAGATAAGGGCAACCCTTTCTAGTAGCCACGGTACCACTTGACAGGCTATGCCAAAGCAGACCGTACCTTCCAGAAGGAGTCCCAGAGGGAAAAAAAAACAACACTGGGGAAAAAACCCCAAACAGGAACTCTGGAAGAAAATCAAGAAAAAACAGGACTTGACTGCAGGAAACAAAAATAGGCAAATCTCTCAAGGCAAAAAGCAGGAACAAAGAACAGGCAAAAATTTCCCAAGGCAAAAAGCAGGAACAAAGAACAGGCAAAAATCTCCCAAGGCAAAAAGCAGGAACAAAGAACAGGAGCGAACAGCACAACCAGAAGGAAGTGTTTGCAACGCAAGGTGGAACAAGACTGACTGACTTATATATTGAGAAAAGGGAAGTGACATCACAGGAAAATGAAAAAACACCATCTTGAATTATGAAGAGCCCATATACCAGTATAGGAAAAAGAAAGTAGTGTAAAAGAAAAACAGAGCATTCTGGGACAAAAACATGAAGAAAACAAGATGTACACAACATCGACAGAGACAGGCAAAAAGACCAGACAAACCCACCACCAACAACAAAAATAAGAAAAAAGGGCTACAGGTAAGTGTAGTGCGACTGGGAGTGAAATATATGCCTCCCAGAATGTGTAGTAAAAAAACACGGGGAACGGCGCTCCGAGTATCAGTAGCGCGTTCCATCCGCGAGGACAGAAAGAGACGCCGCTTCTGAGCGCAGCGTTACCACTAACTCCAAGATGGGGCAAAGGGCAATATTTAGAAGCTGAAAATAGGTGCTCATTTAACTTGCAACCATCCTCTGCTACCAAAATCTGAGGATGTGGGAAATTCCAAAATTTTGGCGCCCCAAAATATAATTCAAACAGAACCCTGAGTTTCGATGAATCCAAGATGGTGTGAAAACTAAATTTCATTAGGAAATGTGTCCCAGAGGTAAGGCACCTCCCCACACATCAAGATTGAGTAAATATAATTAACTAAAAGGGCCCACTAAATAACTGAGTTCTTGTTCAGTGGAAAGTTATAGGTTTTTTACAAAAAAACGAATTATTGAAATACAGAGCCAATGCCATAAAAGCTCTCAATCAATAAGAAAAGGCAGAGAAGTGCAAAATCTGAAAAAGTATTTCAACTCGCAAATGGGAGGCAAATTCAAAAGAGAAACAGATAGCATCCCTAGCAGTATCTAATCTTCGGAAAGTCTCCCTATAACACCTTCAAATTCAAAGGTTTTTATAGATTTGTTGTATATTAAATGAGTAAAACTGCAGAATCACTGTGGTGTGAGCAAAAGTATAAATCCTTTAGCAAATCAAAGCACAACTAAATTCAAAGTCATATTGCATTAGCATCTAAGCACTATCCCCATACATGAATAATAATTCTGCCCATTCTATTCTTTGGACATCACAGAACAAACTAGTTAAATGAACAACATAAAGTTATTATGAAGGAATAGGATACAGTGAACTAGCGGAATAACTTTGAAGTAGCCACAATTTTGTAACTGAACCAGGAAAGATTAATCGAAAACAGCATGAACAATGATAATGGAGATTAACAAAAACACATTCGCTTGACTGTGTACTGAATGGAGATTGTGCAGTGTAATGTACAGGGGAAAGAGAGAGAGGAGAACAAGGGTGACATTAATCCTGACCAGAATATAATCCTGTCTTTAAATGATGCCTAGTTAACATAAGCCTAGAAAACACACCTTGATGCATCAAAGGAAAGTTGTTTTAAAAACATTAGTGCTACATTAGCAAATCCATGTATATTTGATTGCACAGTCATATTCTGTAAATTGTAAACACTGCACAAAACCATAAATTCACCAAAATCCGTAACAAGACCTCATCATTATCAGTTCTTGTCTCAGGTCATGAATTAGTGGCACTGCCTCCATATAATTGTTCATGTCCCTCTGCAAAGCACCCAGCTTTGGGCCAAGAAACACATGGTTCTCTAGAAACTGTTAGGGGTTTTAGTGACCACTGATCCCAGCAGTTTGCATTCATGTGGCAAGTTCTGCATTTGGTGATAATCACCTGGTTTCAATGGATTCTAGGAAGGTTTTTTCAGTAGCAGGAGACTACCACTCTCACAGGGAGAAGATGCACCTGCCCTAAACTAAGCCAAGGATTCATCAAGTAGTAACGACTGAAACAACCATTTATGTGATTGTTTCCAGACTTCTAGCTTGGCAAGTGTCCAGTGGAGAACAGGAGGAACTTTGAGCTTCATGATTGTTATAGTATCTGAGATTCATAACAAATTCACAGGATCCACATCTAATCACCAAACACAGAACCTTGTGCTCTGAAACAGGAGTTCATCAATATTCGTAGGTTGTCTGATGCTGCTGATTCCAGAAATGATTATCTGTTGCAGTGCACTGTTTGTACCATACAGTGATATCAGTTTGGGGCCCATTAGCCGTGGACTGCAAAGAGTGTGGATATTGACTTACACCTTCATCAGTTAGTGCATGCTCATGGGACACCTCATTACCTATGGTTCACAGGCTTCTTCTCTACATTTTACTCACGGTTTGTTACTGTGGTAGTAAACGTCTTTGCTGGTGTTGCAAACCATACAGTGATATCAGTTTGGGGCCCATTAGCCGTGGACTGCAAAGAGTGTGGTTATTGGCTTACACCTTCATCAGTTAGTGTATGCTCATGGGGCACCTAATTACCTATTGTTTACAGGCTTCTTCTCTACATTTTACTCACGGTTTGTTACTGTGGTAGTAGACGTCTTTGCTGGTGTTGCTGTTGTGACTGCTAAGACTGAAATATATAAAGAGAAAAATGTCAATATTACCCGCCTAAGGAGGAAACTTTAAAACACTTACCCCATTTTCCATTTTTTCTTGGTGTACTGTAGAAAGGGAGTGCAGTAGAATGTGTTGCCCCTTCCTCAACTAACGTTGTTATGGCACCACATTAAGCAAAACAATCAATAACCTAATAGCCTAAGTATGTATTTCATGATATGAATCAATAATGTACATATATATAGATTTTCTAAAGCCGTAGCGTGTCTCCTTCAGGCCACTGTCAGTTTGTGTTGAAGTAGTACTTGTCTTCCATTTTTGCTTCTAAGAATTATAGATTTAGCTGTCTTGCTTTCTTGTTTGTTGATGGATGTTAGTTCCCCTAAACCAAAATAAAAGTCACAGGGCTAATCTCAGTCCCAGCACAAACATCTCCATAACCTACTATTTGATCCTGAGAGGTTAGTAATGGGAGGTCAAGGTGATGGAACTACAGAAAGTAGACATATCTCAGATGACCCTATTTACATTTTGCTCCTTCCTTTGACACTAGGCCTTTGAGAACACTGGAAGCAAGAACAGGGCCATGTATGCCAAAGGGAGCTGCTACTCCTCGCTACCCCTCACTGATGCACATTGGATGCACATTGGTATCTTTCAATCATGTGCTATACATTATGGACCTTCTGTGCTACTTTATTCCATCAGCAGTTTAAAGAAGGTGGTGAATAACTGTTATTTGTGTCACATATATTCACTATCATGAAATACTGAGTTCTTAGAGTCCTTTGTCACAGTGATACGTTCATCCCCTCCCTTGTGTTCATCACCTTGTATTGAGCCTTTGACTTAAAGAAGAAGAAGGGGCAACTCCTCTTACACAATGTATTGTATTGCATTGTACTGCAACTTTGTCATGCTCTTGATAAGCCTGTGATGTGCTTTGATTTGCATGGATTTCCTGTGCACCATTTCTACTTTGATAGGATGTAGAATGTAGGTGGGCACATATGCAATAGGTACACTTAGGGTGTTGAGTTTCAAAAACATTCTTCATGATGTGGTGCACACCACTGGACCTATGTATGAGGTGCCACAGATGGAGTGAGAACAGAAGTATTTGTGGATAGCCACATTCCAATGTGCATGTTTCATTATCTGCATCCTATGATAGTATGGATGAGAAGAGCTTTATTTTCAATGCTCTCCAGAATTCCAGCTGAATATTAATCGTTTGTATTTAAAGGATCGAGTTTCAAAGCTTTGAATTTGGGCTCAGAAGCACCTTCCATTAGTTTGCAACATTTCTAAGTGAGGGTAGGGTGGTGAGAAAGTGTTCATCCTGGAATGTAAAGCTCTTGCTTGGTGACATGTGAAATTTGTTTTATAGGAAGAGTGTTAAAGTCCCATGGCTTACTTAATGAGTGATGCACATTGCTTTTGAAGTGATCAGTTGACCCACAGGCAGCCAGTGTAGGCATCTGATGCATGACATAATGTGAAACCTTAATGGAAGGCTGAGAAGCTATATAGCAGCATCTTTTTGAAATGTCTGTAATTTCTTGAATAGTAACAGAAAGGCTCCAAGTTACAATCCATTGATATAGTCAAGACACAGGAACAAAAGTAGGATGAGCGTTCAAAGGGTGGACGAAGTGTACAAAAAACAAAATTTTCCTGAAGGCATCTCATTATGAAGAAACTTTGGGCCTTATTACGAGTTTGGCGGGAGGCCTCTGTTCGGTGTTCCACCTGCTGGCCCTATTATGAATTTCCCACTGGGCTAGTGGGCAGAAACAGAGTTTCCACCCGCTTGCCCAGCGGGAAACTACCCAGGACATTGATAGCAATGTTGTGGTGCGTTGGGCGCGACAGGACCCGTCGTGCTTTTCACTGCCTGTAATTTAGGTAGTGAAAAATGCAAAGGGGCTGCCCATGGGGTTCCCTGCACTACCCATGCCTTGGTCATGGACAGTGCAGGGCTCCCCCCCCCCGGCACCCTGTCTCCGCCAGCCTTTGCATGGCAGTGGAACCACTGCTGGCAGCCCTGCCCTGGAGGATTAAGACCGCCGTCACCGCCAGGCCGTTCGCCAGTGAAAAAGTCATAGTGCCGGCAGTCGGACCGTGGCGCTTTCACCACGATCATAATGTGGCTGGCAGACTGCTGCATTGGTGGTGGTCCGACCGCCACCACGTGTCTGGCAGTCCTAGGACCGCCAGACTCGTAATGTGGGCCTTTGTTTGGAAACTTGATTTACCTTTGATATAAGTACGAGAAGAGAGTCCTTAATCACCCCTACGTTCCTCACTTTACCAGAAAGGGATAGTGGAACATGTAGGAAAATACATTATCACCCCCATGCTTTGGTACTGATGCTACTGGTATTTGTGACTTATACACCGGCACATTGCTAACCAAGTCCCAGTGCATGTGCTGTGACCCCTAAAACATGTCAAAATTGGCTAAATTCTAATTGGCATATTTAAGTTACCTGTAAGTCCATATGATGTAGTACAAAGTGTACCCCAGGCCTGTAAGTTAAATTTCAGTAGTTGATTGCAGCACCCACTGTGCCATCTACTACAGTGACAGCGCAAACATGACTGCAGGCCCACTGTTGCAGCCTGGGTGTGCAGGTTTAAACTGCAAATTCTACTGAAATAATCACTTTTGACAGGCTTAAATCTTCCATTTAAATGTTAATAAGTCACTCATAAGTAGGCCTTACCACCCACAAGGCAGGGTGTAAAGTACTGAAAATTAGGACATGTATGTTTAATGTTAAACATGTACTTACAGCGACAAAGTCCCAAAAGCAATTTGCACTGTAGTCGGGTTGGCTGCTTATTTGGAAAGCATTGGGATACAATGTTACATACTTCCTCTGTGAAGCAGCTACAAAGCTCATTTTTGGACTCTGCAATTCTTCTTACAAGCCCAATTCATTGATGAAGTCAGATTTGTAATACATATTTTGGAAAGGGTACTTTTAGAAAGTTATAATATCACATTGAGAGAAACGAGGGATTTAGATGCCATACTTACTTCCGAGAAACATAATAAATCACAACCAGTGTGGTGAATTTATTGGCAGAACAGATAATTCCTATTCCCTAACCCCTTGTCCTCAGGTTTTTGGACCTCTTTTGGGTCACAAAATGATTTTGCATGAGGTGGTCCCACCCATGTAATGTGGCATGTTTCATCACTGGCCACCTCATCCCACCTGGTAAGAAGGTTCACACTTATTGCATTATCATACAAGGGGCTTTTCCATCCCAATAGGGACTAGCAACTGTTTTTCCTCATCAAGTATGACCCTAAGCAAGAGAGAAATAAATGCAAAAGCGGGAAAGAAGGTGGAAGAGAAAGACAGAAAAACACTGGTAAAGAAAGAAAGCAGGGATTTAAAAGAAACTGAAAGACTGAGGTAAAGTGGTAGGGGTGTCTGGTGGTAGATGAAAGAGGCATGAAGCAGAATCAAGACAATGCAGCCTTGGTATTCAGCACCACAACATTCAATAGCACTGGCGGCGGGCTTCTGATCAAAACTATGGGCCCCGGCATCTGTTCTTTTCAAATTAAGAACAGTGTGGCTGACAAGATTTACACTCAGTTAGGGAGACAAGAAACCGAAAATAGATCAAAAATAATTCTGGGACTGTGGCCCTCATTATGACCTTGGCGGTATTGCGGCCTTGCGACGGGTGCAGTTGCACCCGTCGCGCTTTTCACTGTCTGCTATTCAGACAGTGAAAAGCTGCATGGGCCCCCAGGGGCGCCGCGACTCCCCGTACCACCAGCCTTTTCCTGGAGGTTCAAAACGCCAGGAAAAGGCTGGCGGTCAGGGACTCGTAATGCGGATCATAATTCCCTGGATTGCCCTGACGGCCTGTTGGCGGTGCAATCGCCACAACAGCCCTGGCAGTCTTTGACCGCCAGGGTTGTAATGACCTCCTATGTCTGTTTAAGTTTCTTTTCTGAAAAGTAAGTGAATTTGCTTTCTTCAGAGTAGATACTAAAAGCCCGATGTACAAAGCATTTTTCAAGTCGCAAAGGGGCCAATTTGCAGAATCGGCCCCTTTTCGACTTGAAAAATGCTTTTTGGGATGTATAAAGCCCAAACTGCGATTCCATAACTTGTTACCGAATCGCAGTTTAGGTTTTGCGATTCAGTAGTAGGCAGGGGCATGACAACGGCGTCCCTTCCTAATACCGAATCCAAATGGTACGTATGATTGCTTTGTGACCGCGAATGCAGTCGCAAAACAATCGCAGTTATCACCAGTTTCAAACTGGTGCTAACCCATTTGCAAACAGGAAGGGCAGCGAAAATATGTTTTCAGAGCAGGCAGTGATCCCCCAGACCACTGCCCGCTCTGAAAAAATGAAAAGAGAACTTTTCAATTTTGATTTTGAAATGCATCTAATTTTTCTTAAAGGAAAACGGGCTGCATTTAAAAAAAAAACTGCTTTATTTAAAAGCAGTCACAGACATGGTGGTCTGCTGTCTCCAGCAGGCCACCATCCCTGTGAGGGGCGGCCATTCCCACTGGGGTCGCAAATTGCAACCTACCTCATGAATATTCATGAGATAGGTCATTTGCACCCCATTGGGAATTGCAAACAGTGTTAAGTACACTGTTGGCAAAACAAAAGGATGATGGACGGATTGCTGACAATGCAAACACTCCCCCAGTCACAGATCTGGGTTTAATCTATTGTTCTTTTGCTCACCATGACACCCCAGTTTGGACCCAGCCATATGCAAATCAGTCTTGACCCTATTCCGCATGGGAACAGTCCAGCCTGAACTGCAAGGCCAGGTCCTCCCTGGACCGGAAACAAGCATCCTGGGACCGGTTTCAGGGTATCACCCTTCTTCAGCCAGGCTAGCTTGATTCCAGTGGCACAGTGAGCAAGGGACCGACGTCTGGGCATACACTTCCCACTTAGGGCAACATTAGCAACACAAAAGGATGATGGACGGAGTGCTGACAATGCAAACACTCACCCCCGGTCACAGATCTGGATTTAGTCCATCGTTCTTTTGCTCACCATGCCACCCCAGTTTAGACCCAGCCATATGCAAATCAGTCTTGACCCTGTTCCGCATGGGAACAGTCCAGCCCGAACTGCCAGGCCAGGTCCTCCCTGGACCGGAAACAAGCATCCTGGGACCGGTCTCAGGGTATCACCCTTCTTCAGCCAGGCTAGCTTGATTCCAGTGGCACAGTGAGCAAGGGACCCACGTCTGGGGATACCCTTCCCACTTAGGGCAACATTAGCAACACAAAAGGATGATGGACGGAGTGCTGACAATGCAAACACTCACCCCCCAGTCACAGATCTGGGTTTAATCCAGTACAGTGTTGTACATCCGGTTTTGCGACTCACAAACTGCAGTTTGCGAGTCGCAAAACCGGATCTTTGTACATGTGCCCCCTAGTCTTTTTTTTGCAAGGGGTGTCAAAAGTAGATGTACGAAGTTGTGGAAAGGAATAAATTACAACCTGTGCATTGAAACTATTGGTAGAACGGGTAATTCCTATTGTTATCTCCTTGTCCCCAGATTATAGGACAGTTTTTGTACAAAAAAAAAGGTTTTTTATGAGGTGGTATTACCCACGTAATGTGGCATGCTTCATCACTGGCAATCTCATCCCACCCTGGTAAGATGGTACTACCAGGGCGGACTCAATCACAATTAATTGTGGAGTTCTTAACATACATTCTTTTCCTGGATAGAACAGGGATCCAGTTTATTTAAAAAATATCTAAAGGTATACCACAGGTGTGTCCTTTATTTTGGGGCACCTCAGCTATGATTACAATGAGAATAGACAAATTACTGGATGTTTAGGGATTCCATAACCCCATCATCCCTTGGAAGTGGTGACATGTTTCTGCCTGCTGTTAGAGCCCAATAACTGGTTATGGGCATTTCTCAGGACAAAAAGTATCTCGGGCTCTTTTGCTAGGATTGTGTGATAGTATATAAAGGTTTATATTGGAAAGACTGGAATTTCCTACCTGTCCTTATTTGAATTTCAAGACCCAGGGTACAAAAGCACATGTGTTTAGACAATACGATCCTATCCATCATGTTGAGGTTGTGATGATTCATGGAAAAAGCTTTCAATGACACAGCACACTTGTAGGAATGTACCCTCTTTCTTGGCATGGTTACCCCATTTTCTGCCTGATGTCAGTGTGCTTGCCCTTGTGCACTGGGATCCTGCTCACCAGGACTGCAGCATATATTTTGCCACCCATAGGAAGCCCATGAAAAGACTTCTGCAGGACTCCCATTGCAGCCTGTGTGAAAAGGTGGAAGCATTCTTTCACTGGCATTGTCACTGCACCAAGTCACTTATAAGTCACACCTATAGCAGGCCCTCCAGCCCTGAAGGCAGGGTGCAAGGTACATGTGTGTGAGGGCACCCCTGCATTAGCAGAGGTGCCCCCTCAACCTCCAGGACCATTTTCCTGGACTTCGTGAGTGTGGGCACCATTTTATGTGTGTACTGGGCATATATCACAACCTATGTCCAGCTACATAATGGTAACTCTGAACATAGGCATGTTTGGTATCAATCATGTTGAAATCATACCCCAAGGCTTTTGCAAGCATTGGTTGTATGTTTCCATGCACTCTGGGGGCTCCTTAGAGGACCCCCAGTATTGCCATTTCAGCCTTTTCAGGTTTTCCAGGCAACCCCAGCTGCTGCCACCTCTCAGACAGGTTTCTACCCTCCTGTTGCTTGAAAAGGTCGAGCTCAGGAAGGCAGAACAAAGGATTTCCTTTGGGAGAGGGGTGTTACACCCTCTTCCTTTGGAAATAGGTGTTACAGGCTTGGGAGGGGTAGTCTCCCCAAGCCACTGGAAATGTTTTGAAGGGAACATTTGTTGCGCTCCTTCCATAAACCAGTCTACACCGGTTCAGGGGCCCCAATCCCTGTCTTGTTGCGAAACTGGACATATGAAAGGGAAGTGACCACTCCCCTGTCCATCACACCCCAGGGATGGTGCTCAGAGCTCCTCCAGAGGGTCCCTGGGTTTTGTCATCCTGGATTTAAGGTTGGCAGGGAACTCTGGGAGCATCTGAGTGGCCAGTGCCAGCAGGTGATGTCAGAGCCCTCAACTGATAGGTGCTTACCTGGTTAGGTGACCAATCCCTCTTTCAGGGCTATTTAGGGTCTCTTCTTTGGAGGTTCCTCAGATTCAGATTGCAAGACTCCAGCAGGAATCCTCTGCATCCTCCACTTTGACTTCTCACTGAAGAAACTGCATCTAGACCCTCCAGAAACTCTACAAGCTGCAACAAAGGAGCAAGTCGCCTTCTGCAACATTGTATCTCCGGCTCCTGCCAGCAACTGCAACTGTTTCCCGGTCGTGCATCCTCTGAATACAGCCCGTCTTCAGCCTACATCAGAAGAGCGAAGAAATCTCCCTTGGGATGAAAAAGTCACTACCCTGCTTCTGCAGGCACGAACTGCAACGACGACCAGCTGCGTGGATCCCCTCTTGTGCTGAGCTGCGTGGATCCTGGATCACGGGTGGTGGACTGAAGTGGTCCCGACAGTCCCCTCATCCAACTCTCCAACTTTGATTGAGGTAAGAGCTTGCCTCCCCACGCAAGACAGTACTCCCGTGCACCGCGTGTTTTGTAGCTGCCAAGGCTTGTTGGCATCCTTTATGCATCTTGTAGCTCTGGCCCCCAGCACTCTACTCTGCAATGCACAGCTTCCTGAGTGGTTCTCTAGCGGCGTGGGAGCCTTTGTTGTAGTGCTGCATTGGCCTGTTCTGCAACTTTCCTGTCTTGTTTTGTGCTGAGGGACTCTTGTGTGCACTGCCCGGTCTTCTGTGGGCTCTCTGAGTTGCTGAGGGCCCTCTCTGACTCCCCCTCCTAGGTAGAATCCACCTGCTCCTTCCTGGTCCCAGGCAGCGCCATTTTCCGCTAATCGTGAGCTTTGCGTGTGCCAAGGCTTGTTGGCAGACTCTGACAACGCAAACCCAACTGCAATCCTCCATCCAGCGTGAGACATCACTTGCACCCTCCAGGAACCTGACTTTGTCTTCTTGGATGCAGTGCTGACTTTTCTTCTTCACTGGTGGTTCTCCTTCCACACCTTCATCCGGGTCAGCAGGGGCTCCTGCTCCTGGACTCTTCTGTGCTTCTTGGACTTGGTCCCCTTCTTCCACAGGTCTTCTTGTCCAGGAATCCACTGTTGGTGTCTTGCAGTCTCCTCTGGGTTTTGCATAATTCTTCTTCTCGTTTCTGTGTTCTGGTAAAGTTACTGTGATTTACTCCTACTTTCCTGGTCACTGGGGTGGTTTCTGGTAGTTACCTACCTTTGGGGTTTTCTAGTACTCTCTGCTCCCCTCTACACTTGCCTGTGTGGGAGATTGACTTTCGCATTCCACTTTCTTAGTATATGGTTTGTGCTTAGGTCCATTTCTAACTATTGTGATTTTCACTAACTGCATTGTTTTCTGACAATTTTTATGTCTATTTCTGCATACTAGTATATATAATGTGTGTATTGTAGATTACAATGTAGAAAATAATAACTTCAACACATTTTAAATTCTGATGCAGAAGACCAGACAAATACCTCAAGTAATGCTCCAATGGGTGTAGCACAAATTGGTGCTTGAGCCTGATTTATGCGATAGTTCATAAAAGAACCCAAATCAGACCCTCAGTGCCAACCATAACCTTCTGCGGGTGCTAGAGTGCCACAAAACCCAACAGTAACTGACCCACTCATGACGAAAGAATAGAGAATGTAGTCCTGGCAAAAGTGAGTCAGAGACTCGCAGTATGTACAGAAGGGGGTCACCTAATCAATTATCCAGTATCATGTATAACCAGTCGATACTCAGAAACTGTATCCACTCAATAGCATTCAAATAAAACCCTATTTTGGTTTCCTAAAACCATAAAATAAATGCAAATGTAATAGGAAGAGGTCACCACCCTGCAATACAGACTGCTAAAACCTAAAAGTGCTCAAATAAATTATCTCTAAAAGTTAAGTGAAAATGTAATTCATAGGAATCACTAATATCACCAATAAGATCAAATATGCAATATCTGACTGGAATATCTGCTACAGCTCTTGCAGCTAATTGCAAGGATGGGACATGCACAAGCATACTACTTGATTTTCTATTCTGTGACTGTTTAGAGTATACTTCAATGCTATCTACTCCTTAACATAATTTTTCCCAGTGTACCATGCACTTTATAAATATTTTACCACGCTACACTCAGTACAGTTTTGAGAACATGGATCTTACTTTGGATCTGAGGAATCTTGCTTTGGGTATCAAGGGCAATAACTTCTTTCGAAGCTGCAGAATATGGCTCTAGTTACTGTCTATACCAGTGGTTCCCAACCTGTGGGCCGGGGACCCCTGGGGGTCCGCGAAGCCTCCACAGGGGGTCCGCGACTGCTTAAAAAATTTAATAATATTAGGTCCCAGCTATCAGTAATGACTCAGTGTGGGTCCCTGGGTTCCAATAATGATTCAGTGGGGGTCCCGAGGCTGTAGTATTGATAAAATGGGGGTCCACAGAAGTCAAAAGGTTGGGAACCACTGGTCTATACCACAACCTCCAGAGTATACCACCCATCTCCAGTTTATCTTGAAGACAATGTTTTCATACCCATGTCCAAAATAAGTGAGATCAATGGAGGGCTTCAATAAAGATTAATCCAAAATTTGTTTTCGAGTGATGTCAAATCCTCTAGTTGTGATGCTCCCCACTGCTCAACCTCAAATAATATGCCACCCAAGGCTTTGATGTTATAAATCTTGAGGGCAGGAGTCACTGATCTAATTATTGTTTAGTTAAAACCCTTAATATTCCTACTATGTTCTGCTGGAGCTTCAATCGGCTCTTGCTGATGTGTTGGGCCCAGGATATGCTATCCATCCATTTAATACCCAGGTAACCAAAGTTGCTAACCCTTTCATGGTTTTTGGCATTGATAGTTGGTTATCTTCCCTTTATATTTGTTGTGTGGGTTGTCACTGATAGTCACATATTTGGTCTTCACCTCTAGACTGCAATCTCTGCAAAAGCCAGCAAATTGGTCAAGTAAAATGTGCAAACCTCTGACAGTTTTTGAAACCAGCAGAGTGCCATCCACAAATATTAATGCAGGAGTAGTTTTACTACCTATAGTGATAGGAGAATCGCTCTTACATACATCCAAGTGTACAATTACATAATTGTTTTACAAACAAAATAGTATTGGGGCTAGAATGCATCCTTGTCTCGCTGCCATTTTCAAGCAGGATGTGTTCTGTCAATTCACCTTTGCTGCCCCAGCACACCTGTGCATAATCCTCCTTATGCAACCAAATTAACACAGAGAGGTGTCTGCCAGGGACTGCCATCCTTTCTACTATTACCCTCTTCCATCCATTGATGCAATTTTTCAAAAACCTGCCAACAAAACCTTTTTTGTATTTTGTACTTTGTCGATCAGGCTGTTCTGTCTGTAGTTGGATTTGATGCCTCAATCCCCTTTCTTGTGTGGTAGAATAATGTCCGCACTACACCAGGTGCTCGGCAAAAGAGCGCCCCCCAGGGTGGCATTTGTTAATAAGGTTATATATGTGGTTCATCCATTGGAATCCCTTAGATATTAGGGCCCGTATTTATACTTTTTTTGCGCCGCATTTGCGTCGTTTTTTGACGCAAAAACGGCGCAAACTTGCAAAATGCCATTGTATTTTGTAGGTTTGCGCCGTTTTGCGTCAAAAAGCGGCGCAAATGCGGCGCTAAAAAAAGTATAAATACTGGCCTAGGTATACATCTCCTGGTATCCCATCTGGGCCCAACACTTTCCCTGGCATTATACTTCTGATTGCTCATAAAGTATCCTGAGGGTCTATCTCTAGCAGGGCCACTGCATGGAGCCCTAATGCTATCAATATCACAATTACGACATTGTAATTAGGAACCTCTGAGTACCAAGAATATGTTACCGTACCCACTTCGCTGTACAGGAGAATCAATAAATAATACCTCAATTGGGCTTTTAGGTTTTGCATATTAATCGACAACCTTTTGTGTATATTCAAACATACTGAGGCATTCTAAATTGTGCCAGTGTCTTGCAAACTATGGCCATTGTGGCCAAAGCATCCCTCAACTCTGATACGTCGTGCGAGGCCTCAAGGGCAAGAGTCATGGTAGTCATACCTCACCTAGGGAGTTTCTAACTTCTTGTTCATCTGCCTAGAAGGAGGTGACTCCACCCCTCACTAAGTGAACATTATAGAGGTCATTAATGTGTTGTCTGGACGAACCGGGCTCCCATCACACTACCATAGGGACAATATGTGGGCGTAAGGTTTCTCCCGGTTTGACAACCTTGCTAGAAGGAAATCTGATTTATTTTCTTCCTGCAATGGCCTGTGTCTGTGGTGTCTGTAAGTGTACTTATCAAGATGGGACCAGTCATCTTAAACCTTCCTTTTGGTATCAACAGCTTTTGTGCGCATTTCAGCTCTGTCGCAACACAGGCCTCTAGTCGATCTAGCTCCAAACCCAACAGGGTTTTCTCATGGCGTTCCCGCACTCCAAAGATCTTATATATATATATATTCTCATCTAAAAGCTACCTTATAGGCCTCCCACTCCACTGCTTTACTGTCTGTAGACCCATAGTTGTCCAGGAAGTATTGTCTAGTGAAATTGTTGGCATGTGAAAGGAAGGCCGCATTCATTAAAACCTCCACTTGTGCCCCCCACAACATGTATTACAATAATGAAAAGCAAGCAGGAGTGATCTGATAGGAATCTGCTGAATCACAGTGTGTTGACAAATATTTCAGTATCTGAGCGCTTATTGAGCACAAAATCTATTGGAGGTGCCATCCAAACATCGAACAGATTAACTTCTCTGGAGAGTTGTAGAAGAGCTGCTTCCTTGCCAGGTTTCTATTCCCACCTAGGGGGTCATTTATCCAGCCTCCAGTTCATTACACAATTAAAATCCCCCACCCAAATAAATTGCACGTCAGTGTAGAAGGAGGCCATATGCATAAGAGATGAGAACATTTGTGCATCATCAATGTTAGGGGCATATGTGCTCACCAGGCTTGTGTCCAATCCATCTAGAGTCCTCTAGGCCACCACGTGCCTCCCTTGTGAATCCTATGTTACTACCTTCTCTTTGAATGTGATCTCCAGTGCGCACCAAATCAGGCCTCCCCCTCCTAACGTAGTTAGATTACCACCAACTAGACCCCGCCACTTCGCTCGCAGATGAGTTACTCCTCTCGTAACACGTGTCTTTCCTGGAGCATAGCTATTTCAATACCTATTCATTTCAGAATGGTAAATCCCCTGTACCATTTGGGAAATGCAATTAGCCCCCACACACTTCAGGAGATCACCTTCATAATAACTGCCGCAATTTTTCAAATGGGTCAAAGTTGTGCATTACTCCAAAGAGAAGAGTCCACCACTGTATCACAGCTCCCTTCTCCCATACAAAGGGGCTTATTCTGACCATCTCGCCTTTGCAATAAGAAACAATATAGAACTTAACAAGACCCCCATCTCTCTTCCTTCAGGTAAGCACCATACCCCACCCAACATCAATCTCCTGCACCTACTGATCATGAAGAACGAGGAGATCTTGGGTACATCGCTCAAACATCCATGTGGACAAGCACCATGTCACAATCACCGATATGTAGAGACCTGAGCCTGGTCCTAGGTGGCGACCTCAGTGTTCATGGGCCACGGAGGTCTCCACAGTTCTCAGCCTCCTTGCAGGCCTCACCGGCACCTCCACAGCCAGAAAGCAGAGATGATGTTCCCTGGCTGCCTACGTGACATCAGGTGGGCCAGAACGCTGCAGTCCTGCCTCTGCTGGCGAACCAAGTTGCTTGTTGGGTGGGCTGCCGCTCAGGTTCCCCAGCCTTTCCCAACAGGTCCTCCTCCTCTGCCAAGTCTTCGCCACAGAACCCCGCTGTTAGAAATGGGGTCTTTGGTTGACAGTCAGGTTATCCCCTGTCCAAACAAGGACCCTCACTCTAGTCAGGGTAAGTCACACACAACCCAAATTATCCTGTGGCCACCATCTGGTAGCTTGGCACTGAGCAGTCAGGCTTAACTTAGAAGGCAATGTGGAATGTATTTGTGCAATAAATCATGCAATAACATAGTAGAACACCACAAAAATACACCTCACAGGGTTTACAAAATATATATTATTTATCTATTAAGATGCAGGTCAAAACGATCAAGATTCAATAAGAATAAGTTGAAATATCATTGTAAAAATGATATTTTAAAAAAACAATCAGAGTCTCTTCCAAGCGCAAAGTACCTGGTTTGCGTTCTGAATCTCTGCAAGGGACCGCAGAGGAGATGTGTGGAAAACGGGGAGGTGTGCGTCGATTTTTCTGGCACACACAGATGCGTCATTGAGTTTTCACGCAGGGCAGGCTTTGCGTCGATTTTCGGCACATAGACTGGGATCCTCTTCTGGTCGCGGGGTTTTCAGACGCCCCGGGACGATGGGTGGAAATCCTGGGCGTGTGGAGCGAAGTCACAGGCTGCTGCATCGATCCGGATGGCGATGCATGGAAATTGCTGCCATACGGCTGGTGCTGCGTTGTTTCCTCTCAGGAAGTTGGGCTGCATCGATATGGCTCGGCTGTGCGTCGATTCCGTGGGCCGTACATTGAAGTTCTGGTCGCAACGCTGGCGTTGCATTGATCTCCTGTCGTGAAGTCGGGCTGCGTTGATCCTGTTCGGCTGCGTGGTGAATTTTTCCCCGCGATGCAGGCTGTGTGTCATTTTCTGCAGGCTGTGCATCAATTTTTGCCGCACAAGGAGTTCTGTTGCAGAAATTAAGTCTTTTTGGTCCTGAAACTTCAGGGAAAAGGAGGCAAGCTCAATCCAAGCCCTTAGAGAGCACTTCCCAACACCACCAGAGAGCCGCAAAGTAGCAGGGCAACAGCAAGGCAGCAGTCACTCTCAGAAAAGCAGTCCAGGTGAGTCCTTTGGGCAGCCAGGCAGTTCTTCTTGGCAGGTTGCAGGGTCTGGTTCAGAGTTTCTTCACTAGCAGGTTTCTTGTCCAGAAGTGTCTACGCTGGTAGGGTCAGAGGCCCTGTTTATATACCCAAATGTGCCTTTGAAGTGGGGAGACTTCAAAGAGTGGCTTAGAAGTGCACAAGGTCCTCTTTCAATTCCATCCTGTCTGCCTGGGTCCCAGTAGGGGGTGTGGCAGTCCATTGTGTGATGGGAAGGACATTGTCCTTTGACATGTAAGTGTCAGGCCCTCCACTCTCCCAGCCCAGGAAGACCAATCCAGTATGCAGATGTGTGTAAGTGTGACTGAGCATCCTGCGTTTGGGGCTGTCTTTGTGAATGCACAAGGAGGTTGTCAACTAAACCTTGCCAGACGTGGATTGTAAGGCACAGAAGGATTTGAATGTAGAGAAAATGCTCACTTTCTAAAAGTAGCATTTCTAAAATAGTAATATTAAACCCAATTCACCAATAAGCAGGATTTTCTATTACAATTCTGGCCATGCTAAATATGACCTGCTTACCCCATTCTGATCAGAAGCTACTACTCAAACAGTACATGAGGGTAGCCCTAATGTTAGCTTATGAAGGGGCAGGCCTCACAGCAGTGTAAAAACGAATTTAGGAGTTTTACACTAGCAGGACATGTAAACCACACAAGTACATGCCCTTCCTTTTACCTACATAGCACACTGCCCTGTGGGCTACCTAGGGCCTACCTTAGGGGTGACTTATATGTGGAAAAAGGGAAGTTTAAGGCTTGGCAAGTACTTTTAAATGCCAAGTCGAAGTGGCAGTGAAACTGCACACGCAGGCCCTGCAATGGCAGATCTGAGACATGGTTAGGGTCTACTTATGTGGGTGGCACAATCAGTGCTGCAGCCCACTAGTAGCATTTAATTTACAGGACCTGGGCACATGTAGTGCACTTTTATAGGGACTTACAAGTAAATGAAATAAGCCAATTGGGCATGAGGCAATGTCACCATGTTTTAAGGAGAGAGCATATGCACTTTAGCACTGATTAGCATTGGTAAAGTGTGCAGAGTCCTGAAGCCAGCAAAAATGAGGTCAGAAAAATAGGAGGAGGAAGGCAAAAAGTTTGGGGGTGACCCTGCAGAAAGGCCTTTTCCAACACCCACTTGTCCCAAGTCGTCGGGCACGTGGGCATTTGAAGCAGGCAGATCTGCAATCCCAGCAAGGCCTCTGCAAAGCTGACTCTGCATATCCAGGGAGCAAATCGCAACCCCCTCGTGGCTAGGAAGATCACCCCCTCCCTGATGTGCAGGAGGAGCAGCAAAATTTGCATCCCACTAGCAGCGAGGCAGCAGGATGTAAGCAGGACTTAGTCGGGTGGGCCAGACTGCTCTACTAGAGCAACTGTTTGGCCACCTTGCCTTGGCCACACCCCACACATCTCTAAATATAAAAAACTTTCTACTGAAGAGAAATTTAGAGGAAGTTGGGGAATACACAAAAAATAGAAATCTGCACCTGTAGAATACTCCAAGGAAAGGGAGCAGATTTAATGCTTTCTGCAATTCATACACATTTTCATTAGTATGCCTTATAATCTGTGCCGGGTGCAGGTTTCCAGACATACTGCTGGGAAAGTCAATTAGCATATTCCCTAAGCTACTGTTTCCCAGATGTGTAACTCTACATAGTTGCAGACTTAAGCATTGGAAATTGTGCCCAAATTGGAAATGCACATTATTTTCTTTCATTCTTTTTCTCCATTGGGTAAACATTCCTCTCTGTGAAAAAAAACTCATACCCATACATCTCTGGAGTCACTGCCACCGTTTACTGGATTAAGCACCACATTAGCGTACTTTTTTTCACATTAATGTGGCTCAACAAGACTAAAATCACTGCGCCATATTTACAAAGTGGCACAATGCATGCATTACGCCGCTTCGCAACCCCTTGCGCCACATTATGCCTGTGATCTGTGTTAGGAGGCCCACAGAAGGGTGCAATGAAATCTACAAGATTTCTGTGTGCCATTTTTGGACCCATTTTTAGCACCTGCTCAAAGCAGGCGTTAAAATGACGCACCCATTGAAATCAATGGGTCTCCTTGCAACATTTTTGTTGCTAGTGGAGCAAAGCGCCACAATAGCTTTTTTTCGATTTACTACGGTACATTTATGTGCAGTCGTGCAGAAGGTACACAACAGTAAACCCATTTATGCCACCAGGAATGTTTTTGAGAATTTCTGCATATATCAATGAAATTATTTTCGGCATAAAAAATGTTTACTGCCTTATAAGGATCTGATTATGAGTGCCATGGGGTCAGATGGAATAATTGTAACTAAATGCCCCACTGCTAGAGAATGAGATATGGTGTGGATGCCTCTGGTAACACCCCCGCGATGATACCCGGTCACCTTGATCGAACCCAACCCACTCCCTTTGTCCCAGACAACCAATAAATCTACTATTCCATTGAAGCTCTTCTCATGCTCGTACATGGGTGGTGTGTTTCCACATTTTTCTGCCAATGTCCCCACATACACGATTATGCCCACAATCACAATACCACAGGCCTTCACCTGGCTTACCATAGGCACAAATATCAATCAATCGAATAAATCAATCAGTTAATTTTGTTCTAGCTTGATTAATTAAAATCATTGCGTACACTTATTACATTAGATTACTTATTCATAATAACTTTTTTTAACATAAAACTAGGAAATGTATTCCCTTAAAATATGTCTAATGGCTGGGCAGGAGATGGATAATATGCCTTCATTTTTTAAACCATAATCAAGAATCTTACGAATTAAGGGCCTGATTCACAAAGGGCCTCCGCACTTGTGGCTGAGGCACGCAGTCTTGACGGAGGGGCCCGCACTCGTGGCAGGACCTCCGTACTGCAGTTACCCATTGCTGAAGTCCCGCCATGAGTGAGAGGCCCCCGCCATGACTACATTGCCCCAGCCGCGACTGCGGGACCTCCACCACGAGTGCAGAGGCTCTTTGTGAATCAGCCCCTCAGCGTTCAGAATAGTGTCCTTGGGGCCGAACCAGTCTGTGATTGCTTGCCTACCGGACTGAATATTCCTAATTAAAGGGTTCCCAGAGTAATTGTCTCCTTTTGCTGCAGGAGATCTGGACAGATGCATCATGTCCTTTCGCTGCCACATAATCTGCAATTTATATTCTCTCAGTGAATGACCCATGTTGGAATTTGGTCCAGAGAAGGCAGACAGCCAAATCGGTGTAGCATATATTTTTCTTTCTTGAACTGAATATCTAGGGCTTGATTCACAAGGGGGGACTCCGCCCTTGTGGGGGAATCTCCACAATGAGAATTCCTAATGGGGAGATTACGCCACGAGTACAGAGACTCCCTCATGACTGAGGGATCTTTGCCACGAGTATGAATACCCTTTGTGAATCAGGCCCACAGTGCCTAGATATGGTTGTCTTTGTAAGGCAGTGGAGTTTTTTAGAAGCATCCAATCATGGGAACGTTTAGCCAGAATGTATTTTTCCTCTGAGCAAGAAAGTTTCCTAACACTAATCTTCAAAAGTTTTTTTGAAAATGTTAAAAGTGTTTAGTGCGTTCCAGAGATCTATTTATCTGCAAGTTTTTCAGAGAGTTTTTGAGGTAAGCTCTCGCAGGGGATCTCTCAATGCCCTTGTTTATTTCTTCCCGTAACAGTAGGATGATGAATTCCCTCTTGTGGCTCTGAGCTTATGACAGCATTTTAAGAAGGCCCCTTGTCTAGTTAAGGTCTGTGTTATAATTCGGGTCTCTAGTTGGCAGTGAGTTTATACCCTGTCCAAGTACGGACCCTGATGAAGCAGAAAAAGAAAGACTAACAAATATTCATATATCATGTAACAAAATCGAATAAGGTAGTGTGATTTTAACAAAGAAAATAACGTACGTGGGAAATTGTGCCCACGAGCTAGTTTGCCATTATTATAAACGAGCTTAATTAATCATGAAGAATCGACAATGTAGTAATCCGTCATAATTGCAAATGTGTTCTATGATTTTCTTGTTGAAACTGTTATATGCTTAGCTTAAATTTAGCAGAGGCTTTAGCCTAGTTTGCCTGGTCTCAAATTTAACTGTGTGGTTTTCACTTGTATTAACAAAACGGATTTTAACTTTAAGGTTGTATTTTTACAGTAGAAATGACTAATACACTTGTCTCAAGGTTTCGTGCTAGGCAAGTTTCATCCCCTTTGAAGCAAGGTCAGTTTCTGCAGGTGCAGACAATAAAGACACTGTATAGAAATAATTGGCAAACTTTGTTGCAACTTGTGTTCCAAGGCTCCAAGGACACCTTATGCATAAATGAGTACTAAGAGAAAGGCACTGTTCATTGGTCGAAAGGAAGCCACCCTATGAACCCTCCAATGGAAGACCCTGAAGAATTTGGAACGTTTTTTTACTTAAACCCACCGGACAAAGAGAAGTCAGACATTTTCTTTGATGCCATTTTGAAGCTAGATTCAAGACGCCACTTTGAATGACACTTTGATGCCTTTTCTCTGTCGCAGAGAAAGAGACTTTAAGAATTCTCACCCTAGAGACTTTTTGCCCCGTCTTGTCCATGTAGTAACTTTTGCCCCATTCTCCTTGCTGCCGCAAGGAAACTTGCTTTAACTTTGCTCCTTTGAAATCTGCCCCATGCTGATCGAACCGGTACTTGAAGGACGAAGACTTTTCCTTGAATGCTGATTGTATTTGGTCATTATGAAAGGATAATTGTATTATGCATTGTGGTTTTCTTCTTAGGTACCAACTGCTTATTTTGACAGAACCCAAGCTAGAAGTTTTCTAAACATGTGTTGACTAAATTTGTTTTGCATGAAGCCCCACATGCCAATGCTAATTAGAGGTTAGTTGAGGTATTCATTTGATGCACCATGTTGAATTGAAATCTTGTTATGCTGACCGATGTATGAAATTAGTCAAATTCAGTTGCTTATATTAGTGATTTGCATTGCTATAACCGAGTGCATTATAATCCAGATTTTGCGTAGATTGCGTTTCTTCCGTCGCTATGGACAGCTAGTAATGTTCGTGTATGGATACCATTTGATTTTGAGACTTACTTATATTGTGCTAGCTTTGTTAATGTAGGGAAATAAATTCATTAACCTTTAATAAACAGGTGTGGTTATTTGTGACTGAAAGGTCATGGTGTGCCTAATTACTGATTTTCTGCTTAGCAAATTTGTTGTTTGATTATTAATTGGGTATTGATTACAAATGGTTATTGATGACTGATTTGAGTGATCCGACTATTCTTGGATGAGGAGAACCCAACTAGGTGAAAAGGTTCACGGACCTCCAGCGTGTCCAAGTACAAGTAATTTATAAGGACTGGACGCGCTATCAACCCTCACCCTAGTCAGGGTAAAATAACCCCTGCTCACTCCCTTGGTAGCTTGGCACGAGCAGTCAGACTTATCTCAGAGGCAATATGTTGAGTATTTGTACCCACACACAGTAACACGGTGAAAACACTATAAACATATACAAGCAAAGATGATATTTAAGAGTTTAAATCCCAATAAAAGCACTTACAAACACAATTGCTTCAACTGGTGTTCTCACAGTGTCGTGACAGAGTTATTCCCAACAGTTCTACACCACTCGCGAGAGAGGGCAGTGTGAGTAACGGAGTCGCACGGACCGCAGGTACAGTATCTTAGAAACGAGGCAGTCAAAGAAATGGCATTGAGTCGGGAAGGTGAGGCGTCCCTGGAGCAGGTGTGGCGTCAGTTCTGTACTGCTATGCAGGAGGTGAGGTGTTGGTTCCTTACTGCTAGGCAGGGAAGGTGAGGCGCCATTTCCTTACAGAGGCAGGGGTGAGGCAGCATTGGAAGCAAAGCGTCTGTTCTTTACGATCCGGCTGGATCGATAAGCCCAGCGGGTCAAAACGCGATGAGGTGACTTTGCAGTGTCGCAGTCACACCACCATGCCACAGGCGCCATGGCGGAGTCAGGTGTCACAGACTTCGGTGACACAGCACTTGGGACTCATAATGTTGCGGGATTTTAGAGGCCCTATTGCGGAGTCGGGCCTGCGGTGTCGGTCAAGGTCGTCGCACTTCAGCTGGGACCACGGCTTTAGGTGCAGGCAGCGGCGCAGAGTCGGGCAGTGGCACCTGTTCTGGAGTTGTCCGGAGTAGGTATGCCTGGTTCTACTTGTTTCTCTGACAGACTTCACTCCCAAAGGAGCAGGATCTGGAGTAGGCACCTCTTGGTAAGACTGGGTCTTCAGCAAGAGAACCCAGGGACTGGCAGGTGAAGTCTTTGATGTCCCCAAGACTACTTAACAGGAGGCAAGCTGAGTCAAAGCCCTTGGAGAAACTTTACAAGCAGAATACAGAGCAAAGACCAGTCTTTGTCCTCTCCAAATCAGAAGCAGCAACTGCAGGCC
The DNA here is from genome assembly GCF_031143425.1 of Pleurodeles waltl. Classification (NCBI taxonomy): domain Eukaryota; kingdom Metazoa; phylum Chordata; class Amphibia; order Caudata; family Salamandridae; genus Pleurodeles; species Pleurodeles waltl. The sequence goes on from NC_090444.1 coordinate 87,378,454, forward strand.
TGCCCAGCAAAGCACACACAGCAAAGGGGCAGTACCCCTCCTCACAGCTCTTCTCCTTGGCAGAGTCTCGTCTTGATCCAAAAGTGTTCTAAAAGTCTGGGCCTTTTGGTCCAATACTTATACTCATTTCTGCCTTTAAAGTAGGCAAACTTCAAAGGAAAGTCTTTTTAGTGCACACGACCCTGTCTTTCCTGCCCTGGTCCCAGACACATCCTAGGGGAAACTGCATTGTGTAAGGACAGGCACAGCCCTATTCAGGTGCAAGTGTTGGGTCCTCCCACCACTCTAGTCCAGGAAGACCCATCAGGATATGCAGCGCACACCTCATCTCCCTTGGTGTGACTGTCTAGAGTGAATTCACAACCAGCCAACTGTCATCCTGACCCAGACATTTACTCCACAACCAGGCAGAGGCACAAGAAGGTTAAGCAAGAAAATGCCCACTTTCTAAAAGTGGCATTTTCAAACACATAATTTAACAGCCACCTTCAGTAAAAGATGTATTTTTAAATTGTGAGTTCAGAGACCCCAAACTCCATATCTCTACCTAATCCCAATGGGAAATTACACTTAAGAGATATTCCAAGGCAATCCCCAAGTTAACCTGTGGGAGAGATAGGCCTTGCAATAATGAAAAACGAATTTGGCAATATTTCACTATCAGGACATGTAAAACACACTAGCACATGTACTACCTTTTAAATACACTGCACCCTGCCCATCGGTGTACCTTGGGCCTACCTTAGGGGTGCCTTACATGTACTAAAAGGGAAGGTTTGGGCCTGGCAAGTGGGTGCTTTTGCCAGGTCGACATGGCAGTTTTAAACTGAACACACAGACACTGCAATGGCAGTTCTGAAACATGTTTACAGGACTACTCATGTGGGTGACACAATCAGTGCTGCAGGCCCACTAGTAGCATTTGATTTACAGGCGCTGGGCACAGATGGCGCACTATACTAGGGACTTACTAGTAAATCAAATTTGCTAATTATAGATAACCAATCATAATCACAAATTACACAGGGAGAACTTGCACTTTAGCACTAATCAGCAGTGGTAAAGTGTCCAAAGTACCAATATCAGCAAAAACTAAATCCAGCACACAGTCAAAAATACAGGAGGCAGAGGCAAAAAGATGGGGGGAAACCACACCAAGGATGCCAGGTCTAACGTGTCTCCCCAGCTGAGTGTGGGGAGAACTACCCAACCTCATGGGAATTCTCATCACTAAGGCAGAAGAATCTAGACAAATCATCAGCATTGGTATGTTCTGTACCAGGGTGGTGTTCCACCATAAAGTCCATTCCCTGTAGGGAGATGGACCACCTCAACAGTTTTGGGTTCTCACTCCTCATCTGCATCAACCATCTGAGGGGCCTGTGGTCTGTCTGAACCCAGAAGTGAGTCCCAAACAAGTAGGGTCTTAGCTTCTTCAGCACCCAGGACACAGCATAAGCTTCTCTCTCAATTGCGCTCCACCTCTGTGCTTGTTGGAAGTCAACTCTGTCAAGGGGGCAACAATGGTGCTGTAGCCCTTGACAAATCTCCTGTAGTGACCGGTAAAACATAAAAGGGCTCTCACCTCTGCTTGGGTCTTGGGAGCTTCCCAAGCCACAATGGTGTCAATCTTGGGTTAGAGGGGCGCCACATGGCCGCTTCCCACCTGGTGGCCCAAGAATACTAACGAACCCTGTCCTATCTGGCACTTCCTAGCCTTAATAGTGAGGTCTGCCTTCTGCAGGGCATTTAACACTTTCCAGAGGTGATGCAAGTGATCCCCCCAGCTGGAACTGAACACTGCAAAGTCATCCCGGTAGGCGGCGCTGAAATCCTCCAGCCCAGCCAATACCTAGTTGACCAACCTCTGAAAGGTGGCAGGGGCGTTTTTCAACTCACCCGGAACTGGTAGTGCCCCTCTGGCGTTGAAAACGCTGACCTCTATTTTTCCCCATTGGTCAAGGCACTTTGCAAGTACCCAGACATTAAGTCAAATGTTCTAAGGAACTTGCCAGCTCCTAGCCGATCTATGAACTCATCAGCTCTAGGATGGAGTGCACGTCAGTTTTAGTGATGGTGTTGAGCCCACGGTAGTCCCCACAGAACATAAGTTCAGGGGTGGCACCTGGGGCAGCAGCCTTTAGGACCAAGACCACTGGGCTGGCCCAAGCACTGCTGGAGAAACTTATCACCCCTAACTCTGGCATCTTGGAGACCTCTTCCTTGATGCTGGCTTTGACCTTGTCAGTCACCTTATAGATTTGATGTTTTACAGGAGGACTGTCCCCAGTGTCCACATCATGGGTGCACAAATGGGTGACTCCTGGGGTCAAGGAAAACAGAGAGGCAAACTGGCCCTGCAACTGGCAACAGTTCCTTTGCTGTTCTGGGGTCAGTGTTGGGGAGAGGTTCACAACCTCTACACACCCATCTTGCTCTTTGACAGACAGGAGGTCAGGAAGAGGTTCACTTGCCTCCTCTATTCCATCATCTGATGCCAAGAGCATGGTCAGTTCAGACCTCTCAAAATGTGGTTTGAGGTGGTTCACATGTGGGACCCTCAAAGGGTTCTTTGGAGTCTGCAAGTTCACCAGGTAGGTGATATTACTCTTGCCCTCAACCACCTCAAAAGGCCCAGTGAACTTGTCTTGGAGAATGCAAGGCCATGACCCATACTTTCTAGCCAGGCTGAAAGTCAACCAGGTGCCATTCAGGTCATACCATCGCTTAATATCCTCCTGGCTTGCTTCCAGATTTGCCTGAGTGAGTTTCCTGAAGTGCAAAGTCTGGTTTCTGAAGGCCAGCACATAGCTGAACACGTCCTGGGGGGGCTTACTGGTAGCTTACTCACAGCCTTCTTTCACCAGGCTAAGAGGTCCTCTTACAGGGTGCCTGTACAGCAGCTCAAAAGGGCTAAAGCCCAGTCCCTTCTACGGTACCTCCTTGTATGCAAAGAGAAGGCACGGCAAGAGCTCGTCCTACTTAGGCCTCATGGATACTAACAGACCCATAATCATGCCTTTCAGAGTAAGGTTGAACCTTTAAACCAACCCATTTCCTTGGGGTTGTTAAGGAGTGGTGAACTTGTAGGTCACCCCACACTCCTTCCACAGAGATTTCATATATGTGGTTATGAAGATGGTACCCAGGTCGGATACCACCTCCTTGAGGAACCCCATGAGGGAAAAGTTCCAATCAATGCCCGGCCCACCACGGATGCCATCACTCATCTCAGAGGGTTAGCCTCTGGGTACCGGGTGGCATGGTCCACCAAGACCAGAATATAATTGTTGCCCATTGCTGTTTTGGGGTCCAAAGGCCCCACAATGTCGATCCGCACCTGCTCAAAAGGGGCACTCATGATGAGGAATGGTTGGAAAGAAGCCTTGCATCCCTCCCACACTTGCCACTTGCCTGGCAAATTTGGCAAGACCTACAATGCACATCAGGGTGCTTTCACATTTGGGGACAGTAAAAGTGGGTGACAATCCTCTCAAATGTTTTGACTTGCCCCAAATGTCCTGCCAAAGGCACATCATGAGCCAAATCCAGTAGGAACTTTTTGAAGCGCTTGGGTACCACCAGCACTCGGGTTGCCCCAGGCTCAGCAAGTTTAGGCTCACTATACAGGAGACCATTCTCCCAGAAGATCCAATGTGATCCAGACTCCTTGACAGCCGCCTGGTCTGCAGCCTGCTGCCACAGACCCTCAAGAGAAGGGCATGTCTTCTTCACCTCGCAGAACTCTTCCCTGGTGTGACCTCGTCTTGCTGCCAATGGGTCAGCTCGGGCACATCCCCCAGTTCAGCCACCTGCTCCCCTGTAGATTCCGGGGCGTCCCCCTCAGGTTCAGCCTCCTCCTGGACTGTGGGAACGTCTGGGGTGGGTTTCCCACTCCCCCTGCTCCTTTTCTTCCTGGCAGCCACCTGGGCCACTCATTCAGGTTCCATGGCCTCCTGATCACCCTTACTGGCTGCCATAGACCAAATGGTCACACATACCCACTCAGGCAGACCCACCATCTCCAAGTGTGGCCTGCGTTCCACCTTACCCCAAGGGGAATCCTCCAGATCGTTACCTAGCAGACAATCAACAGGGTTAGTTGGACTCACAGCTACCCTCAAGGAACCTGAGACCACCCCCATTCAAAGGGAATCTGTGCCATCTTGTCCTGGCGCTCAGAGGTGTCCACAGTAACTACGTGGTGAAACACATTGGGGACCACCTGCTCTTCAGACACCAGGTGACACCTGACAGTAGTCACACTGGCTCCTGTGTCTCTCAGAGCCTCTACTCTCAGTCCATTGATGGCCACCTACTGCATGTACTTCTCAGTGATCTCAGACACGAGAGTCCTCTGGACCATCTCACTGTCCCCTAGAGAGAAAGGGGTCACCTCAGCTGGCTCCCACCCTTGCCCTGGAACCAACTCCTCCCCAAACGCTACACTGGCCAACACCGTGACTGTGCTCCAGTGGGTGTTGGTGTCCGCTTGGGACACTTGTGATCCCCCCTCATGTGACCCTCCTGATCACATGCATAACACTTGCGGGGACCCTTCCCTGCAGGTTTCCCTGTAGAGATCCAAGGCTTCTTCTCACCTGGGGGACGGGAATCCTTAACCTGGGAACTACGTTGGGGCCCTTTAGAGAATTCCCCCTGTTTACCCTTGCCCCCCACTTCTTCTGATGGGGATCCTGCCCACCCCCCATACCTCTTGTGGACCCTGGCTCTCTCCCAGCCATCTGCTTCGAGCAAGCTTCCTGGGGTCAGCTGGCTGTCAATCAGATGCTGGCGCAACTCTGGAAAATAAAAACTATACAAGTGCTCCCATGCAACCAAATTGTACAGCCCCACATAATCTGTTACCTTGCTGCCCTTCACCCATCCATATAGTGCTCTTCAAAAAGAATCAACACATTCAACCTAAGTTTGGGAATCCGACTTCTTGTAGGACCTAAACTTTTCCTTGTACTGATCTGGGGTGAGACCATACCTGGTGAGTAGGGTGTCCTTCATGGTAGAGTAGGTGAACCCCTGGGGATCCCCTAGGGTCATTAAGGTGTTCCCTCTCTCTACCTCAAAGTGCTTCAACAGACCTGTCCCCCCAGTGTACCTCAGGGACCCCGTTCATGTGGAGAGCTGACTCATACCCCTTAAACCACAAGTGTATGTCATTGTCCCTTTTATAATCCTTCACTAAATCTTTAGGAATGTGCACCCTCCTCTCAGACTGCACTAGAAGTATGCTGCCACCCTTTGTGCTAGGTTTGGCCTGCATGGCCTTGAGGCCCAGCTCCCTCATACTCAACTTGTGAGCCAAATGCAATTTCTTTTCCTCCAGAGCACAGGCCATTTCCCTTTCTTGTTGCTGAAATTCAAACTTTTTACTTTCTGCTTTCAACCTGAGCTTCGCAATTCCCTGTGCATGCTCCCTGGCCTGTCACCTGTCCTCCAGTTCCTCTGGGGACAAACCTTTGGATGACACACTGCTGCCATTCCTGGAGGGTACTCTCCCTACAGGAAGATACTGAGCTCAATGTCCCCTTGTTGGTTCTGTACCTCCACATCCTCATTCTCGGTCCCCCAGCTTCTCTTGCTGCCCACCAGACCCTCAGCTCCTTTTGCAGCTTCTCTTTCCTAGAGGAACTCTTCACAGGGCCATTAAGATCCTTGCAGAACTGTTTCAGTCAAGGCAAAGTGTAGGATTTTAACTTCTCAATCTCAAACACAACCTCTGCAACTTCCCTTCCTGGTTCACCAGACAGAGCCATGATTTGTGATTAACTCCAAGAGTTGTCAAAAACAGAAAAAAGATCAAAAAGCAGTGTGTAGTTGTGTAATGGTCTGCACTACGCAGTGGTGTACACCAGTCACTGTATGTCAGGTACAAGCACAAGTCCTATCCTCACCGCTGATCACCAGGGAAAGAAATGGGCTCCCTCGTTGGCAGTCAGTTTACACACTGTCCAAGTAGGGACTCTCACTCTAGTCAGGGTAGGGGAGTCACACACCTAAGATAACTTTTGCTCACCCCCTTGGTAGTTTGGCATGAGCAGGCAGACTTATCTTAGAGGCAATGTGTTAATTATTTGTACACACACAGCAACAGAGAGAAACACTACAAATTAACACCAAACCAGTTTAGAAAAATAGTCAATATTTATCTAAGTAAAACAAGACAAAAACAACAAAAATCTAACATACACAAGCACTGATATTAATTTTAAAAGATTAAATTCCAATAAAAGCACTTAGAAGCACAATAACTCTAACTGGTGTTATCGCGGCTTCGTGACAGGATCGTTCCCAACAGTCCAGCGCCACTTGTGAGGGAGCGCAGTGCCAGTTAGGGCAGGATATACATCACGTTTGTGATGGAGTATTCCCGCCACCAGGACATAAAACAGGCCCCAAGGTTTTTGATAGTGTACTCCATGTCATACAGGTTTACCTTTATGTCCTTACCTATGGAAATACAACTGAGACACAATAAAAAAATATACTATATCTTACGTGTGTAATTAGTAGCTCTCTTTGCGTACTTCCAAGATCTCACTTCCTCATAGTGTGTTAGATTCCAGATATGCTGCGCAGTAATAAGGAAACAAAGCAAATGGTAACAAGGTAGGAACATTATGTCAACTGTATGACAATGGAATGCTTGACATTGGAAGAAATTTCAGAAATGTTTTATTATTTTTTATGATTAGTTATTGATTATTAATTAATTAAATTCTAATGTAAACACAGGTCTTTCTCAATGAAAATATGCTCATCCATGGCCTATGCCTTGTTTCGGGTTTAGAATCTTCTATTAAATATATGAAATAGGCCTGGGTGTTGTGTAGATGTTGAAAAGGGAGCACATACATTTTCTCCTTCTTAAGACAATGGGTTGAGTTGTCATTCTATTTAGCTTTTTGAAAAAATTAGCCAGCCTTTGTCCTCATCACTATCAAAATGTTTCAGTTACACTGCAGTGCTCTGAAGAAGCTCATGCTTGGCCGAAACATGTTTATAAATACTGAACATGCTCTCCCTATGTCTGACATAATCACTGTTAAAGTGACACTCTTGTTAAACATGACTTTGAATTGTGGGTAATAAAAAATGAGTACCCTAGTAAAATATGCATTCCGTACTAACAATAGCTACCTCGAGCTCTGAGTGAAATCCCATGATTAAAAGTTACAGGGGTACTGTGTGATAAGCATATCATCATAAATATTTAGTTTTTATTTTTGTTACTACAACATTGAATTTATTTGGAACCTGCCTTTGATGTTAATCTTTGGTTATGTTGGTTTGTTGTAGCCTAATCCACACCAAATCGAAATAAGGGCCTGATTACGATCTTGGCGGCCGGGGTTACTCTGTCCCACACGTGACAGATATCTCATCTGTCAATTTACAATCCATTATATCCTATGGAGCTTGTAATTTGTCAGACGGGGTCAAGATCGTAATCAGGCCCTAAGTCTTTTCACAGTTATGATGCATGATTAAAACACCTGTTCCTATCAGCCTGTACCTCTGTCAACAGTCTTACCATAACTGCTGCTAGTGAATTCTACCTAATCTCCCACACTTACACCACAATCCTCCACCCCACTTAAAGTAACTGTAGTCACTGCAATGTGACCCAAGCTGCGTGACAAAAACACAATTATTCAATACATTTAACAATGAAAAAAATTATTCTGCATTTTACTTCAAGTTAAAATTACATTGTTGTTCATTCTTGGCTACAATCACCACAATGCAAAACAACTAAACAAAAGTGTACCTGTATTTTCCACAGTGTTGTTGGAATGGTACTAACCTTATAAAATGTGACTTGGGACATTGCTTTGTATGTCAAAGAATCTGGGATGAAATTGTTGAGGCACTGTTACTACCCTCCTCGCATCTATTTACTCATGTATTTATTTATTTATTTAGGCATCAACATTAGACTTCATTTTCGATCACTAACATCATAAAAGCACACATATAAAATACAAATAGTACAAAGTGTAAAAACATGCTCCAAGCATCCATATAAAATATAAAGTTAAAACACAGTATTATATGACCACAAAAATAAAATCATAATAGTCTAAACATCCCCCCAAATCAAGGCAGCCATATAAGAGGGTAGAATTCAAAGTGAATTACTCATACATTACTTGATGTAAGACAAACAACATATCACAGTTCATTTGAATAAAGTGGCCATTGCAATGTCAATTTCTCTGGCATTGTCACCTGTTAAAGCAAGGCTTCTAATTTCCCAAACAATTTTTCCAACTTGCAATAAACAGATATAGGCCCTCATTCTGACCTTAGCGGTCTTTTCGCAAGACCGCCGAGTTACCGCCGCGGTGAAGACCGCCGACCGCGGCGGTATGCCGCTGTGCGCATTCTGACCGCTGGGAGCGTTCCGCCGGAAAACCGCCAGCAGCCACACTGGCGGTCGGCGGGAAAGTGGAGACTGGTCAACCTCCACCGCCACGCCAGCAGAACACCGCCCACAGAATTACGACCCACATTTCTGTGTGGCGGTCTTCTGTTGGCGGTCTTCTGTTGGCGGTCACCTCCCCATGGCTCCCGTCGCCTCCCGGAGGACCAACGCACAAGGTAAGTTGACCGTCCGTGAGGGGAGGGGGTGGGGGGGTGTTGTGTGATGTGGGCGTGCATGGGGGTGTGCGTGTGAGTGTGTAGAGGGGGTGTGTGAGTGCGTGTATGCGGGCGGGGGGTGCTGCTGTGTCTATGGGTAATGTGTGCTGTTCGGCAGGTGCGCATGTCTGCATGTATGTGTGCGGGTATGTGTCCCCGTTGTGTATGTGTGTGTAGGGGGTGTGTATGTGTGCATGTTGGGGGTGTGTGCATGTCGGGGTGCATGTATGTGCATGTCGGGGTGGGGGTGGGGAGGGGGTTCGTACCACCTCTGGGGGGTGGCAGGGGGGTGGAGGGTGTGGGGGGAGGACTCGGGTGGGTAGTGGGGGGTGGGGGAGACCCCTATCAGTGCCAGGGAAGGAATTCCCTGGCCCCGATAGTGCTTACCGCCATGGTTCGCACGGCGGTTCCCGCCCGCAAGAAACCGCGGCGGTAGGCAGGGTCATAATACCCTTGGCGGTTTTGGGACGACCGCCGGGCCGGAGTGCGCAAACTCCAGCCCCGCGGTCATGACCGCCGTGGCGGTCGGAGTGGAGAAGTGGCGGTCGGTCGCGGCGGGGACCGCCGCGGTCAGAATGCCATTTTTAATACCGCCGGTCTGTTCGCGGTCCGACCGCCGTCTCTCCGCCGACCGCCAGGGTCAGAATGAGGGCCATAGACTCCAGGGTTGTTCCATAGCACAGGAGGTAGTTGGACCCCATATGACACAAACATGCATGTTACATTCATTTTGTGCTGATGGATTTTTAACTTTCTAAGAACATCTGACCCAGCTAATTACTCGATGTATCATTAGCTGTACCACATAGAGAAAAAAAACAGATGCTCAACCTCCCACCTCACTATCTAGGAATTTCTTTCTCCTTAGCCATAATGCTATTCGATGTTTTGCCACACCGAACACAATTACTCTACTGGTGTTGGTTGTTAAAATTCTAAAAGCATCCCAATACCTCTCAGTACCCAAGTTCTTACAAAGGGGGGACGATCCACTCAGTCCGGAGTTTAAGGTAGTAAGGGCAGGAAAATAATATGTGATCCAACGATTCCTTACTCCCATGGCAGACTGGGCACTGATCATCCGCTACCCCCTTTTCATGGCCTTTAGATCTGAACACTTTAGTTGGAAGGGTACCATATCTAAACTGGAGGTGTAGCTTGCGTGTTACCAGTGGAGTAATTTTATCAATAGTCATCTTCATAATGCACTGGGTTTTACGTCAATTAAGTCTAGTTTTAGTCTTCCTTTATTCTGTATTATTATTTCAGCCCACACAAACTTCCAGTAATAGATTTTGATCCTAGCTCTTGGAAGTAAGTTCATTGTCCCTGGAGCGGACCAATAATTGACTAATTCCAGTTTACGCAATAGTGTCTTTACAGTTCGAAGCCAGGAGATCCTTGTTACACGATGTGGAGCCATGAGTTCACTAACGCCTTTGCAATATGCTTCGATTGCAAGAGTGGACTACAAACGATGCCAAAAAGGAAGAATCCTGCTTTCATTTTTATGCAAGACCTATCTCTGTGCTAAGTCTAAGTATATTGGCATAACAGGCGTTACTTTGGGTAAGAGATAATATAGCTTTCAAGAAGCCATGTTCCACCATGTCTAGTCTGTTAACATTTGAGCTGCCCCACAGTTCATCACCATACAATATGGACCCCATTGCCTTTACAATGTAGATTTCAAGAGCTGGAGCAACCCTTCTAGGTGAGGTCCTACGCACAATCGTATCTATTGTAGCAGTCTGCTGGGCTGGGGACATGTGGGCCTTCTGCAACTGGGGAGCCCAACTGAGGTTGGATGTAAGTCCAATATATTTACAAAGTTTTATAAAGTGCAACCCAGGCCTCAAGGGTGCCAGAGTGACGCATAACAGTACAGCGCAACAAGTCGAGTGCTTGAGTACCAGAGTGTTGATTTATATTGTGATGGAAAGGTACAGGAGTATAGTAATCAAAAAGAGCACAATGTAGCAACACAGGCTCAGGTCAGTAATAACAATGCATGTGGGGATTCTAAACAATGAAATGTTGTAATACAAGAGCCGAAGTGAAGCAGTATTATATAAATTGGTCAACAATGGAGTAAAGCAAAGTGATCAAGAGTTTGAACCGCTTGCAGGGTAATAGATGCACAGTAAAATGTTACAGTCTGTGTATATCATGTTTGCATGTCATGCAGTATGCAGTACGATGGGACATCATAGGATCTACATACAAGCCTAACAATAGAAAAGAAGATGGCACACCAGCAGAGACACCACAGACCAAGCCACCTTCAAGTCAGCCCTCAACAAATACCACCAACGACTCAAAGACGCCCAAAAAGAAGCCCTAGCAAATTGCATCGAAGCAAGTGCCAACCACACCAAGGATCTCTCCAGCATCTTCGGAGAGTTCTCCTGCTCTACGGCCACTGAGATCACGACCTCTCCTTCACAGGAACTCTGCAAAACTCTAGCAGACATTTTCCAGAACAAGATAAACATCATCTACAATAACTTCGAAAACAAACCCACTGACCTCCATATCCTCCTAACTCCAACGGAAGCCTTCCCCGATCAGCCACTCAGCATGGGAACAGCTCACCACATAGAACATCACAGCTGTCATGAACTCCATCCACTCGGGAGCACCCATGGACCCCTGACCCCACCATCTCTTCAACCTCGGAGGTAAGGATATCAGCCACCAACTCACCACCGTACTCAACGCAACCATCGCCACAGCCACCTTTCCTGACGCATGGAAACATGCAGAAGCCAGATCTCCCCTCATGAAATCCTCTGCTGACCCCAGCAAACTCCAGAACTACTGCCCCCATCTTACTGCTTCCTTTCCCTGCCAAAGTCCTTGGAAGGCTCTTAACCAGCAGCTCACCAAACCTCTGGAGAGAAACAACCTGGTCAATGCCTCCCAACCTAACTTCCGTGCCAACCACAGAACTAAATCCACCCTGATCACCGCCACTGCCGACATCTGCACCCTTCACGATGGAGGAGAATTGGAAGCCCTGATCCTCCTCGACCTCTCTGCAGCCTTCAACACCATATCCCACCACACACTCATCAAGAGACTGCACTGCATCGTCATCCAGGAAGATGCCCTCAGATGGATCACATTGTTCCTTTTGGGGCGAACTCAAAGAACCCGCCTAACCCCTTCACCTAAGAACTCAAGAGCACAATCTGCGGTGTTTCTGAAGGTTCATCCCTCAGCCCCACCCTCTTCGATACCTACAAGACACCCTTAGCGACATCATTAGAACTCACGATCTCAACATCATATACTGCCCCAATGACACCCAGCTGATCCTCTCGTTCTCAGCAGATCATACCACCACAAAGACCAACTTTCATAACTGCATGAAGCACGTCGCTGACTGGATTACTCCTCTGACACTGCAGAGCAGCTGAAAGCAGGGGCAGATGATTGTGTGCACCATGCATAACATAAAATTATGGATGACTAAAATGTGAATTATGGAGATGTTTTTCGCCTTGAGGTTTTGAGCGACATTATAGACATCTTGAGCTTCGTACTCCTTGGTTACCTGATGTCACTCAGAAACCCTTGGTGAAAAACATCACTGTAATTCACTGTTACCAATACAGTTCTATATGTTATGCATACTTTAAATGAAAGAGGTCTTGCACCAGTGTTCTTGAACTGAGGGTCATTAGTAGTACAAACAAAGGGGCAATCAGTGGTGAGGAGAAGGTAGAAGGTCATGCTACGTGCTGGTGACTATTGGAGTTTCACCCTTGTGAATTGTACCCTTTCGTGGCTTTCCATGCTCACTGGTTCTCACATGCCAATTTTTATGTTGAAAGCTTGTTCAACCAGCTGACTTTTCAGATATTCAGAAAGTGGTTCTTTGTTTTATATTAAGAGCAGTGTCAAGATCATTGTAGAGTGTGGGGCCCTATAGACCAATTTGCATTTCCTAATATCCTAGCAATGGATATACCTGTTACCTGATCATTCCAGGATTGCTTGAGCAGAGGGTCCAGTTCAGTGTACAGTAGATTGGAAGCTTTTGGAAGTAGCATGAATCCTTGTTCCAGTACGTGGTGTGAAGCATGCACAGAAAGCAACTTTGGATTTCACGTGAAATCAGTGAAGGGCTTTAGTGGTGTGTTTGATTCAGGCTGAGAGATAGAGTGGTTATATGACTTTGTTTGTTTATATCTTTTGATGAGTTTCTTAAGGAAGTCAGTGAATAGGTCCAAATAATGATCCAAATATTCCTAACCCACAGAATTTTTAAAGCAACACTTTTTAAATGATATGGTATATATAGATACTTATAAACAGTTAAATGACTCTGTGAGTTCTAAAAAGTAAAACACAATGGCAACCAATGATTGACATCTGATAAATAGAATAGATCAGCACATTGTGTAGCCGGATTAAAAGGTACAAGGTTGTCTTTGGAAAGCACGCTATATTCAAAACTAAATGCATGAATCTAAATGGCTGGGCTGGTCGACAATGCTTACACACGTATTATTCTAGGGGCATCATCAGGGTATCTGAAGGTGCTAAATCATAATTTTAAGGAAATGAAAAGTACATCAGGGTGGAATGACTGTAGGAGGCTGGCCTGGCTTGTAGTGGGTACCAAGGGGTACTTACACTCTGTACCAGGTCCAGTTATCCCTTATTAGTGTAGAAGAGGTGTTTGTAGCAGCTTAGGCTGATAGAAGGTAGCTATAGCAGAGCAGCTCAGGCGGAACTAGGAGACATGCAAAGCTCCTACTATACCACTGGTGTCATATGCACAATATCATAAGAAAACACAATACACAGATATACTAAAAATATGCAAAAATTATCTCAGTGAGTACCCTCAGTATGAGGATGCCAAATATACACAAGATATATGTACACAATACCAAAATGATGCAGTAATAGCAAAAGGAAGTAATGCAAGCAATGTAAAGTTACAGTAGATTGCAGTAGGAGCACACAGGTATAGGGGCAACACAAACCATATGCTCCAAAAGTGGAATGCGAACCACGAATGGACCCCAAACCTATGTGAGCTTGTAGAGGGTCGCAGGGACTGTAAGAAAACAGTGAGGGTTAGAAAAAAAGCCCACCCCAAGACCCTGAAAAGTAGGTGTAAAGTGCACCTATAACCCCCTTGAGAACACAGAAGTCGTGATAGGGGGTTTCTGCAAGGAAGACCAACACCAGCAAAGCAACCAAAGTGGATTTCCGGACCTGAGTACCTGTGGAACAAGGGACCAAGTCCAATAGTCGCGACAATGTCGAGAGTGGGCAGATGCCCAGGAACTGCCTGAGGGTGCAAAGAAGCTGCCACAGGATGGTAGAAGTTGTGGATTCCGCAAGAACGAAGAGGGCTAGAAACTTCCCCTTTGGAGGATGGATGTCCCACGTCGTGAAAAAGCTTGCAGAGGTGTTTCTGTGCAGAAAGGCTGCAAACAAGCCTTGCTAGCTGCAAGGGTTGTGGTAAGGGTTTTTGGATGCTGCTGTGGCCCAGGAGGGACCAGGATGTCGCCAATTGCGTGAGGAGACAGAGGGGGCGTCCAGCAAGACAAAGAGCCCACTCAGAAGCAAGCAGCACCCGCAGAAGTGCCGGAAAGGGCACTACGAAGAAGAGTGAACCGGAGCTCACCCGAAGTCACAAAAGAAGGTCCCACGACGCCGGAGGACAACTCAGGAGGTTGTGCACTGCAGGTTAGAGTGCCAGGGACCCAGGCTTGGCTGTGCACAAAGGAAATCCTGGAATAGTGCACAGAAGCCGGAGCAGCTGCAAATCACGCGGTACCCAGCAATGCAGTCTAGCGTGGGGAGGCAAGGACTTACCTCCACCAAACTTGGACTGAAGAGTCACTGGACTGTGGGAGTCACTTGGACAGAGTTGCTGAGTTCCAGGGACCACGCTCTTCGTGCTGAGAGGGGACCCAGAGGACCGGTGATGCAGTCTTTTGGTGCCTGCGGTTGCAGGGGGAAGATTCCGTCGACTCACGGGAGATTTCTTCAGAGCTTCTAGTGCAGAGAGGAGGCAGACTACCCCCACAGCATGCACCACCAGGAAAGCAGTCGAGAAGGCAGGTAGATCAGCGATACAAGGTTGCAGTAGTCGTCTTTGCTACTTTGTTGCGGTTTTGCAGGCGTCCAGAGCAGTCAGCGGTCGATCCCTTGGCAGAAGGTGAAGAGAGAGATGCAGAGGAACTCTGATGAGCTCTTGCATTCGTTATTTAAAGAATTCCCCAAAGCAGAGACCCTAAATAGCCAGAAAAGGAGGTTTGGCTACTTAGGAAGGAGGATAGGCTAGCAACACAGGTAAGAGCCTATCAGAAGGAGTCTCTGACGTCACCTGCTGGCCCTGGCCACTCAGAGCAGTCCAGTGTGCCAGCAGCACCTCTGTTTCCAAGATGGCAGAGGTCTGGAGCACACTGGAGGAGCTCTGGGCACCTCGCAGGGGAGGTGCAGGTCAGGGGAGTGGTCACTCCCCTTTCCTTTGTCCAGTTTCGCGCCAGAGCAGGGCTGGGGGATCACTGAACCGGTGTAGACTGGCTTATGCAGAGATGGGCACCATCTGTGCCCATCAAAGCATTTCCAGAGGCTGGGGAAGGCTACTCCTCCCCAGCCCTGACACCTTTTTCCAAAGGGAGAGGGTATAACACCCTCTCTCTGAGGAAGTCCTTTGTTATGCCTTCCAGGGCCAAGCCTGGCTGGACCCCAGGAGGGCAGAAACCTGTCTGAGGGGTTGGCAGCAGCTGCAGTGAAACCCCGGGAAAGGTAGTTTGGCAGTACCTGGGTCTGTGCTAGAGACTCGGGGGATCATGGAATTGTCTCCCCAATGCCAGAATGGCATTGGGGTGACAATTCCATGATCTTAGACATGTTACATGGCCATGTTCGGAGTTACCATTGTGACGCTATACATATGTAGTGACATATGTATAGTGCACACATGTAATGGTGTCCCCGCACTCACAAAGTCCGGGGAATTTGCCCTGAACAATGTGGGGGCACCTTGGCTAGTGCCAGGGTGCCCACACACTAAGTAACTTAGCACCCAACCTTTACCAGGTGAAGGTTAGACATATAGGTGACTTATAAGTTACTTAAGTGCAGTGGCAAATGGCTGTGAAATAACGTGGACGTTATTTCACTCAGGCTGCAATGGCAGGCCTGTGTAAGAATTGTCAGAGCTCCCTATGGGTGGCACAAGAAATGCTGCAGCCCATAGGGATCTCCTGGAACCCCATTACCCTGGGTACCTCAGTACCATATACTAGGGAATTATAAGGGTGTTCCAGTATGCCAATGTGAATTGGTGAAATTGGTCACTAGCCTGTTAGTGACAATTTAGAAAGAAATGAGAGAGCATATTACTGGGGTTCTGGTTAGCAGAGCCTCAGTGAGACAGTTAGTCATCACACAGGTAACACATACAGGGCACACTTATGAGCACTGGGGCCCTGGCTGGCAGGGTCCCAGTGACACATACAACTAAAACAACATATATACAGTGAAATATGGGGGTAACATGCCAGGCAAGATGGTACTTTCCTACACTTATAAGTTACTTAAGTGCAGTGGTAAATGGCTGTGAAATAACGTGGATGTTATTTCACTCAGGCTGCAGTGGCAGGCCTGTGTAAGAATTGTCAGAGCTCCCTATGGGTGGCAAAGTAAATGCTGCAGCCCATAGGGATCTCCTGGAACCCCAATACCCTGGGTACCTCAGTACCAGATACTAGGGAATTATAAGGGTGTTCCAGTATGCCAATGTGAATTGGTGAAATTGGTCACTAGCCTGTTAGTGACAATTTAGAAAGCAGAGAGAGCATAACCACTGAGGTTCTGGTTAGCAGAGCCTCAGTGAGACAGTTAGTCATCACACAGGGAACACATACAGGGCACACTTATGAGCACTGGGGCCCTGGCTGGCAGGGTCCCAGTGACACATACACTAAAACAACATATATACAGTGAAATATGGGGGTAACATGCCAGGCAAGATGTTACTTTCCTACAATGACAAAGAAATGGATTGGCCAGCCAATCTCTGGTGCAGGGAAATGACATAGCCATAATGCATAAAATTGTTAATGCTTCTGAAGTGATGCATCTGATCCATGTATTCTGGAATCCAAAGATTGCAACAAGAGCTAAATAGAAATGTATTCCTAGTGATGGAAAATTGCATATACAGTGAGCCACACAAGGGAGCTGTTATTCACGTGGAGTAACAGAGTGAGTACCACAGGAGCAGGCGTGATAGCAGAGATTGGCAATACCACAAGGTCCCTTAGTGTCTTTGTCCTCAGTTTCAGTATTTAAATCCCAGACTGATGCCCACCAGCAGATCTCAGAGCTGTTGCCCAGGTGTTGTTGTTTTTCTTCTAGAGACCATAGATATTGAGGTTCTAAGGTACAGGGGATCCACAACCTAATCTTGAAGACCATCCTTTTCACACTGAATATTCTTGGCTGGCATTGTAAGGCTGCATCAGTGCCCCAATTATGCCAAGCATGACCTTCATGATGTCACGTGCACCATTTTGCCAGGAATGCATGCAAGGGTGACAGAGATGAGCACCTTATGATGGGGGCACCAAATAGTCCTGGTGGTCCCTGTTGGTCCCTGTCTCCAGACATGTGCTTGGTGGGATTCTGTATATCATTTAGACACACAATGTCAGATATGCGCACATATGTTTACATATACAAACACACATATGTGCACACAGGCATACTTGAGCACACCTCTGCACAGTAACTCACAAATGCATACACACGTATGCATGCACACTGACATGCAGTCATGGAATGCAGATCCCTCACATATCCCCTTGAAGGAAGTGAGGTTCCTACCTTCTCCTCTGCTGATCCAGCCCTGCTCTCCGCAGCTACTGGGATGCTTATACACCAAACCCACACATTTTCACTGCTACTATTGGCACCATTGCTTAATGCACCAGTGTTCACATAGTGTTACTTTTACAGCGTGACCTGTAACAAGACCAATCTTAATGTGACTGCAGGATTGAGTGCCAAGAGAGGTGGTCATGCTCCCAGCTCCCGTGTTCCCAGCTCCATTGGCCAACACAGAGTGTGTTTGTGTGTTAAATTGACGGCAACCTATTGGTTTGATTGGTGCTGCTCCGGGGCTGGAGATGAACAGTCTGCATTCTTTGATGTGTCCTCTGAATGGTGCACTGAGATGGAATTTTCTTCCAAGAGCTACTTCCAGATGTCTGGTCAGCTATTGGTCGCTCCTGAGGTACCCGTTGGAGATCTCTTGTTTAATATGCAACCTTTTTAAGCTGGTATTAAGGCTGTAGAGAATTCTAGCCCAAAAAAAAGAGTAGCCAAGAGGTGTCCCTTATTTACACTTGATCTTACCTCATCTGATACTAGATCAAGGGCCATCTCCTTGCCTCTTTCAGGGCGAAATCCCAGTTGCCAAGAACCCATGTAGTTTGATTCTTTGAGGTGACAGGACAGTTGCTTGGCTGACACACGTCCCAAAATTTTACCCAGGGCTGGCAGAAGGAATTGTACTACTAAATGTCAACCCCCAGAATATCGTGGTACAAGAGTATCAAGTACAGAATTTCGAGGGACAAAATATCGAAAGGGAAGTGCATATAGGGAAGTACAGATTTACTATTCCTAACTTCATATATACATACCTTAAACAAATGTACTGTTTAGATATATGAGTAGGGTTAGATATACAAAATGTAGAGTTAACTGTCAATATGTCCTTTTTCAATACATTGTCATCAATATTGTGTTCCATTAATATTCTGGGGTCAAAATTCATGATGCTCACAAGCAAAATAGTAAGAGGTATACACTTCTCTAACATGAATGTATCTGGGTTACCTTTCTTATCAGAGGCTTTACAGAGCCACTTTTCCAATTTATAGGAATTAAGTCAATTGGGAGTGATAAGCTGATTGTGTTTGTCAAAACTGGTAATAAGGGTGTAGAACCGTCTTATGAAAATGTGGCGGTACAAAGATTGTCCAAGGAGCCTGAATTAATCTGCCCGAGGGTGACTCCCATTCTGTCCTGGGTGGTAGGAGTAAAGGTTGATCAGACAACCAAGGGTATAATGGATTAAACAGGGCAAGATTTTCATTCAAAAAGGAGAATGAATTATTGATTTTGGAAGATAAGTGGGACACTATCTTATCGTAAACCTTTGGTTTGACCGGGTGAGAGGAGGAGACACGAACCCTCTTTAGGTAGTGAAAACGTCTCTAGTAGTGAAAACATCTCTAGTGGAGTTTACAGACCTCAAAATAACATTATAAAGATAAAGGCCCTCATTACAACCCTGGCGGTAAATCCCGCTTTCCGCCATGCAGAAGACCGCCAAGATACCGATGCAGCCGCGGAATTCTGCTACAGGTATTACGACCCACATCCCGTAATCCGCCACAATACAGACACCCACATAAGTCCGCCACACCAAAGGTCAGTGATAAACTGGCAATACCAAAACCTCCACCGTCACGCCAACAGGAATACGCCCACACTATCACGACGCACGAATCAACACGGCAGTTATTCAACCGCGGTAAACCATTGACGGTACACACCACCGCGCTTAAAATACACACACACTTACAAAACACAACCACATTGGACAAATCGAAATACACACACCTGATACACATACACACACCAAACCCACACACCCAATCCAATATAAAGCACACACCCACATCACCCACAAACCCTTACAACCAAAAATTTTAAAGAAGGCCAGAGAGAGAGACTACCTAAAACAACACCAGCATCCACAGACACACAACACTATCACTTACACAACATTCACGCACATCAAACAACACACACCAACACATCCCCTCACACATCACAACAGACACCACCTCACACATCACCCACACCACATCCTGGCACCTCAACGACACCCCAGATTCTCTGAGGAGGAGTTCAGGGTCATGGTGGAGGAAATCGTCCGGGTAGAGCCACAGCTATTCGGATCACTGGTGCAGCAGACATACATTGCAAGGAAGATGGAGCTATAGCGCAGAATTGTCGACAGGGTTAACACAGTTGGACAACATCCAAGAACACAGGATGACATCAGGAAGAGGTGGAACGACCTACGGGGGAAGGTAAGTTCTGTGGTATCCAGACACCAGATTGCTGTACAGATGACTGGCAGTGGACCCCCACCTCCTCCCCCACAACTAACAACATGGGAAGAGCAAGTCTAGGCGATCATGCATCCTGAGGGCCTCGCAGGAGTAGCAGGAGGACTGGACTCTGGTAAGTCATATCTTAACTACTTTATCCCACCCACCCCATCTGCATGCCATCACATGCCGCCACTCTTACCCTCACACCCATCACCCCAACAACCCACAGATACCCCACTAACACAAGCCACACGTCACAAAACCAAGCCCTGCATGTAACACCAATGCATGGACACCCATCACCAAAGCATGTCCAGTAGAGAGACTCACTCATGCCCCAAAATCACCATTCACATAAGGGCCAAGGCAATAATGCAAGCACAGGAGTAGAGGGTCACTCACCCATTGCACAAGATGGCACACACCGTTACAATAACTATGCATTTACACCCCAACAGGACCCCTACCCAACGTCACCGGACAGGAGGTGCCAGACATATCCAGTCCCCCCACAGAAGAGGCCAACAGTGATGACAGCAGTTCTGCACGCCTGGATCAAGATGACCAGCCCGGCCCATCAGGGACCTCGGGACAGTCGGTTCCCCTGACACAGTCACAAACCACCACTGAACCTCCCCTCTCAGGAAACACCACCACAGTACCCACCCAGCGGGCCCATCCCTCTGTCCCCAGGACACGTCAATCAGCAGTGTGTCCACCACTACAGGGAACCCAGGCAACCCCACTTACACAGGACGATCAGAGACCTGGGGGCAGTGGCAGTGGGCACACGGTTAAGGGGACAGAGGTACAGGATAACAGGGATGCTGGGAGAACTGCTGTGTGACAGGGGGAGGACAGGCCCAGAGAACCGACACTCAAACGAGGCACTCTCCAACATCATGGGAGCTTACCACCATTCCCAGGAGACCATGGGTACGGTACTGTCCAAGTTTCAGAAGACCCAGCGGCTGCAGGAGGAAAACTACCTGGGGATCAGGGATGACTTGAAGTCCATCAACACCATCCTGGTCACCATTGCAGGGGTGCTGGCAGACCTTGTCAACACCATGAGGGACACAGTGGCACACCAACGGGCCCCTGACACTAGCCTGGACGATGAACAGCCCTCCACCTCCGCCAGTGCTAGTGGACAGGAGGCTCGCCACAAGACCAACAGGCCACCAGCACCCCACCCCTGCAGATGGAGAACCACCCCGCAAACGGTCTCTGAGATCCAGGAACAAGGCAGAGAATACTGCCAAGACCCCAGCCAAGAAATAAGACCCCCCTGAATGTCACCCTTCTGTCCCACTTTGTCACCCTGTCCACCTTCAACTGCCATTGCTCCACTTCCTATGCCCTTTTGGACAATGTACCTGTGAAACAAATAGACTGGACTCTGCCTTGGACATTCTTCCACCATCACCCAGCCCATTTTACAACCCCCCCACTTATTTGCACAGGAATAAACAAACTTCAATCACAAAACAATCTGAAGTCAGTCTGTGCTTTCACAAATTTGTAATTGCAATATCTCTGGAATATAGCAGTGTCAATGTACTTGTTCACATACCAATGTAACACAGCTGTAGGCCAACAGTAAGCATAGCAGAGGGCGCAAAGTGGGAGCCAGATCTGTGAAATGGAAAGTCAAAGTGACAAGTCAATGTCCATACACTGAGTGAAAATGACAGACTTATGCTAGCTCCAACAATAGTATGAGATGTGGGAAGCAGTTACATCTCCTTACCTGTGTCTCACTGGAAGTATTGCATGATGATGTTGTTTTGGTTGTTGACATCTTCTTCTTCTGCCTCCTCTTCTTCACTGTCCACAGGCTCCACAGCTGCCACAAGACCACCGCCAGGCCCATCCTCCTGCAGAAAAGACACCTGCCGTCGCAAAGCCAGGTTGTGCAGCATATAGCAGGCCACGATTATCTGGCACACCTTCTTCGGTGAATAGTATAGGGAGCCACCTGTCAGATGGAGGCACCAAAATCTGGCCTTCAGGAGGCCGAAGGTGCATTCTATAATCCTCCTAGTTCGCTTATGTGCCTCATTGTAGCGTTCCTCTGCCCTTGTCCTGGGATTCCTCACTGGGGTCAGTAGCCATGACAGGTTGGGGTAACCAGAGTCACCTGCAAATGTCGAGCAACAACTGTTAGACACACACTAACCCTTAGCGACAACCCCAGACACCTATGTCAACTGTATTGGGACCCATGTCCCACCTATTAGACACACACTGTGCCTCTGGAGTTGCCCCATAACATAAGGGATGCTGCTATTCCTCAAAATGTAAGTGCCATGCACTAAGCCAGGATACTTGGCATTCACATGGGAGATGTACAGGTCTGCCAAACACACCATCTGCACATTCATCGAATGATAGCTTTTCCGGTTTCTGTACACCTGTTCATTCCTGCGGAGGGGGGGGGGACAAATGCCACATGTGTTCCATCAATGGCACCAATAATGTTGGGGATATGTCCCAGGGCATAGAAGTCACCTTTCACTGTGGGCAAATCCTCAACCTGAGGGAAAACGATGTAGCTGCGCATGTGTTTCAGCAGGGCAGATAACACTCTGGACAACACGTTAGAGAACATTGGCTGGGACATCCCTGATGTCATGGCCACTGTTGTTTGAAAAGACCCACTGGCCAGGAAATGGAGTACAGACAAGACCTAAACTAGAGGGGGGATTCCTGTGGGATGGTGGATAGCTGAAATCAGGTCTGGCTCCAAATGGGCACACAGTTCCAGGATTGTTGCACAATCAAGTCTGTATGTGATTATGATGTGTC
The DNA here is from genome assembly GCF_031143425.1 of Pleurodeles waltl. NCBI lineage: Eukaryota > Metazoa > Chordata > Amphibia > Caudata > Salamandridae > Pleurodeles > Pleurodeles waltl. The sequence continues at coordinate 87,401,097 of NC_090444.1, forward strand.
TCTCTTCCATTGACGACAAGTCCACCAAGGGTCTGTATACCGGAGGATGCCGCCATCTCATTACCTGCCCCAGCCGACGTGCCCTGTGGAGGAGAACACCGAGCAGAGAGTCATCCAACACTGAGGTATCACAATGTGTTATTTGCAGGAACGTTTGTAATTCGCAATGTGCCGGTATCTGTCTGTATTCCCAGCCTTCATAGGTGTGATGCAGTTTTGATCCATGCCATGTGGCCCCCTGAAATGGCGGCTGCCTGACCTGTAAGATGGGACAAGGGGAAATGAGGTAACTGCGCTGGCGTTGTACACCGTCGCGGTGGGCGGTTGAAGACCGTGGCGCAATTCAGCATTGGTTAACATTGGGCCCTATGGGTCCCAGGAGCCAATGACGATGTACGCCAGCGGTGACGGTACGCACCGCCGCGGACGTGACTGCCATTTTCTGTCTGTTCACTCACTTGATACCTGACCTTCAACAGGAGAGGACCTACACTGCAAGTGCTGCTGTGACCTGTGTCAGGAAGCGACGATGGCTACAGTGTCTGGAGAAAGGGGCCCTGCCTTCACATTGGAGGAGTTGGAGAAACTAGTGGATGGGGTCCTCCCCTAGTACACGCAATTGTACGGTCCTCCAGACAAACAGGTGAGGACACTGTGGGCATGCTGCGTGGGCAATGCCTGTTTTGAGTGGTGTGGATGGAAGATACATGGGGGGGGCTGAGACCTGCATGTGCGGATGTTGGGTGTATGTGCATCAGGGCATGGGTGGGAACTGGTAGGCAATGACTATGACGGTCCGGAAGGGTGAGTAATTTCCTTTCCCCCTGTACCATTCCTCTAGGTCAGTGCCCACCAGAAGAAGGGTATTTGGCGTGCCATCACCAAGGAAGTCCGGACCCTGGGGGTCTACCACAGAAGGAGTACCCACTGCCGTAAAAGATGGGAGGACCTTCGCCGCTGGAGCAAGAAGACGCCGGAGGCCCAGCTGGGGATGGCCTCCCAACGTGGAAGGGGTGCCTGTCGCACCATGACCCCCCTGATGTACCGGATCCTGGCGGTGGCCTATCCGGAGTTGGATGGGCGCTTTAGGGCATCACAGCAGCCAGAAGGGGGTGAGTACACTCTCATTCAGCTGACTCTGCACGCATTATGAGGTGTCTGGTGGGGTAGCTGGGCAGTGGGTTCCCCTAGGCCAGGGCGAACTTGGTAGGCAAGGTCCCTTGTGAGGCAGGCTCTGTGGCACCCCAACCCCACTAGTGGTAAGAGACATCTACACCTAGTTAGGCTCCTGTGACTTCCAGGTGTGCAGCAATTGGGCTCAGGCCTCGTACCCCATGGGCATGTGAATTTTCTAGGAACTGTCAGTGCATGGCGTAGTGCTGAGGGCTGCTCCCTGTGTGTTGTGTCCGCCAACGGTAGTGGTGTTGCATGCACTGAACATGTTTTTCTTCTGTCTTCCTCCTCCCCTTTTTGTTGTCTCCCTGTTCTTGTATGCAATAGCATCATCAGGCAGAGGAGCATTGGCACCGGAACAGGAGGGAACTGCAACCTACTTGGCCCTGGACGGTGAAGCAACGGAGTCTGAAGCCACCAGTGGGACGGAGGGCGAGGGGAGCTCCACGACGGGGACAGGGGCATACACCAGTGAAAGCGACTCCTCCTCTGATGGGAGCTCCCTTGCGGTGGCGGGCACCGCTCACCCAGGAGGGTGGGCATCTCCTTTGCCCCGGGCACCTCAGGCCTGCTGCCCTCAGTGAGGATGCTATTGACCTCCTGAGATCCCTCACTGTTGGGCAATCTACCATTTTGAATGCCATCCAGGGTGTTGAGAGGCATTTGCAACAAACAAATGCATACCTGGAGGGCATTCATTCTGGGCAGGTGGCCGAACAGAGATTATTTCAGGCTCTGGCCTCAGCACTGATGGCAGCCATTGTCCCTGTGTCCAGCCTCCCCTCTCCAACTTCCACTACCCAGACCGAATCCCGTGTACCTCAGCCTATCCCAAGCACACTATCAGACCAGCATGCACACTCATCAACACACAAGAGTGGACATGGCAAACATAAGCACCACACATCCCACAAGCACTCACACAAGCACCGTCCCCATGCAGACACAGCAACATCCACTGCCTCCACTGTGTCCCCATCCTCCACGTCCTCCTCCTCCCTCCCTGTCTCGTCTCCACTCACACCTGCATGCACTACATCCTCAGCCACTACCATTTATCACCAGCACGCCCATCACCACCGACCGCTCACGTGCACTCACCACCCCCACTACCATGCACACATCCCCTGTGTCCTCTCCCAGTGTGTCTGTGAGCCCTCCTCCCAAAGTATACAAACGCAGGCAAACACCCACACAACAGCCATCCACCTCACAACAGCCTCCGGCCCATGCACCTTCACCCAAATTCAGCAAACGTACACCTTCTACAACCACTACCTCTTCTGCCACTCCCAAACCCCCTCCATCTTCCCATCCCACTGTGTCTTAAAAAAATTTCCTGGCAAACATTGACCTCTTCCCTTCACCTCCCCCCCATCCTTTCCCTAGGGCCAGACTTTCCAGGTCCCAGCCCAGCACCTCAGCCACCAAATCCCCAGGCACTGTGGTGCCAGCAACTGCGGGGTCATCGAGTGTGCCACCCATCAGGACTGCCAGTGTGCCATGTAGCGAGGGCAAGGACATTCCACCACCTGCCAAGGTGAAGAAGGTGCCTGCATCCGGGAGAAGTCGCACCTACCAGCCACCAAGGGCTCTGCAAAAACAAAAGGGGATAGTGGCAAAACACCTGCGGCACCATCAAAGGTGGGGAAAAGACAAAAGCAGAAGAGCAGGTCAGGACAGGGCATGGTGGCACTGACTGATGGACCAGTGTCACCCCTTCTGTCCACAACAACACCAACCTGTACAGCGGCGAACACCGCTAGCTGCACCGCCACCAGCACCACCACCTGCACAGCCACCTGCACTGACACATGCACAGCCACCCGCACAGCAACCGGCATGTCTGCAGCCTCAGCGACAGTCCCCGGCATCTTCCCTAGTGGGCAGCCGTCCGAGGCTGCAGGAGGCGTCCTGCTGTGTCCCTCAGCGGGTGCTGACCCATGCACCACCGCCAGCACCGCCGCCACAGACACCGCCGCAAATACCGCCACCGGCCCTGCGACGTGCCCGGACAGTGGCACCACCGCTGACATGGCTACCATCCCCAGTGGTCAGTCTCCGAGGCTGGAGAAGAGTTCCTGGACCCTGGCCAGCTTCCATGAGGCATGACTTCCATCACTGTTTGCACCTGCAGGTGGAAGGCGAAGCCGCAGCACTGTGGGGTATGTCTCTGCCTCCATGGCGTATCATGCTACCTGTTCCTCAGCAATCTCGTGGCACACACACACAGGTGAGGGAATGGTACCGGCCACACTGCACGTGGAGCACTCTGGGCACCATGCTCCCTCCAGAACCAATGGAGAGTTACATCCACTACCTCTGTCCTTGGCAGGATGAAGCACTCTGGGCACCATGCCCCCTCCAGAACCAGTGGAGAGATACATCCACTACCTCAGTCCTTGGCAGGATGAAGCACTCTGGGCACCAGGCCCCCTCCAGAACCAGTGCAGAGATACATCCACTACCTCAGTCCTTGGAAGGGTGAAGCACTCTGGGCACCAGGCCCCCTCCAGAACCAGTGGAGAGATACATCCTCTACCTCAGTCCTTGGCAGGATGAAGCACTATGGGCACCATGCCCCCTCCAGAACCAGTGGAGAATGACATCCACTACCTCAGTCCTTGGCAGGATGAAGCACTCTGGGCACCAGGCCCCCTCAAGAACCAGTGGAGAGATACATCCACTACCTCAGTCCTTGGCAGGATGAAGCACTCTGGGCACCATGCCCTCTCCAGAACCAGTGGAGACATACATCCACTACCTCGGTCCTTGGCAGGATGAAGCACTCTGGGCACCAGGACCCCTCAAGAACCAGTGCAGAGATACATCCACTACCGCAGTCCTTGGAAGGATGAAGCACTCTGGGCACCAGGCCCCCTCCAGAACCAGTGGAGAGATACATCCACTACCTCAGTCCTTGGGAGGATGAAGCTCTCTGGGCACCATGCCCCCTCCAGAACCAGTGGAGAATGACATCCACTACCTCAGTCCTTGGAAGGATGAACCACTCTGGGCACCAGGCCCCCTCAAGAACCAGTGGAGAGATACATCCACTACCTCAGTCCTTGGCAGGATGAAGCACACTGGGCACCAGCCCCCCTCCAGAACCAGTGGAGAGATACATCCACTACCTCAGTCCTTGGCAGGATGAAGCACTCTGGGCCCCATGCCCCCTCCAGAACCAGTCGAGAGATACATCCACTACCTCAGTCCTTGGCAGGATGAAGCACTCTGGGCACCAGGCCCCCCCCCCAGAACCAGTGGAGAATGACATCCACTTGAGAGACTGGGGCTTTTCACTCCCCAGGACCAAGCAGTGGGCAAACCACCCACTGGAGAGACTTGAGAGACTGTGGCTTTGCACTCCCTAGGATAAAGCAGTGTGCAAACCACCCACTGGAGAGACTTGAGAGACTGTGGCTTTGCACTCCCCAGGACCAAGCAGTGGGCAAACCACCCACTGGAGAGACTTGAGAGACTGTGGCTTTGCACTCCCCAGGATGCAGCAATGAGCATGGAGCCCCCTCGTACAGCAGTGGCGCTGTGCGCTCATCTGGCTGAGGTGCCCCCCCTCCCCCTGAGGTGCCTGTTTATTTTCGATCTAATGCCCCAGCAGTGTTCTCTCCATTTCCATATCAATGTATACAAAGACTAATGAAAGCTGTTAAAACTGACTTGTGGTCGTCGACGGCGTCTGTCCAGCTTCTGATAGAGCAGGAGGAAGAGCAGCATAGGCAGGACCTGTGGTTCAGGCTCCATGGCGTCCTGGTTCCTCGTTGGGTGTTGAGAGGTGAGTGTTTTCCCTTCTGTGTACTGTTTCCGCCGTGCTTTTGGTCGCGTTGGTTCTGCCCTGGAAAAGGTGGCGGATAGGCCTGTTGTGATAGGGTGGGCGGTACTTTGTCTTCCGCCTGTCTGTTAGCGGTTAACGCCGCGGTGTTTGTGTCTACTGCCGTGGCGGTCTGAGTGTTAAAGTGGCTGTCTATGTTGGCGGTTTCCGCCACGGTCGGGATTCCATTTTTTTCCTGCCGGCCTGTTGGCGGTATTACTGCTGTTTTAACACCGACCGCCAGGGTTGTAATGAAGGCCAAAATGATTTGGCTGAAAAATGATATTTTTTATATTTTCAGCTGAAATAAAAATACTTCTCCAATATCGGGAAAAGCACGTTGCTTCCTTTTGCACTGCTCAATGTAAGATGGAATCAGGAGACCATTTCCTATTAAGTGTACGTGATTTTATGTTGCAGATTTTTAAAGGAATCCACTTGTCCAAATTAGTCAATAAGGTCTTATTGACATGAGATAAAGCACTAAACACAATCTCAAAACAGGGAAAAAAAAATCACATAATGTCCAAGTTCTGGTTAATACTTGAGAGGTAGATATTGTAGGCAGGAACCTGGTGAGTGGGAAATGCATGCACTCACCTTAGATGTGGGTGACTACACCTTGAGAGACCTGAGGGAAGGCCTGAGGTCACCATTATGTGGGCCATCCTTTCTCTTGCCTCCAGGTGAACTAATTTCCAATTCACATTCTTTCCTCTATTTCAAATCTTGTTATTACAAGTTTGAGTAAATGTGTGGTGTTGTGTAAGGGTGATAGTGCCATGACACATCTGGACTTGGTGAGCACTACAAAAACTCAATACCCAAACATAACTTAATGTCAGTATCTATTTGTTCCTATATACAAGTCAGGTGATGTTACTCAGATAAACATTAGGGCCCAGATTTATGGTGGCCTAGCACCATTCCAACGCCACATAAGCTTTATTTATTTTTTACGCTACTATGACACTGGATGGGGAAAAACGCAGCACATATTTGTAAAGCTTGCATTACGCACACTTTGTAACCCCATGTGCCACATTATTCCTGCGCCAGGCATAATGTATGTAAGGGGGAGGGGCGTTCAAGCTCTAGGAGGTCCATTAAAATGGCATAAAGGAATCTATGAGATTGTGCCATCTTTATCTGCATTTTTTAATACCTGCTAAATGCAGGCGTTAAAAAGAGGCTCCCATTGTGTTCAATGGGCCTCTGTGTGCTTTGCAGGATTAGTGTCAACATTTTTTATGCTAGTTCTGCAAAGCGTCGTACTAGCGTAAAAAATTCTGACTCTAGTGTTGGAGTGTGTCTTTTATAAGCAATATTAACATAAAAAGCTTGCAATATATTGTGTGATGAAGCTGCATAGAAAATGTGTTAACATAGAAAATAATGCTCATGTTTGAAATGTGCCCACGGGGAGTGGCTATCAATTTATACGAAGACTAATGAAAGCTGTTAATTCTGACTTAATTATGTTAGAATGTTTTGAATTTGTATTAGCATAGAGCACATAATTAGAGTTATGTATTAGGAGTTGCTTATTAATTAAAGGGCCTTAGCTTAGCGAGGGTCTGGGCCTAGCTGCCCGGCCTCATGTTAAACTGTATTTTCTAACGTGTAATGTGCTGTTTTCCTGAAGGACATGAAGCTGTACTTTTCCAGAAGTTATGTGTGTGTAGCCGTAGTAAATTCTTTCTCATGAGAACCAACTTGTTCAAGGAGACGTTCTTGCTGAATGCAACAGTGTAATTCGTAACAGGTGCAAGGTTAACTGGAGTAGGAGAAAACATTGGAGACACCTACTGAAGCGCAAAGTGTAACTTTTCTTACCTGATATTCCAACCGATGAAGACGTCAATAACATGGACCAATCCGAAGCCTTGAGAACTGTGGTTTGTGGAAACTTCTGGCAAGATGCGTGAAAAATTATTGGACAGAGATAACGATGCACCAATTATTATCCAATGAGGAGTTAAGGGCTAATTATACAGTTTTGATTTAACGGAATCACCCAAGGAGCTCGGCGCGCAGAAATCTGTAGACTCCACTTACTTCACAGAGACTTTAACTCTTTGCTTTGTCCTGATACCTTAAACCATCCTCTACCCGTTCTTGCCTGATACTTACTTCTCCTCCATATGAGGGAAGATCCTATTCCTTAGCTATGCTATATTGAGACTTTGCCCCGTCCTACCTCTGCTGAGGGTGAATCGTCTGATGTCCTGAGGACGAAGACTGACGCTGTTTGCTGATCCGTTGGATTGGTAACTATCTGATGCAAAAATTGTAATTGACTGTTTGCCTTTTCTTTCTAGGTACCAACTGCCCTTTGATAGAGGCCATAGTTTAGATGTTTTCCAAATTAGTGTTTGCTAAAATGTTTTGCATGAAGCCCAACATGCTAATGCTAATTTGAGGTTAGTTAAGGTGTTCACAAATATCTTATGCAAATAGAAAAATGACTGAGTTCTTGCTTTGTTGAATCATGTATTACTGAGAATTGCTAAGTTGCTTTATATTAATGACGTGTTTAATACTGAATTGATATTCTCTATGCATTGATTAATTGCGTTCTAATTGCAAAGTAAAGGAGGTTCTAATGAGATTTGGATTGCTAATGAGATTAACAGAAATGACTTTAGGTTGTAACCAATAGGGAAATAAATATCCTAACACCTAACTAAATTGGTATGGTTATTCTTGGCTAAAAGGTCATGGTGTGTTCAACTTATTGATTCCTATCAAATGTTATTGCTTAGTTTGTTGATTAGTTATTGTGATTATTGATTGGGTTATTGATCTATTGATTTGTGATGCCAAAAAGACATCTCATACTTGGAAGTCCCCGAACGTGGTCCAAAGGTTCATCGACCTAAACGCGTCTCCTTGTAAGTTTACTTATTAAGGCTCTGATGCGCTAACACTAGTCTCCCTGACTGCCACCATGCTGCACCGTATTTTAAATACGGTGCACATGGTGGCGTTAGGGGGCGCTGAGGGGCACAAGAAAAGTGGCGCTGTACTAGGTGCAGCACCACCTTTCATTAATCTGGCCCACGGCTTTGAAATAGTTCTAAGCCATGGCTGAACACAGCACCTTTACTGACTGCCTTAAAGCTGAAAATTATACAGCTGGGCTTACATTCAACAGAGCATCTAAGAATAGGGATGTGCATCATTATAATTTTGGAAGCAAAGTTTTGCGAAAGAAACTTTATCATAGAGTTATTTTCTTGCATTTTTTGTGAGAGGATTCTTCTGCTATGGTGGATTTTGCTGGGGCCATTGATATTGCTGATATTCCTATGGCACCGAGAAGCCTTTGATGGTGCACGGGCGGCACAGGAATATATTTAAATCAACACCCTACACAGGATAATAAATCCATAGAGTAATAATCCATAGAATAATAAATCTACAGTATAAGCCATCATCTGTTTACAAAACCCGATCACAAGAGGCTATCTCAACAGCCTTTGTTGGTCAAAGGTAAATTGAATTTGCATCAGGGAAGCCGGAGCGCATGAGGCTTGTTCAATTCATTTTACTCTGCAAACTCCAGTGTAGAGCACCTGCAACCACTGGACAGGAGGGAAGTTCCCCTGGTGCTCGGCGTTACTGCATGTGATTAATAGATGATTACTGGGATCAGCCAAAATAAGTCTTGGTATATGCATCTAGAGTACTGCTGTCACCAACTCACTGGGGGTAAAATATCTGTTTCAAACCGCTTGCCCAGTAGCCAAACAACATGTGCTACTCAGGGATACAAAGCAGAGACTCACAGGTATGCTCAGAAAGGCATTTATAAGATTCACATAGGGTGACCACCTCACTCCAGGTCATTACACACATTGGTGGACAGGGTACCCTCTCCGCCAAACTCTCACCACCTCTTTTTGGCAGGAGCATACCCTCAACTTTCTGCCGACGGAGCCCTTGTTGGCTCTGTTGACAGTGAGCTTCACAAAACCGTCCAAAAGAGTAGAGGCCAATGGAGGAAGGGCAGCAGACAGCCCGTCGTATTTAGGGTGGACTGCGTAACGTCCTTTTTTCTGTTCTTTACTGCCAGGTAAAACTTGGTGGTCAGGGTCACAAAAAAAGAAATGACACCAGCTCAGTCGTCAAAACCAACTAAAGTTTTTGTGCGTTGAAGGGAACTGCTGTGATGGTAGTTCCTTCTAATGTATAGATGACTGTTGGGCTATCAGTCATATCTAAATCTGCCCAAGGGTAGTCAAATTGGCAGAGGTAATGTCCTCCTCTGTGTTGACCAATTGTGCTACATCCACTAAACGATAAATCAGGCTCATTGTATCCGGTCCTTAAATTTTCACCTACAAATCATTGATTTCAGGAGACTTAGGGGTAGATTCAAGAAGACTGGTGCTGCACTAGACTTTCCTTGCGCCCCTTAGTGCCCCACTACTGCCACCATGTGTGCACTGTATTTAAAATACGGTGCACCATGGCGCAGGGTAGGGGGCAATAGCGTCATAATTTCTGACACTATGGATTTACTGTTCAGGGTTACTGCCAAAAAGTTGCCGTTAACCCTGAACAGTACATAGCATGGTATGCCCCCTCTGAGCAGGCGTTAAAAATGCCCCAAAAAATGACGCAAAGAAATCTTTTAGATTTTTTTGGTCATTTTTTACGGCCCCACTCACAGGGGAACGCCCCCCATACATACATTATACCTGGCACTGGCATAATGTGGCGCAAGGGGTTACAAAGTGGCGCAGTGCATGCATTGTGCCACTTTGTAAATCTGGCGCAATGACTTTGGCCTTGTTGGGCCACATTAGCCTAAATAAAGGATGCTAATAAGACTACCACACCCAGAATGCATTAGGCTAGCACACAAAAGCACAGAACTGGAGACCATGGGTCTGATTCAGAGAGATAAACTTACACTTTTTTGTGTACGTTTACAATTTTTTGAGATGCACAAAGCCTGTTTGACGAGTAGTATATTTACCACTGCTTATCTTTACAGCTGCAGAGCCTCCCCAGGAGTGAGGAGACTCCGCAGTTTCTGAAGATACTAGTTGTACATTTCATTTGTGAGTTGCAAAAAGTCGTAAACCTACACAGAAGTGTCTTTAATGACTGTGGAAAGGTGGTTCCCAGGATGGACACAGGCCTCAGCCTGCTTTCAATAACAAATCTTACAGCTATGGCAAAAGCAGTAGTACTCACATGCCCATGGTACTCATAGTACTCACTCAGCTGCTCATTAAACACACCGCCTCTTTTAACGAGGAGGATTGGGGGGAAGTTCGAGAAGGACAAGACGGGTGCTAGTGTGCTCATTCAAATGTGGCACTTTATTTGAATATTTCTGTTTAATCATCTAATCATTGCATGTTTGCACAACAAAGCCTTGGTCAACAAACACCCATTGTGCTGCTGAGACATTTCTCAGTCACTTTTCTTCTGATTACGCCTTTGCTTGATCTGATCCTGGTGAGACATCTTCATGCAACTCTAGGAAATATATGGCTGGGTTCAGAAAGGTAAACCCACACCTTGGTGTAAGTTTACTATTTTTTCGGTATTCACAAAGATGAGTTAAGAGTACATTTATGACTCCACGTAAAAGATAAGCCTGTCCTATCTCTTCATGTGCGGAGTTCTCCACCCCGACTGTGGAATCTCCGTAAAGTTACTGAAAAAACAGTACACACACAAAAGTGTAAGCCCACCTTTGTGCATTAGGCCCTTTGTGTTCTTCTGCGAAGAGGGATGTGGAAATAATCAGTTATCAGATCTCTCTCTCATCAGAAGACAACACAGAAACTGCCTGTTTTAAATAGCTCAGTTTACTCATGCACTGGTAATACTCGGTGAAAACCTTAGACATTTAAAGAGAGTTCTGCCACAGAAGGTAGATTGTCTGCTGACTTAATGAAATGTCAGGAATAGCTTCAAAGGATGACAGGACAATGATCAATGAGACATATCTAGTGATGAAATGAGGATCTCTTTTAAGGGGGGCTTTAAATTCTGTTTCGCATGCATTCTCACATGTGATATCTCCAAATAATGTATCACATATGGGTTTTATTGCAACAGAACCACTGATGCCAAGATATGGTGGGGATAAGCGAATTAGGAAACAGGCACCACACACCCAAAAAGAGAACAAATGGTGCATACACACAGCTGATCATTAGGAGGCTGGGCACATGGCCAGGACAAGATGCCTACCAATACATAACTCATGGTAAACACTTAGGAAAAAACTGGGTCCTAAACCTTTGCAGCTTTGGAGGACAGGCCAAAGGTTCCTAAGGGAAAGGCTAGTGTATAGTATTTACATGACCCCTACCCCTTTCAAAACCTTAGGTCACACAGAAGTTCTGGGTCATGCTAGACTTTAGCAGTAAAAAGAGGTTAGAAACTTTTTCCATGATGCATTGCGTGTTAGCTGTTGTGGCTTCCCTTATTCAATGTAGTTCGTCCACCAGCTTTGTCTTTCTCCACATTTGTTATAATGTCCTCCTCAGTTCTTTGCATTTCCTGTTTTCCAGTTTTCTCCTGTTATGCCCACCTGGTTAGCTGACTGAGGTTGTGCTGTATTCCGTGTTGCCTGGATTATAGGAGGTTTCCTAATAGCGTTGAAGTGTGTGTCTGCTCAACCTTAGCAGGCGCTGCTAAGTGAACTTCTCTCTTTTATTTAAGCATCACTGTATTGCTATTTATGCATAGTCCTGAATCACGTTTGTCCATTTCCGGGTGTATTGATTACAAGAAGAAACATAGCTCCAAGGTACCTGCAAGGTGAACGTTGATGCTCTACAAATGTTTGTTGCTATAGTGACGGCCAAACTAGAGCTGGGATTGGACTTCACCTTGCGTCAGTCACTGAAGACGTCTGTAGCACCTTGATTTCTTCCCTCCTTTCCCCTGGGGCCACACCTTGTAAGACTCATGGAGCTCCAGAGGAAGACTCTGTTGGAAGGATGGGCTTTACATGGAATCCCCCTGCCATCAACTCACGCACATTTAAAGGCCTTGACAGGACGGCGATTGTTATGGAGGATCTCATCTTTGGGATAATACACACTACAGATTGGCATGCTTATAAAGGGGATCCTTTTTGTAGGGGTGTTCATAACAGGTGGTGGTGTTCATAAAGGAGATCTTCTTTGAGGTGTGCACCCTGCAGATGGTGATCTTTTATAATGAAAGTCTTCCTTGGGGGTGCACACAGTAGACTGTGATCTTTATGAAGGAAATCTTTTTTGGGGTGCATCCTGCAGGTGTTGATCTCTATAAAGGAGGTCTTCTTTGGGTGGCAGTACTGCAGCTCGTGATGCTTATAGTGGAGGTATTCTTTGAGGCGATGGCCATTGCAGATGGTGATGCATACAGAGGTGGTCTTCATAGGGTGGGCCCAGTGCAGTTGGTGATCTTTTTTGTAGAAGGGCTGTTCTTTGGTGTGATGCATGCCCCTTTCTGCAGGTCTCAGGAACGACAAGGCCAGCAGTGTTTTTAAATAAGGTCCAGCAGTAGAACTGTGTTGTTTTATAGTGGGCACAGCAGGTTATGTTAAAATTATGTTGGGTGAATTAAGGGGGTAAAGTGTACTGTGGACAACACAAATGTGATGAATCTAGAATCAGGTTCAGTGACTGGTAATTACTCTGGGACACAATCTAGTCCTTCATTTTTCCCATCATGCCACCTCAGGCAGGAACCATCCATATGCAACTGAGTCTTGATTCTGCTCCAGTAGAAACAGTCCAGCCTGACCTGGCAGGCAAGTTCCGTTCTGACCAGGTAAACAAGTAACCCAATACCGGTTTCAGCCTATTTGGGCCTCATCCGTAGAGTGCAACTTTAGTCCTAAGGCATGGTTAGCATGGGACTTATGTCTGGGCATACCCACGACACTTAAGAAAACAAAAAGTGATGGGTGGGTTCCTTAAATCAGACTCAGTCAGTGATAATTACTAGGGCCCCAATTAAGTCCATTGTTTTGCCCACTGTACCACTAGAGACAGGAACCAGCCATCTGCCTGGTCTAGGTTGAAAGTGCACCTACACCTGTACACAAGTCTCTTGATGCTTAGGATAATGTGTGATTATAGAGAGATTGCAGATTATACTACAAGAGAACCCCTGGAAATTAGAAGTAAAAGACAGGTTTTGAGAAGCTTTCTAAATACAATGCGGGTCATGGTATGGTTCGATTTCTTTTGGCACAACATAGTATAATAGGCTTTAATATGATATAGCCTAACATGATATGGTGCTGTATGCTAGAATTTGTAAATGCATGGTACATTAATTCAGTTTCTTCAGCACACTTACACCACAGGTGTTCTCCTTGCATTTGATGGAGGACTAAGTTACTGAATCGGCTGCTTAAGAATCACCGTATTTTTACGGCATGGCAGACTGTCACCTGTAGCATGTACATACATAGGACGCGAGTTCTAAAGTCCTGTAAGTTGCTGTGGCTCAGAGCTGAGCCTTTGTATGTGGTTGCTGTTTCTACAGTTCATACACACACCTTGAGATTTCTTAGAGTTAATGCATGAACTGCAGATAGCATACCTCAGAAACGGAGAGGAGAATTGTTTTCTCACTGAATTTGACTTGTGCGTTTTATAGTTCATGGTTTAAGTGAGATAGACACAGGACTCAATTGCAGAAAAATGACATCATTCCAGCTAAAAATTACAAGGTTTTTGAGTAAGGTACTATGTCATCGCATGATCCTACACTGCAAACTTCTGTGATGTAACCCTAATGTTGCAGAACACGCAGGGACATATCTACTAAAAGTTAATGCGCCTCAGGGCAGCAGCAGAGTAGCTGCCCGTCGTTGTGTCAACGGGATAGAGCTGAAGAGCACCACATCTACTAAGAACTGGCGACCTTCAGCTGTCTACCTGCGCTGGGGCATTTGAGGCTGCCGAGCACCAATGTAGGCACCCTTACACTACCTAGCACCAACACAGGCATCCTTGGCCCATGGTGCAAGGATGCCTGCGTTGCGGGCTGGATTGTTGTTGTGCAGAATGGGGCACCTTCCAACACAAAAATAACCCTAAGAGGCAGAATGCCACAGCCATACATAGAGGAAGTAATGAGGATAATAAACATATTTTTCCATTGTATGCCATAGTTGTGGTGGTGACTCATTTTGACACAATCACAGGTCTACTGATTTCACTAAATCTGCAATACATCATATTCCGTGAGAGGATGCACAGGAACGTCTAGACTCCACAAATGGAAGTAGTAAATGTAATGCAACACGGCGCAGGCCGGTGCATAATGTTACGTTTCTTTGCAAAGTCACGCACAGTGGCGCAAATCACCCCTTGTGTGGCTTTGTAAATCTTACTTAAGCCTTTGCTTTGCCCTGCGTCCCTTTACATGATGCAAAAAGAACACAATGGCTTAGTAACTCTTTTCACAATTCCTCCACCAATCGGCAATCACTATTTGTTGTTACCATTAGAATAAATTACAAACTACTAACATAAGCGTTCATCTCTCCTGTTACATAATCAAAACATGCTGGCATGTTCATAGTTTTCTATGTGACCCATGCAGCTTTCCCATTAAGGATCTATGCAGTAAAAAAGTTATTTTCACTTACAACTATTATAAACCCATAACCCTAAAACCTATGTTAAAAAGTGTGGTGGGTAATTATGAAGGCTTGTTGAATTAGGAAGCAACTGAAGACCAAATTATGTAGCACGGCTGACTAAATACATAGGGCAAGAACATATTATTTATAAGGTGAAATGCAGAGCATCCTGTGGCAGCATTATTTCACTATTTTCTCATTTTAACACACATTTATAAGAGTTGGGAAAAATGTTAACCCCATTGTTCCAGTTTAACACCTAAGTATATCAAACAGGAGCTGAAAGGTGACCAGTTAACCTTTGCAAAGTGCCACCTGTAACCCTGTCTTTATAAAGTAACTTTTGATCCCTTTGAGCTGGAAACATTTTGAAATGTTTGGAAAGCTGCAGCAGTACAATTTCAAATTTCCAACAGAGCTGGGGACATTGTAAAAAGGTGGACAGCCACATATCAGCCAAGCAGACAGAAGCAACAATTCATACATTCAACCTACCTGCAGTCCAAGGATGGTACAGAGGAATAGAAGGCAGCACAGAGGGACATAGAGGGAACCCATCCTGTGGTCTTCCTGCAGCTCTCTTGGGACAAGACTTTCCTCGCTGAGCGCGGCTCGGTTTGAGGAGAAGGGATGCAAATTATTGTGGTTCAAACAGAAATCCAAACATTCAATTTCACTTGAAGCCCAGATACTGAACCATCTGCTGACGTAGCTCTTGTTTGTGTTTCTAGACCACTAAGTGTTAACAGAGAACCTCTGCACAGTGTTGTGTAGGTCTGACTAGAGAGGGGGAAACCTACAGTTCTAAGAGTGACAGGGGGAACTTCTACAACCTTCGTATTACAGAGACTCTAGTGTATCTGTGCAGTTTGCTTACTTCAAGCCTTTTATATGTAACAGCATACTAGCTGTAGGAAAATGACTGATGCTGCAGGATTTTGACTCATTGGAACTCTCCAAGCCAGGCTATAGTGCATGTGCTCTGACCCCTGAACACATACCGTAAATTAAGTATACAGAATGCACTGTAGCCTGGTGTGAGTTCCACTGCACAGAGTCAAAAACACCAGTGGTATCAGTCATTTTCCTACCCCCCAGTATGCTGTTACCTGTGAAAGGCTTGATGCACGCAAACTGCTAAGACACACTGTGGTCTCTGTAATATGAATATTACAGCAGTTCTGTCTGTCACTCTTAGAACTACAGGTTCCCCCCTCTCTAGTCAGACTTACACAACATTGTGCAGAGGACCTCTGCTAGCACATTGTGGTGTACCCTGGGCCTGTAAGTTTATTGTCACTAGTGTATTGCAGCCCCTTTTGTGCTACACACTACAGGGAAGAGCAAATGTGACTACAGACCTACCACTGCAGCCTGTCTGTGCAGTTCGAAAACTACAAACTCGACCCTTTAAAATAACTCCTTTTCGCAGGCCTAACCCCTCCTTCAAAATATTGTCACCCCTAATTTGGTCAACATACCCATGAGGCAGGGTGAAAGGTATTTAATGGTAGGAAATGTTTAAAGGCATAACTATTTAATGTTAAACATGTCCTTACAGTGAAAAGGCCTCAAAAGCTATTTTATCTGTAGCAGAGTTAGCTGTTCGATGGGAAAGCATTGGGATAAAATATTATATTTAAAGGTGTTATTTCTACCTATGAAACAGCTACAAAGTTTGGCATTTGACCTCTTAAAATATTTATTACAAACCCAATTCACCGGTAAAGTTGGATTTGTAATAAATATTTTGAGATAGGTATTTTTAGAAAGTTACTTGTTCCTTGCCTAAAGCCCGTAGAAGCTCATTTGCATAAGCTTCCAGCTATCAACCAGGAGCTGCATAGCACTCCACATGGGCTGTGAACTTGCTCATAGAGCTGAGACAAAAACCTTGGGTGTTTTGTTTCTTTCACAGGATGGTCATCTGGGCTGTGCCAAGGAACTTACTTAACTTCGAAGAGGCCTACTCTGTCACAGGCAGATCTAGCTAACACCTATGCTTACCTGCACCTTTCCCCCCTCTAGTCAGCCAGGCATCTAATCCAGTGGGAGAAGAGCTGCCCCCAAAACCAGTTCTGAGTGACCACACAGGAGGGTATGCTCATTTTTCTGGCCACACCTCTTGGATGAACACAGGAGAAGGAAAGTTTTGCTATGTTAGTTTTAGGTAGAGAGGGGAATAGTGGTTTGTTTGCTGCAGGGCTCACAGGAACTGCTGCACAATGGGTAGGATTACACCTAGGAAGTTTTCCCTATTGGTGAGGGAGGGCCCAGGAGTCCACACCCACAGTCTAGGGCAGGCATAAATGCGGCACCCCTGGGCACCTTTTTCAGAACACTATTAGGCCTGTGGAAGACAGAAGAAGAACTCTACCTGCTGTTGAGACCTGTGAGGAGACCTTTAATGCATGTACCCAGGACAAAGAAGTGGATTCCAAAGGTCACTTTTCTGACCCCGTGTTAAGCTACAGGGCTACAATTGCTAGAAGCCCTTTTCCTGAAGAGCGCAGTGACCAGTTCCAACTGTACCAGCCCTTGACCTTCTTGCTGGAGTGAGTCCTGCCCTCCAAGTGCAGTTCCGGAGGTCCTGGAACCCTTGGATGTGTGTGGCTGAACTTCTCTTACGACCCCTGAAAACATGGGACATAGAAACATTTTGAACTCAAAGCCCTCCAGAGGACTGGGACAAACATATCAAGTCATTCTGCCCAAGGTGCATTACCGCTGGGCCAAAGAAACAGGCGTCTCCCACTGGGAGCTTCTCTACAGCAACAAATCCAATTCAGTGGGACCTAGCTAGGTATTCGGCCTTGTTGAGCCCTTATTGGATAGAGTATGTGGCTTGCCCTCTGGAGAATTCTGAGCTCGGAAAAAAGACTAAGGGCCTGATTTAGATATGGGAGGATGGGTTACTCTGTCACAACGGTGACGGCTATCCGGTCTGCTGAAATCTAAATCCCATTATTTCCTATGGGATTTAGATTTTGGCAGACCGGATATCCGTCACCATTGTGACAAAGTAACCCGCCTGCCTATATCTAAATCAGACCCTAAGGCCCATATTTATACTTTTTTAATGCCGCATTTGCGTCATTTTTTGACGCAAAAGCGACGCAAAGTTACAAAATACAATTGTATTTTGTAAGTTTGTGCTGCTTTTGCGTGAAAAAGTGGTGTAATTGTGACGCTAGAAAAGTATAAATATGGGTCTAAGTCTGAACATAAAAATCTTGACAGGGTGAAGGCGACAAAAGTATTCAATAGCGAGAGGGCTTCCCTGGGCACGAAATTCAAACTTTGCATCTTGAAGCTTTGTTACCACCTAACCCAGTGACTTCATGGACCTCATCCAACAGCTATCCACCATCATAGAGCCCTTCTTTGACCTAGCTGGCTGCCTTGGCCAGCTGAAGGATCTTGGCTTCCATTTTTGAGAATTAGGGCCCCAAAATAATGGTTAGCCCGCCAAATTTAGATGCAAGCAGATTTGATTTTGGCAGACGGGATATCCGTCACCATTGTGACAAAGTAACCTGCCCGCCTATATCTAAATCAGACCCTAAGGCCCATATTTATACTTTTTTAGTTCCGCATTTGCATCATTTTTTGATGCAAAAGCAACGCAAAGTTACAAAATCCAATTGTATTTTGTAAGTTTGTGCCGCTTTTGCGTGAAAAAGTGGTGCAAATGTGACGCTAGAAAAGTATAAATATGGGTCTAAGTCTGAACATAAAAATCTTGACAGGGTGAAGGCGACAAAAGTATTCAACAGCGAGAGGGCTTCCCTGGGCACGAAATTCAAACTTTGCATCTTGAAGCTTTGTTACCACCTAACCCAGTGACTTCATGGACCTCATCCAACAGCTATCCACCATCATAGAGCCCTTCTTTGACCTAGCTGGCTGCCTTGGCCAGCTGAGGGATCTTGGCTTCCATTTAAAAAAATTAGGGCCCCAAAATAATGGTTAGCCCGCCAAATTTAGATGCAAGCGGATCTCTGGTTTAAACACGGTGAAGACTACTCTGTCTACATCATGATTAAACCCATCCAGTTGCCCGCCGGAGGCAGACCTCCAAGTCAGTCCACCTGAGTTAGATGTCAGAATAAGAGATCAATTTGCATTACCTATCACTGCCAGGAAAACCCTAGAGGTAAGTTTCAGTGAAAAATGCTAAATGCTCCCCTCGCCATGGGGGAGGTCTCCCATGGTAAGAGCAGCATTTTCTTTTTCATTTTCAAAAAGAAAATCCAGCTTCAGTATTTTCTTTTTGTAAAACAAAAATTAAAATGTTTGTTGCAGGGCTCCATCTGTTGACAGAGCCCTGCACCAAACTGCAAAAAGCATTGAAAGGAAAAAGACATGACCATCTGCTTGGCATTCATTTCTAAATCTGGTGGATGTCCTCCGCCAGTAATTTACTCCATCCCTCTGGTGGAGAAACAGGCTGTGTGCCAGACCATAAATCGGGTTCTTAAGTCTCAAGGCAAAAGCTCTGCCCGGGACAAACCTGGCTCAGGTATCTGACCAGCGCTCCACTGTGGTCCGTGTGAAATCACAGCTAGGGCGCAGGCTACAGGGACCAGATGCCCCGCTTTAGTGCTTAGTTCTTTTTGGTGCTATTTTTACTTTACATTTTGAAAAATTCATCTCAACAGTTCCCCTGTTTGATTTCTGTTGTAGATTCACTCAGTTTTTCTAACTCAATTTGGGATTTCTATTGTGTTTTGACTTCATTACTGTTTTGGGACAGCATACACATTTTGCACATTGCCCTAACTTAAGCCTGCTTGCTCTGTGTCATAGTTTCCAGGGGTTTGAGCTCAGGTTATTTACAGCCTTTAAGGGTTCACACTGAGAAGGGTTGTGATTATTCTTTGAGGCGGGTAGTCACTCACCCCAATTTCTTACACTACTCATCACAAACTCAAATAGAGTGAAGTGAGTATGTTTTATATATTTTGATGACCAATTTAAAAAATTGACAATTTAGCTGTGGTCATGATTTAATTTCCTGTGGCATTTAAGAAATACACATTTCAGAATGTAGGACAATGGTTTTGGAATAGGATTCTTAACTTTAGAGGAAAGTGATTGATTTGGAATAACAGATTTATTGCACATATGTTGATGCAGTAAGCTCATTTGGGGCCGGATTTATACTTTTTCACGCAAAACTGCACTAACGCAGTTTTGCGTGAAAAAGTATAGTGCCGGCTAGCACCATTCCAAGATGCCAGCCGGGTGCCATATTAATAATAAACATTAACCGGCACAAAGGGTGGGCTAGCGTCAAAAAATTGACGTTAGCCGGGTGGGGGTGGCGGTATGGGAGATGGGAGGTTTAGTGTTAAGAAATTACGTTAGGCTGGTTAGAGTAAAAAAAGAAGTAAAGAAGATTTCTTGACGCTAAACCTACCATACCACATGACTCCTGCCTTATAAAAGGCAGGAGTCATGCCCATCACCCCATTGGCCAGCACAGGGGACAAGGGTCCCCTGGGCATGGCCATGGCACCCTGTGCCATGTATGGGGGCACATTTCTGGCCCCCCTGTGGCTTTAAAAAAAAAAGGTAAATACTTACCTTTACTTACCTGTACTTACCTGGGATGGCGTCCCCCATCCTCCGTTGTCCCTCTGGTGTGGGTGCGGTTTCCCTGGGGCCTGGGGAGGGCACCTGTGGACTCATTCCATGGTGTTCCACCATGGAAATGAGCCCACATGTCCCCTAACGTCTGCCCTGACCCAGGCGTTAAATAATGGCGCCAAGCAAGCTTAGTGCCATTATATAGGCCCGCCTTCCTCCCGTGCACAATTTTTGCACGGGAGGATAAATAAGGTGCAAGGGCCTTACAGTAATTTTTTGCCCTGGAACACCTACCGTGCATCTCATTGACGCAAGGTAGGTTTTCACTGTAAAACAATGACGTTAACTCCATAACTTTGGCACTAGATGGGTCTAGTGCCAAAGTATAAATATGAAGTTAGGTTTTCTTTGAATGAGCGTCAAAAAAATTACGCTAATTCAGCGCAAACCAAGTATAAATACGGACCTTGGTATCTTATTCACTCCAATAGTGCGACAAACTTAAATGACCCATCTTTGAGTCACTTTGACAACTATCACCGATTATGGAAAATTACAGGTGAACACAAGTAAAACAATTCAAACAATTCAAAATAAATAATCAGCCAGCTAGAAAATCAATTACTCTTGTTTTTATGCCCTAACACCAAAACAAAGTAAAGTTATCACAAACAGCGTCACCAAATTCTGGAGCAGTTCCTCAGTTTCAGTCATGCAGGCCATGCTAATCTTTTCTTAACTTCAGCCCTTCCGCACTCTGCATCAATTAGGCCTCCATTTATTACAGCTTCTTATGACATCATCAACTTTAACATCCAGATGATCAGCCAACCTGGCAAAAAGGATTTCTCACATAGGAAGGACGGTGCTCCATTTGCACAATGCCCAGGACTTCTGACAGAAGAACAGCTTTGAGGAACTCATTTAGCTTGTGAAAGCTTCCAGGTAGCCTGGAATGTCGCCATGGGTGTCACCGCAGTTCCTCCTATGACGCTGACTGTGTGAGGCACGAAACACGGAATACTCCAGTCTTCAATCGTATAGGAGCATCTCAACACCTGGAAAAGACGCTTGCTGCATTTTCTTAGTAGGGTCTCCTGTTGACCTTGATTCAAGAGGGATGCAATGTGTTGCATAGCTTTGCTGCTACACTCATGGATAGGATGTTCCACAGACATACGTCCACTAATCCCTACCAGCGCCACAGGGATGCATGAGATTGGGCAATGATATCCATTTCACCAATCATAAGCTTTACCAGATCATAAGTCAGACTTCTGCATTACCTTAATTGGCTACACTTGCCAATACTCAATGCAACTAAAACAAGGGTTACAGTGCTAATGGAATTGAAGCTGCTCATGCAGAGCTGGTTCTTAAAACTCATCACCATTATAAAGATGATACTGGTTGGACAAAGTCTTCAAGCTTTTATTAAGATAGAGTAGCAAACAACACTAAAACACACTAATAGAACTATCCAGTGCACCTCAGAGGGCTAGCTGGCCCTTACCAATGCCCTTCAGAGGGTAAGCTGAACATCACTAGTGCACCTCAGAGTAACAACTGAATCTCTCTGGTGCACTTCCGAGGGCCGGCTGAACTTCACTGGTGCACTTCAGAGGATCAGCTGAACCTTCCCAGTGCACGTCAGAGGGTCAGCTGAACCTCACTGGTGCACTTCAAAGGTCCAGCTGAACCTTACCCAGTGCAATTCAGAGGGCCGGCTGAACCTCACCGGTGCACTTCAGAGGGTCAGCTGAACCTCACTGGGCCACTTCAGAGGGCTGGCTGAACCTCACTTGTGCACTTCAGAGGGCCGGCTGAACCTCACTAGTGCACTTCAGAGGGCCGGCTGAACCTCACTGGTGCACTTCAGAGGTCCAGCTGAACGTTCCCAGTGCATGTCAGAGGGTCAGCTGAACTTCACTGGTGCACTTCAGAGGGTCAGCTGAACGTTCCCAGTGCACGTCAGAGGGTCAGCTGAACCTCACTGGTGCACTTCAGAGGGTCAGCTGAACGTTCCCAGTGCACGTCAGAGGGTCAGCTGAACCTCACTGCTACACTTCAGAGGTCCAGCTGAGCCTCACTGGTGCACTTCAGAGGGCCAGCTCAACCTCACTGGTGCACTTCAGAGGTCCAGCTGAACCTCACTGGTGCACTTCAGAGGGCCAGCTCAACCTCACTGGTGCACTTCAGAGGTCCAGCTGAACATCACTGGTGCTCTTCAGAGGGCCGGCTGAACCTCACTGGTGCACTTCAGAGGTCCAGCTGAACTTCACTGGTGCTCTTCTGAGGGCTGGCTGAACTTCACTGGGGCACTTTAGAGGGTCAGCTGAACCTTACCCTGTGCAATTCAGAGGGCCATCTGAACCTCACTGGGGCACTTCAGAGGGCTAGCTGAACTTCACTGGGGCACTTCAGAGGGCTGGCGGAACCTCACTGGTGTACTTCAGAGGGCTGCCTGAACCTCACTGGGGGACTTCAGAGGTCCAGCTGAACCTCACTGGTGCACTTCACAGGGCCGGCTGAACCTCACTGGTTCACTTCAGAGGTCCAGCTGAACATCACTGGTGCTCTTCAGAGGGCCAGCTGAACTTCACTGGGGCACTTTAGAGGGTCAGCTGAACCTTACCCTGTGCAATTCAGAGGGCCATCTGAACCTCACTGGGGCACTTCAGAGGGCTGGCTGAACTTCACTGGGGCACTTCAGAGGGCTGCCTGAACCTCACTGGGGGACTTCAGAGGGTCAGCTGAACCTCACTGGGGCACTTCAGAGGGCTGGCTGAACCTCACTGGTGCACTTCTGAGGGCCGGCTGAACCTCACTGGGGCACTTCTGAGGGCTGGCTGAACCTCACTGGAACACTTCAGAGGGCCGGCTGAACCTCACTGGGGCACTTCAGAGGGCTGGCTGAGCCTTACAAGGGCATTTCAGAGGGATGGCTGAACCTCACTGGGGCACTTCTGAGGGCTGGCTGAACCTCAGTGGTGCACTTCAGAGGGCCGGCTGAACCTCACTGGGGCACTTCAGAGGGCCGGCTGAACCTCACTGGTGCACTTCAGAGGCTGGCTGAACTTCACTGGGGCACTTCAGAGGGCTGGCAGAACCTCACTGGTGCACTTCAGAGGCTGGCTGAACTTCACAAGGGCATTTCAGAGGGCTGGATGAACCTCACTGGGGAACTTCTGAGGGCTGGCTGAACCTCACTGGTGCACTTCAGAGGGCCGGCTGAACCTCACTGGTGCACTTCAGAGGCTGGCTGAACTTCACTGGGGCACTTCAGAGGGCTGGCAGAACCTCACTGGTGTACTTCAGAGGGCCGGCTGAACCTCACAAGGGCATTTCAGAGGGCTGGATGAACCTCACTGGGGAACTTCTGAGGGCTGGCTGAACCTCACTGATGCACTTCAGAGGGTCAGCTGAACCTCACTGGGGCACTTTAGAGGGCCAGCTTAACCTTACCCCGTGCACTTCAGAGGGCCAGCTGGCAAAGGGAGATTCTTTAAGTCAATAAACTCAGAAACTTTCAAGGGTCCATACAACCAAGAACAAAATAATAAACCAACAATAGAACAAAACAAGAACAATATCTGAGGGGGAAACTTCCTTGCCGGAATGTACAAAGCCACCATTGTTAAAGAGTCTGATGAATTTTGGGTGCCTTTTCATATTTTGCATCTGGTTACCACCTGATCTGATTCAATGGTAATTGTATTTCCTAAATAGCCATTTTGCGATTAGTTGCAATTAGGAAATCTGTTGCACATGAGGTTAGCGATTTGCAATTAGGAAATCCCTATTTGCAATTTCCTATTTTGCGATTTCCTAACTTGTAGAAATCGTTTTATGCACCCCTGTAAGTGCCCTTTGTACAGAGCGAAATGGCATTTTACATTTCCTAATGGCCATAAAATGTAATTTGCACTGTTAGGAAAAACAAAATGCCTTTGTGTATATGGCCCGAAATGTATTCATGACTTAATTAATATTTTTTTTAAATAATTAACTTGGCTTTTCATCCTTAACGTATAATTTTCTTGTTGAAGGAGTATGCACAGATGTTGGTTGTAAACTCTCTGTGGCATAGGAATGAACCTTTACCTCAAGGCCCAAAAAGTTCAAAACCAGTCCTATCTTCTTCAGGTGCTGTTCTAAGAGGACCTGAGCAGCAATTCTGACAGAAATGCCCCCTTTTTGGGCTGAGTCAAGATTGCTTTGCATGTAGATGTAAGGGGACAGAGGAGATTCATTCAAGCAGACCTCCCATCAGTGTCTATTACTACCTAACGTAATGTCTATAGGCTAGACAGCCTTTTGAAAGCTTTAAAGTTATTTAGGTCTTGAATACATTTGATGGTTTATTGATTAAAATGTTAAGGGTGCACCCACATAACATCAACCTATAATGAATGACCATTAACTCAGCTTACCATTACCTTGGCTTGATTCTATGACCCCAAACTGACAGGACTTTAGCTAGAACAGTAAATGTGCCTGGCTGCATTTATGTTAAGAAACTCTCATGCTCATGGTGACTGTCAGAGTTAGGGCAATGAAGTGATCAGTAATTATACTGGCATCCCATGTACATATATTTGTTAGAATGGCATGAGTGAGGGTTCACATCAAGCAATTACTTTTTTTAAAAATAGACTGCATGTGCTTTGAAAGTCATCCTCCTGAAGTACTCCAAGGTACTGGGGAAAGTAAGCTTTCTGATTAACTTCCAAGCACAGTTGGCTTAATGGTTGATACCTTGACTGTTTCCTGTTTTGGAACAACAAGGGCCAAGAAATTTGAAGGTTAGTAGGCTTGGAGTCTAGGAAAATAGAAGAACCAGAATGATTGCAAACAGAACTCTGATAGCAACTGCTCAGGGCTCCATGCTGGCCCATTATTGAAGAAGTAAGAGACTTTGGGGCATACTTGATGGATACTCAACAGATTTCTTTTTCCTATGACTTGGTAACAAGGGGGCCAGTGTGAATAAGATCGTAAGTGTGGGATCTGACACACATTAGTTGCTCTTTCCCAGTGTTGAAGGAGATGTGAGGACATATTTTGGATATATTTAGGATTTGATCTTCCTGCTATGGCTATGGTGGTGGTGATAAAAGATTTTAAGTACAGATTTTGGATATATTTGGGATTTGATGTCTTACTGCTAAGGCTGTTGTGATAATAAAATATTCTAAACACGGATTTTGGATATATGTGGGATTTTATATCTTGCTGCTATGGCTGTGGAGGTTATGCAAGATTCCAAGATAGATTTTGTATATATTTGGGATCTGATATCTTGCAAGATTCTAAGACAGATTTTCTATATACTTTGGATTTGATATCTTGCTGCTATGGCTGCAATGGTAATGGAAGATTCTAATGATAGATTTTGGACTTATTTCGGATTTGATATCTTGTTGCCCTGTGCTGGTGATGAAAGATTATAACCACAGAAAGGGATAAAAAGAGCACCTTGCTGACATGGCAAACCTCAGATTGCCAAGGATGAACTTGATAGAGCTAGGCTAAGAGGGTGTTGAAGAGGAAGAGAAAAGCTTTATGACCTACACATTAGATGTGTTTGGGATAAGAAGCCTATGACCATCTAGTGGAAGATGGCAGTATGGCTGGCAGATGTAGGGGATTGTAAGAGGATGAGAAAGTAAGGAAAGAGAATAGGATTTTGTGCCTTCTGCCATTAACTGGTGAAAGAACCCAACAGAGCAAATGTTGTCACCAAGGGAAGTGGTGTAGAGCAAGAAATGGAC
Source organism: Pleurodeles waltl (assembly GCF_031143425.1). Taxonomy (NCBI): domain Eukaryota; kingdom Metazoa; phylum Chordata; class Amphibia; order Caudata; family Salamandridae; genus Pleurodeles; species Pleurodeles waltl. The sequence continues at coordinate 87,427,087 of NC_090444.1, forward strand.
AGGGCCCAAGGGCACAAACAGGTAGTGGAGTGGAAGGCGATCCGTCGAATTTCCAGTTAAGAGAGCTGAAACCATCCGAGAGATAGGAGGAAACCCAGTTGACTGTAGAGCCTGCTATGCCAAGGGCCCAGAGGGTGCAAATTAAATTAGAATGGGAAACAGTGTCAGAAGCTGTAGATAGCTCCTGGGGTACGAAAATGGGTGCGAAGAGATTGTGGTGAGAGGTGGTTTGCGAGAACATGAGTTCCTTTTTGGAAGGTGTTGAACAGGTCACTATAAATATGTTAGAGGGCCACGTGGCTGATGATGCTGTGTTCAAGTGCCTTCCAGAAGATATAAAGTTGAGACAGTCGGCCTTAGTTAGCATGACACGTACAGTCTACTGCTGTTTCTTATAGTAATAGTAGATCTACAACAATTTTAAAGCATAAGTGATAGGTACCAGAAATGAGTGTGTTGACTGTATGAGGAGTTCAGTTGAAGCAGTACCTTGGAGTGTAAAGCAAGGCCTCTTATGGTTTGGGAAATAAAAATAAATGTTTTAAAAGATCATGGTCAAAATCACTGTTCACCATTCCTTGAAACATTTTTACAAACAAAAATTTTCAAGTGTACCCTGTAAACCACACAGCACAATTTTATTTCATGTTGTAAAGAATTAAAACGATTTTGAAAACATTTTTAAAGCAATCAATTTGAAAATCACAGTAGTACTTAGAGACTTGATAAACTACTCTAACCTGAGGGTTAAACAATTTGAGACAGGATTATTGCATATCTTAGACATAACATTTTTCAGCATCCACCCTACATCTCTAATAAACACATACATGAAAATCGTCTACAAATCCTAAGGAGAGTATCAGCTAAATTCCAAGCAACGCATATCTCATATTTTATTTCAAACAAAGCATCTTTGTAATACACTTCAAACTAAAGACCTGATATATTAGACTTTGTATTCCAGGATTTGCTGGGCACAGTTCTTACAGTAGAACAAAAAGAATGTCTGATGAGTGGAGACCACAGAGAATAGAAAATGGAGGTTACAGCTAACTTGTGGGTGTCCTGAACAAGGACGAGGCAACGTATGCTGTGATTGGGAACTGGTGCTACTTTAAATAACAAAATCTTATTAACCTACTGTTGTCTAAAGAGAGGGTCTTATTCAAAGTTTGGCAAACAGTAGACTCTGTTAAAATGTGGTGTATATGCCGTCCATCATATTACATGTGTCGTAGGCTATACTGCAGTGATAGTGTGGCAGGGAGGACATCTACCACATTTGCGATGGAGTATGCTATGTTTCCAAACTCTAAATATGGCCTAGGTGGGTCAATTCTGTAGAGAAATGGATAAGTCCAAGGGTTGTTTCTTGTGTGGTTCAGTGCCTCTTACAGTTAAAAGATAATGTTTGCTGTGGGTTCATACATCTCCTGTTGAACAGTGAACTCAGGTAGCCCACAGTTGAGATGTTATGCTCTATTCATGTGTGATAACATACCATATGTCACCTTCATTTAACCCTAAGCCTCCTATGCACTCCCCTCTAGCTAGTGAGAAGTAAAAGAGCAAATATTGCAGGAGGCTTTTCTCATCACTGACAAGTACCGTAGATATAAGAAACACCACCTCCCGCTCTACCCCCTGGCGCTATGGGACTCAATAACACAGAGGATGTGATGGGTTTTTCATCAACAACAAAGTATTTCAATCAAGTGTACAAATCTCTTGGTTGATAAACTGTCCTTCCCAAGGAAACTTGGTGGGTACTCTGCACCATAGTAACCCATAGTCCTTGTCTAAGATGTACTAGATGGAAGCATATTTTAAGCAAAATATCAATTTCAAAGCCTAAGAGAACCCAGGTGGGTAGTAAAATAGGTCGCAGTATATAGAGAACATTGCATAATGGTGACTTCTGCAGTGTATTGCAATATGGAGTCTGAATAGTCCATTCTTACAGTAAATGAAACAATGCAATTAGGTCAGAAGAGTAATTCATCTGAGAGTAAACAGTATTGGAATTCACTGAACTTATAATCAGAGGCTGTCTCTGGAATTGAAGCTAGGGTTGTTAAAATGAGAACATAATCTGGCCTAAATGCTACTCATTGTATTTAATTTAAAAATAATTTTGCATTAATATACAAATTGCTATTCCAAGACACTCAACATGAAGAGACAACTGAACTATTCATCATCATCATCATATACTTTATTCGACCATAGGTCATAAAAGTTACATATTAAATTGTACAAAAAAGGTACGTTTTCTTCATTATACTTTTACACTGGCTGAAAATAGTAAGGTTTAGAATAGGAAAAGCTTCTGTAGGCAATGGCCTACTATAATCCACCATTGATCCCGATACATAACTTAACATTTAGATACCAGGGTTTCTGAGACAATTGCTATTCCAAGACACTCAACATGAAGAGACAACTGAACTATTTAATTCAAAACATTTGACAGATTTGCACACACTCATGTTGTTTTCCAAAAAATATAATTGTTAGTGAAATTAAAACAGCTGGTTTAAATATATACATGCAGATTAAACTCATGAAAATGACAATAAACAATACAGAGAAAAGTTTGGGAATAGCGGTGGGTGTCACTAAAACAGGACTAACGATAGGATTGTGGGAAATAGCAAAGATTTTGCTTTGCAGGTTTAGGAAGTATTTTTGTGAAGCTTCAGAAAATTTGTAATCTTCACGAAGTGTGCTAAATTTAAAAAACTGTGAGATTTACTATCTACAGTAAATTTGGAAGAAACATGCTTTCAGTGAGACAACTCTCTCATGGAAAGTTTTACTGCAGAATTCTTTGGCATTAACTTTTTGTGGAAATGGTTGCAAAGTTGAGAAAGATTAGAAACTTCAAATGTGTCAAGGTAGCAAGTCGTGGCATATACAATTTTAATTGCAGCTACACCATCTAACTGAGGCGTTTTGAGGGAGGCTTGCCATTTTAAAATACCAACTGCTTTCTCTAATCCAAAAGAGAATTCACTGGTTTTTTTTCGTTACTGTGCAACTCGGGTTGGCATGATAAGGTCCAGGGAGAAATGGAGCCTCATTTCAGCCAGGTGTGAAATTATACTGACATCCATGTAAATAGGTCAGACAAATTAATTTTGCACTTCCAAGATATTGAAAATGTTTGAATTTTGTAAACGTACTTGATGAAAAAATACTTAACAAAAAACAAAGCCATGTTTATGCACATGTTTACTGCAATCGAAAGCAGGCATTGCCAAAGTCAATAGGTCTTGTCTCCAAAGGCAGAGCCTTGGGCTTTGCCAATGCTTGATGCCAACTGCATGCATGCATGAAGAGACGGGCATGGCCAGCGATCTAAACTAAATTTTCCATTAAAGAAAAACTAAAAAGAGGCACACTCATGCATTTCAACATGCGCATGCACATGTGTCTTCAGTCATGGGTGCATGTGTTGCGAAGCATTCGTCTACATGCATCGTGACACATGACATACATTTTTAAGTTATCATTCTAAAATGGAAGGCAGATATAAAGGTAAACCACAATTAAAGAAAAGACAAAATAAAATGTCCCTGCAACGTGAAAAAGAAAACAAGCTGCCATGCAGCATTTTGCAGATGCCAAGATCTTCTAAAATGAAATGGTCTATAATAGGGAAAGTGAAAACAGAGCACGGGGAACAAGAGATAAACAGGAAAAAGAACAAGAGAAAACAAGCATTTGCAATGCAATGGGTCTTGCATTTGCTCGACTTAGAGCTATTAGCGTTGTAAAGTCCTAACCGGACTTTTATTGCTACATAAATTGAAAATGAAAAGTAATACAGTTTTACATAAGTGAGCCGATTTAAAGCGCTACACCATGAGCATGAAGGAATACACAAAAGGAAACAGATGCTTGCGCACCATCAAACGTGCAACTGATTTGCAATTATGTGCAATTACCTATGTAACAGGGTCGATGTAATTCAAAGCGCTCGACTACTGCCCAGCGAGATCACGCAGCACAGGAAATAAAAAAACTAAAAGTAGTCCAGAAGCCTTCCGTACAGGAAAATACAGAGCTTCGTATGTTTTCAGTAGTTGGTCGGTGCGCTCGAGGTGGGCTGAACACCAGAAAAGACATGACGTATGCATGTCTTTCACAAATGAAAAGGCAACCCCACGAACCAATGAAACTGATGGGCATGTGGTGGACGTGGTTAAGAGCCCACCGAGAAATTACAGCAGGCTAGAGCGCTTGCGCACTCGACCCTAAAAATGGCGAGAGCAAGGAAAGGCATGCAGTCCTATGGAGTGCTAGAGTAAAAATGAATAAAGAGGCATTTGCAAAGCATGAAGCGAGCAGCCCAGCAGCACTTTGCAACTGGCAGACCATCAAAATAAATTATAATCTTATAAATTATGGGGCATATTTACAAGCCCCTGTTGCCACCTTGCGCCCCCCTAGTGTAATTTCTTTTTTACACTAAGGCGCCATTAACGAGACCTTTCTCCCGCGCCATATTTACAAAGTGCCGAAATACAAGCATTGCACCACTTTGTATCCCCTTGCGCCACATTATGCCTGCACCAGGCATAGTATATGGAAAGGGGGTGTTCTGACGCAGGGAGGCCCGAAAAAATGGCACAGTGAAATTTACAACATATCTAAAAATTGGAGCCATATCTTGAAATGTTCAAATTTTCTGTACAATTTCAGAAAGTTTGCAAAAGCAAGATAATTCAAATTGATCCTGATATTCATGTGATTTACATTTATTACTAACAATATTTTACATCATGTAAGTCCTCTCTCCGTCACTCTTAAATCCGGATCCTTGCTTGTCTTTGTCCGCTTCTTTGGTGGTTCTTTATTGATGGACCACACATCTGATGAGAGGTTGTAGAAGTTTCCCAAGTTTCCCCCACTGATAGCCGCTCCCAGATTCTCCTCAAGAGCATTCCAGTAAAGGCATCTGTTGGACTTCTTGAGACATCTATCTTCTGTTTCTAGGGGTTCAGATGAAGAATAAGCTATAGACAGGAAGCTGAAAGCAATGGACCCCAGTGTTATCGCTGTCGCTCAGATGGTCGACTGAAGAATCTTGAGTTCTGAAGTTCTTGGCATTATCTTCAAATATTCTAGGTTCTTACTAAGATGCCTGTGAGGATATAAAATACAAAACAAATATTTATCAAAGAGAGACATCCTGCAGAACCGAATGGACACAAAGCATGAACCTTTCCTCTTCCATATGTAAGCCTAGTAAAAGCCAGAGAAGACAGGAAGGATGCTGCAACCTAAGGGGGGTTGTGACTTGTCTCTTTCTCTTGTCTCCAGCAAGTGATATGTTGGGTAAACAGAGGGACTGAAAGGATGGAGGGCAGGGACAAGTACTGGAATAGAAAGGATAGAAGGGGGACAGCCAGGCATCCCAAGAAAGTGTGTGACAGGTGCCTAAGTCTTTCCTCTGAGCTTGGCCAGTATGCCGAATAAGGCTGAGAAATGAGTGCAGACCCCAACCTGGGATAAGGAGATTTTGTTTCAGTGAAAGCTGTGCACTTTGGTAATACAAAACTGATTGTGAAGTAAGAATCTTTGAAATCCTAAAGATTACCGGTCATTTGGTCTCGCCTGCAAAATTTGGCACAAAACTCCCCAGCTGAAATTAAATTCACGCCCCATGCTCTCCCAGATTTTGGGTTCAATTTATAAATTCGTGCAAAAAAACTGAAAATAATGCGTCCAAATAGTGTTTGCTCCCTCTTTTGCTTGTGCCATTTCTGCATTTTTCAGAATTGTTCCTCGCACATATCACCGGCTAAAAAATTGTGAAAATTGCATCTGCAAAAGTGAGTGAAATGTGTCCTGATCTCCAGTAAGGCACACCCGCTTAAAAGGGGAAAACCGGTGCCCCACATTCCAGCAAGGACGTAAATTAGCTTTGCAAAAACAAGTTGCTCTTAAAACATATTTTCCCATCAAAGATCCTGAAAAGGAATACTTGATAATTAAATTGGACTTACTGAACTGGTTGGTGCCTGGAATCGAAAGATTAGCTTTTTTAATACGTGCATGGCCTAGAATAGAAACGATAAAGATTAAAGCTACTTTCTCATTCAGAAAGTCACCTCTCTCAGCATGTTGTAACTTTTCATCATGTTACTTTTCGTGCTGAAATGCAGGCTGCATTCTGTTTATGCAGCATACCCTGTCGCATGGATGTGTGTCTGTTATGGAATTTTAACACACATTGACAAATTGATATCAAACAAATCCAAATGCTTTACAAAACTCACTCAAAGTTGTACTGAATGCAAGAAAACAAATACATATATCAAAGTCGTTACAAAATAGTATTCAATAAAATTAATACTTTTTTTTGCACTCTAACACAGGAACACCACTTTTAAAGTCTAGGTATAGACAGCTTTTTTTCTGTTTGACAGACCTCATATGAGTAATTCTCGCAAAAATGCAAAAAATATACATGTAGGGAGTGGGATTGTGGTCATCCTCAGTCAGGTATTAGCTCTCCAGCTTTTTTTATCCTTGGAGTCACTATTCATCGAACACACTCCATTTTTCAGATATTTACATTGTGTCATTTGGCTTTGTGCTAAGGCTTTGGTGATGGATGTTGGAGGCGGCATATTCAAGTTCACAGTGGGTTCAGCCAGGCAGAACCTACCACTCCCGCCAGGAGTGAGTGATTACACTCCCGGTAAAACCTGCGCTCACCCTTGGGTAGCTTGGCACTGAGCAGTCAGGCTTATCACAGAGGCAAAGTGTAAAGCATTGGCACATCACTCACACAATAAATACACTGAACGTCACAAAAGAGACTTCACACGTGTGGTAGGTAAACAAAGTTTGTATTCAACACACACACTAATTAACACAACATAAACATCCTGACTTTTTTTTTTATTTTTTTACTTACTTCATAAAATTGTGGCCATTGAACTCTGATCAGGTGCCGCCAACCTCGTGAGCTCAGGAAAACACAACCCTCTAGGTCATAGGGTGAGACAGGTTCCCAGCCTGGCCAGGTCAGGGCGAGTAATCATCGGACATAAGACACATTAAGCACCTTAGATCTTTAAAAGAGCCCAAATCCAATTCCCAAACCTCCTTGCTTCTCTTTTGTCTACTTCTTTAACGAAAAGAACAGAACTTCTCCATTACTTCCAATTAGGAGGGGAGGTTTTGAGCCCAACTTTAACAAACTTCCCTTCTTGCAAGTAATATCAAATAAAACGCCAACCCTCTTTGGTATAAATTAGGAAAAGGAACATCATGACTTCTGCGTATATACCACACTTGGTAATATTACTAGTTGTGCAAAGCCCAACCACGTGAAAATGACATCAGTAGCATGCACACTTCGGAGAAATCCTACTTTCCCCCCCCACACACCCCTACACCCTTATGCGGTGTGATGCTTTGTCACAACCAGGCCCACTCTGACAATTAATACAATGGCACTACCACACAGTTAGAGGATGCACCCAGGTCACAACGATATCAGGAATATGTACACACAGATAATGACAACACTTTTAGCAGCACCGTGGGCCAAGACCACACAGGTAGAACCAGTGTCAAATGAAGAATCTAGTTGGCAAGCAATCAACCTGTAAAGTAGTGCCACCGGTCGATGTAATCACCAGCAGGTTGTCATCTTGCAAGGACCCCCACACTCACACTTTCACTCAACAGTGATATGGATATCAGGCAGGCCCATATGGAACACACGCACGCTGCACGGCAGTGCGGTGCAACTGATATCTGGCAGATCAATTGGTAGCACAATGCAGACCCCGTGGCCCAAATCCTCCTCCACCCTTCATCTGACCCCGACTCCCCCACACTCACGGATTAGAAAAAGATCATCGCCAAACCCCCAAGAATAGGCTGCTCTCGGCCAAAGTCACACTTAGTTGAGGTCGCAGGGAAGAAGGTGGGGGGCAGGCAGTAGGTCTGATTAGGAGGCAGTTGACAGACAAAAGGGGGATGGCCACCACTCACGAAGTTCACACACAGGATGTGGAGCAGAAGCAGCTGAGGGCAATAGTTTGTTCAATTAAAGGATTCCACAATGTAACTTCCGGTACCAGCCCAGTTCTGCAAAGCACCGGGGGGAAGGGAGGGTCGGGCAGTCTCTTTACCCGCTTCTGATCACTCTCTGAAGCATTCCTTCAGCCCCGTCACCACCCAGGCCTGGTCCGGGCAATACTACCTGTCACACAATGTCATCGGGGCTGGGTGAGGAGAGGGAAGGTGGTTCACCACACAGAAGGCCTAATAGGAACAATCGATGCAAAGAGAAATGTAGCAGGGGAGCCCCTCAGAAGGCAGAGGCACCATGTTGGTACACTGTGGTCACGGTTGCACCTAAGCAATCCGGGCACAACATCTGGTGAACGATGATCCAAGTCACACCAGACAAGTCCAGCTATTCCATGCCTCCCTGGAAATGAGGCACAACTCCTGTACACGTTGGTTTGGGTCGCACATGACAGTTCAGATCACTTACGATGAAGAGTTACCAACCCCGTACCTCCCAAGAAATGAGGCACAATGTCTGGTGCGTGTTGACACCAGACAGTTCCAGTCACACACACAAACAAAGAGATGCAAATTCAGTACCTCAATGGAAATGAGGCACTGTACCTAGTGCTCGTTGATACGGGTCGCACCAGACAACTCCGGTCACAGAAACATGCATGAGGTAGAATGAGGTACTTCTACGGTTCCACCTCCACCTCCGAGGATCGCAACCTGTAAATCGGACACCACACGCAATGAGCATGCTGTTGAAATGACACACAAGGGAGATGAGGCAGGATCGAAGAAGTGGGCCACGTGTCCCGCAATCTGGGAATCCGCTCGCCATCAACAAGACATTTATGAGTGCTGAGGCCCTACGATGTAGGGGCCACACTCCTGTGATGTGGGCAATGCTTTTGGGGCTCCGCTCCAGGTAATCCAGCCTCCAGACACAATTCTTAGTTTCAAGCTTACTCTGCACCATAAGTTGGAGTCCAGCGGATGATGTGGGAACTTAGAAGGGCACCGCTCTCCAGGTGTCACAAGCAGACGGTTTGGGCCCCTTGCAGGAGGTCCTTGATGTTCTTGAGACTTCCACAGAAGAACAGAGGTCAAGCTGACAAGCCGCTGGAGAGCACACTTCAGAGTGGCGCACAGCAGCAGGAAGTCTGCCCAGGACAGCCATCATTCAGGAAGGTTGTACAGTCCCTTCCAAGGGCAGTAATCATCCTGGTGCAGATTGTCTCCAGTCCTACATCCCTGCAAATGTATCTCTACCCTGCTGTAGTATGGCACACGTAGTTGTACTGTAGTGTGCCTTTGAAGTTGGGGGTGGTTCAAAGGTTCTCTCTTTGAACCACAGATGTCTCCCCCAAATTGCAGTCCTGTCTGCCATTGGGACATGGAATGCAGATCTTAATCTTTAGTGGGGCCATGATCTGGCTCCCAGAGGCCATGTCAAAATCTCTCCCTCCAATCTATCCAACTAGACCCTCAAATGGCAGAGGTCTGTTGTTCCAGTTGTGTGCCTGTTGTTTTATAGTTGTCACTGGGAAATCTCCTGATGTGCTCCTCCAAGCTCTGTTGTCGACCAGAGCCAAGCAGAAAGGCACACAACGAACTTTAGAGCAGAGAAATGCTCACTTTCCAGAAGTGGCTTTTCTCAGCAATTAATGACAAAACCACCCTTACCGTAGGAAGTGGTTTATCACTATGAATCCAATAATAGGCAACATCATGAGGCTGCTCTGCTGCAATCCACTATTGTGGCTGGGAGTTATTTCCATCATCCCCCCATGTTAACCCATGGGGAGAGCAACCCTCAGTGGTAATAAAAACACACATGGGTATTATTCACTACATTTAGAAACACCTTGGTGCAAGTGTGAACACACTGGCCTGCAATGGCATGCTGGACACATGCTAAAGCACTATTGTGCATGTGCGCACACCCTGGGTAGCACCACTTCATAACATTTGTAGGACAGGCGTCCACATTCACACTATACTGACAGTGGGAAAGTGCCCAGGGCCCTTAAGGCCACAAGACGAGAATCAGCAAAACCTAGGGAAAGAGCTGATCTCCTAGGTAGGGAAAACCCATGTGGGGGCTCTTCAACTACTGGGGCACGGAACACCCATCTGTACCTGCCCTGCCTTCCACCTTCCACCTTCTCCACCCTTCAGGGGGTGCTCTAGGGGTAGTGTAAGGCCCACTCAGAGTTGGCCAATGAGTGAGAAATACAAGCCTAAGCGCAAGCACAACTGCCTCTCCACAGGCCTGCCATGGCTGGCTCAATACTTGCTTGCCAGGCTATTCTGGTGGGTGGCACACTCAGTGCAGCGTCCCACTAGTAGCCAGGGTCATTGCCACCCTGGGTATATGGTGTACCTTTTTACAGGGCAGTCCTGGGTACAGCACCTCAACCAATCATATAAGAGTCCCTTCCCGGCATGTGTAGCAAGAGAGCACACACCTTCCAACTGCAGTACAATGGTAAAATGCCCAGAGTCCTAAGGCCACGCAAAGAGAGTCAGCAAACAAGTGGTTGGAAAAAGGAAATTGTTTCAGGGTAATACCCTAAGAAGGGCCATGTCCAACAATAGACCATAAAGTAGTTTTTTGTCTGGCTGCAGCTGCTACAGGATTTGGTACAGACATACATGCATAAATACATTTGGTCACACGCTTAAACTCACTATGATGTTGCTGTGTTTTTTGCGCATGCCCAATGATGTTTGAAGCCACAGATGCATGTAAACCTTGGTAAACACACTTTAGGAATGCTATCATTTTTTGTCTATGACCTGCTGTCCATGGTATGGAAAAGAATGCACACACATTGTAAGCTGTGAGTAGAGACATGCTTTTTCCAAATGTAGATCAATGTGCACACACAACAACAATTTGCATATGTCACCATCAGCACTTCTGCCTGTCCTTGCCGTTGTGTGCTGAAGACACTCCCCTTTTCAGAAGGTGTTTCCATCCTTTTGTGAAATAAGAGCTACTTATGTTCAATGAAAATCATCAAGAGCTACTAATATTAGACTGCCATATGTGTAATTACCAGCAGTGATCACCTCAGTGCATCAAGTAAGGTTGCCAGCAGTAATGTTAAAAATGCTTTGTCAAAGTAGAATGTCTCTAGACTGGTAACACAACAGCCATAGCAGCAATGCCCCTGGAAACAAGCTAAAAATGTCAGTAGCAAGCCTCCCCAACATTGCATGATTTATCACTCAGATATTAGCTTTAAATTATTTTTCTCAAAACATCAGCTTATGAGCTATGAAAATAAACATATTTTCATCTGGAATACACACCTTTCACTTTTGTCATGGATATATTTTTTCAACCAAACAAAGCATCTAATTGAGAAGGCTGGGCTGCACACAGGAGAGCTTCTTACAGCTAGCTGGAATGCTACCAATAGCTCACAAGCTTCTCGTTGTGGAAACTTGCTTTACACATTGTATTCAAGAACCACCCCTACAGGACTGTGGTTGTGGACTGCTCAACACCACTGGGCTCTTCAAGGGATTCCTCCAGACAATTTCCTCAGGTAACTACTGAGCTAAATTCTTCTTTGACTCAAAATCAGTGGGCTTGAATATCAGCAGCTGCTGGAATGATGAATTCTAAATAAGTGGGACAAAGTCTGGTCTTATATGTTACTATTCAATATCCCAGCAAACCCTGATCTTCTCTCAATAGCATGACTCGCAAACGCATTCCTTTTGCCACACATGACATCACCAGGGTGTGGAGTTGTGGTGCCTTGCTAGGATTATAATGGTGTACTACTATTTGGTGTAGTGTACTGCTAGAAGGATTGCAATGGCCTACTGAGATGTGGTGGGGAGGTGCTGATAAGGAAGAGGCAATCTGTTGAGTGGTGGTACGTTTTTCAGGGGCATTGTGCGTGGCCCTGGGTGGTAGAGTAGCACTGGCAGTTTGTGGTGCTCTCCTGGAGGGTCACGTATTTGTTGCAGGGGTGGCAATCTCTGCTGAGGTGTGGTAGTACAATACAAGAGGCAGAGGTGTGGTGTTGAGGATGGTGATGCAATCCTGGGCGGTGGTGCAGTGCAGGATGATGGAAAGTAGTGCTAGGGTTGCGGTGCAGTGCTGGGGTTGGGTTTGCAGTCATGTGAGTTGAGCAGTTTTAGTATGGTGGTGCCTTGTGGGGGTGGGGTTGTAATAATGGTTGTGCAGATCTGAAGGATGGAAGTACAGTGTTCCATATATAGTAGCAATGCTGCATTTGGGTCTGGTGCTGAGGATGGTGGTGCATACAGATTAATAGGAATGGTAATAAAGTGTTGTGTAGTTGTTGAGGTGCCAAGTAATGCTAGTGCTTTGATGTGTGGTTAAGTGCAGGGGTTCCTGGTGGGTGGAAGTTGCTTAGAGATGTACTGTTTGGGGCTGGTGGAGCCATGGCAAGATAGTAGGGGGAACAGCACTAATAACGCGGTCAATGCAACAATATGCATTGACCACGCTGCCGCTACCACGCATATGTGTTTACTACTCATGCGTTTACCACCCATATGCATGGTAATGGTAGATAGAGCAGTCGGGCAGAAGGAAGGAAGCAAGCAGGAAGGAGCAGCGACCAGAGGGGAGAGGTAAGTGGGGCCTGGGTTGGGGAGGGAGAGTTGTGGTAGTTTTTAGGACAGGGTTGGGGATTGGGGTAGGTTTCAGGGCAGGGTAGGTTTTAGGGTTTAGGGCGGGCGGTGAGATGGGGTACTTTTTAGGACAGGGTAGGTTTTAGGGTTTAGAGCAGGGGTTGGGTAGTTTTTAGGACAGACTGGGGTAGGTTTTAGGACAGAGGAAGGATATGTTTAAAGGTTTAGGGTGAAGGCGGGGGTCGGGGTAGTTTTTAGGACAGGATGGGGTAGGTTTTAGGATTCAGGGTGGGGCGGGGACAGGGTAGTTTTTAGGACAGGGCGGGGTAGGTTTTAGGACAGGGTAGGTTTTAGGGTTTAGAGTGGGGTCGGGTAGTTTTTAGGACAGAGCGGGGTAGGTTTTAGGACAGGGTAGGGTAGGATTTAGGGTGGGGTGGGGGTCGGGGTAGTTTTTAGGTCAGGACAGTGTGGGTTTTAGTGTTTAGAACAGGGGGTTGGTTCGTTTTTCGGACAGGCTGGGGTAGGTTTTAGGACTGGGTAGGTTTTAGGGTTTAGGGTGGGGGTCAGGGTATTTTTTAAGACAGCGCAGGGTAGGTTGTAGGACACGAGTCGGGTAGGTTTTGGGGTAAAGGCGGGGTTGGGGTAGTTTTTAGGACAGGGTGGGGTAAGTTTTAGGACAAGGTAGGTTTTAGGGTTTAGAGCGGGTCGGATAGTTTTTAGGACAGAGCGGGTTAGGTTTGAGGACAGAGCAGGGTAGGTTTTAGGGTTTAGGTTGGAGCGGGGATTAGGGTTAGTTTTTAGGACAGGACAGTGTAGGTTTTAGGGTTTAGAGCAGGAGGTCAGGTAGTTTTTAGGACAGGGCAGGGTAGGTTTTAGGACAGGGTAGGTTTTAAGGCGGGGGTCAGGGTAGTTTTTAGGATAGCGCAGGGTAGGTTTTAGGACAGGAGTAGGGTAGGTTTTAGGGTTTAGGGTGAAGGCGGGGTAGTTTTTAGGACAGGGTGGGGTAGGTTTTAGGACAGTGTAGATTTTAGGGTTTCCAGTGTGGTCGGGTAGTTTTTAGGACAGAGAGGGGTAGGTTTAGGACAGGGCAAGGTAGGTTTTAGGGTTTAGGTTGGGGTGGGGGGTCAGGGTGTTTTTTAGGACAGGACAGTAGGTTTTAGGGTTAAGGGCAGGGGGTCCGGTAGTTTTTAAGACAGGGCATGCTAGGTTTTAGGACAGGGTAGGTTTTAGGGTTTAGAGCAGGGGTCGGGTAGTTTTTAGGACAGTGCAGGGTAGGTTTTAGGGCAGGGGAAGGGTAGGTTTTAGGGTTTAGGGTAAAAGCGGGGGTCGGGGTAGTTTTTGGGACATGGTGAGGTAGGTATTAGGATTCAGTGTGGGGCGGGGCGACGGGGTAGTTTTTAGCACAGGGTGGGGTAGATTTTAGGACAGGGTAGGTTTTAGGGTTTAGAGCGGGGTTGGGTAATTTTTAACACAGAGCGGGTAGGTTTTAGGACAGGGCAGGGTAGGTTTTAGGGTTTAGGGCGGGGCACTGGGGTAGTTTCTAGTGCAGGACAGTGTAGGTTTTAGAGTGTAGGTAAGTGGGTCGGATAGTTTTTGGGACAGGGCGGGGTAGGTTTTGGGACAGGGAAAGATAGCTTTTAGGGTTTAGGGTAAAGGCTGGGGATGGGGGGTCGGGTCGTTTTTAGGAAAGAGTGGTGTAGTTTTTAGGACAGGGTAGGTTTTAGGGCTTAGGGTGGGGGTGACAGGGGGTCGGGTAGTTTTTAGGACAGGGCAGTGTAGGCTTTAGGACAGGGTTTGGGGCGTGGGAGGTGTAGTTTTTAGGACAGGACAGGTTAGGTTTTAGGGTTTAGGGCAGAGGGTCCTGTAGTTTTTAGGACAGGGCGGGGTAGGTTTTAAGACAGGGAAGATTTTGCAGTTGAGGGTAGTTTTTAGGACAGGGCGGGGTAGGTTCTAGGTTTCGAGGCGAGGGTGGGAGTAGTTTTTAGGGCAGGGATGGGTAGTTTTTAGGCCACTGTAGATTTTATGGTTTAGGGCAGAGGTAGGGATAGTTTTTAGGACAGGTGGGGTAGTTGTTAGGCCACAGTAGGTTTTAGAGTTTAGGGCAGGGTGGGGGGTCAGAGTAGTTTTTAGGAAAGTTTGGGACAGGTTTTAGGACAGGGCAGGGTAGGCCGGCAGGGGGGGGTGTAGGGCTCTGGGCAGGGTTTGGAAGGGCAGTTTTAAAGGCTTGGGCAGGTGACGTATGATGTCAGGTTTAGGAGGCAGGAGAGAATTTACCATGCATGTTACTTTACCAAACATGCTTTTACAACTAAATTTGTTGTAAAGGCATGCGTGGTAAAGACGCAGTCGTTGTAAAAACCACATTGTAAACGCATTTGTTGTTCCGTCATACGTCTATCATAGTGTGGCTGCTGTATGGTAGTGATCCTTCACTGTGAGGAAGCTGTGGTTCTGAGGGGTCAAGGTGTGGGTTCTGTGGGTAGTGAGTCAGTGTTGGAGATGGTGGTTTGATGCAGTGCTGGTTGTTAGTGGCATAGTACTTAGGCACTGTATGGCTGGTGGGTGATGGGGCCATTCTGAGTGACGTTGGAGCAATGTTGCAGTTGTGGTGCAGTGCTTGAGGGGGTTTTATGGGATTGTAGTGATGGATTTGTGTTGGGGGTTGGTCCTTGCTACAGGGGAGATGTTGTCAGTCCTGGTAGTGCAGTTGTGAAGGGGAGACTGCCATGCAGAGGAGCAGTGTGGAGACCGGGGTGTGCTGCTGCTAATGTTCATGTAATAGGGTGATAAGTTGCTAATGCTGCGATGCTCGTGTGGTTTAGAGGTGGGTCAGAGGACTGTGCATCGCCCCCGTTGGTGTTGCCCTGCTTGCGGTAATGGTGACTTTCAGCAAATGTTGACTTTAGGTTTATAAAATTGCTTTGGTGCTCTGCTGAGGGTTGGCTGTGTGACTTTGGATTGGAAATGCAGTGCTGGTGATGGTGGGGCAATGAATTCTTGTTGTGGCGGAGTAGTGCTGGTCGCACAATGCTGCAGGATGGTGGTATGTTAGTGAGATGCGGTGATACAAAATGGTTGATGAAGATGCTGTGAGATTAGTCTGTAAATCAGAGGAAGGGGACAGTGTCTTGCTGCAATGCTGAGCTGAGTGGTGGGGCAGGGTGGTGGAACATTTCGGGGGCAGATGTGTAGCACTGTAGAAGGTGAGCCACGCTTATGGTACATGACATAGTGCTGCGGTGGAGGAGTAATTCTGTAGGGTGGTAATACAGTGGTGGGTGTAGTGGTGTTGGTGGTTGATGGTGTGGTCTGATTGGTGGTAGAATGTAGGGAGGTCCTGGGGCCTGTGGTGCATGCTGGTGATGGTATTAGATTGGTAGGGGAGACATGCTGTGTTGGGGGAATTGGTGCATTGTTGGGGGCTGATTGTGTAGTGTGGATATGGTAGCACAGTGCTGGGGGCGAAGGATCAATGCTGTGGTATGGTGTACAGCGATAAGGGGTTGTTGTGCGTTTGTGTTGTAATGCACGGTAGGAGTGGTGGTGAAATGCGGTGTGGTTGTTCTAGAGTTATAGTACAGTACTGAGCATGGTAGTTTAATGTTTTGGTGTTTTTTCTAGTGTTGGGAGTTATGGTGTAGTCCTGGGCATGGTGCTTTGCTGCAGGAGCAGTTGTGTAGTGATGGGGAGTCCTGGTATTATGTTTCTGGGGTGCGGAGTTATAAAAATGGAATTGGAGATGGCAATGGGGTGTGCTGGCGAGGAGGAGGGGGTCTTCATAAGGGGTGGTGCTGAGCTGGTGGATGTTTGTGTGGTGCTGAGTGTTGACAGTGCTCTTTCGGTGCAAAGTTGATTGTGTGGTGGAGATTGGGTGAAGGTGATTTCACCGGTGGGATTCCTCCATTCTGCTATCACTATGATGGCGGGAGTATAGTCATTGGATTCTCTCCTGGATTTAGCGCTTCCTCCGGAAATTTCCACCAACTCTAGCTCAGACAATAGGCTTTTAGGTCTAAATTTCAACTTTTCAATGTGTTAAGGAACACACATGGCTCCCAGTAAGAACCACAATAAAGTTCAGAAGCCTGTACATTACTCTCAGATAATGTTCAGTAACAGATATCAAGCTCTGCTAAGTCCGGGAAATGGCTCTGTGCATGAGAGAGCTTGGTTTCTTGGGCCCATGTGCAGAATCCATTGTCTTATTCTGTACATTACAGGTCTCTTCTAACCTACACGCCTTCAAGAAGCTCCTAAAATCTTTTTCATTTCTTAACCGGTCATCCTCCCTAGACAAGCAGCTTTTGATTCATATCATGGCGTGTGTATTACAGGCTCTTGAACGTACCATGGAGGAAATAATCATTGGTAAGGACAATAGGTCTTACTTTAATGTGCAAGCACATGCAGGGGTTGCTCCTCCATTAGAGCTGAGGAGCGTCACCCCACTTTAATGCCCCTGGAAATTTCCCAGAGACTAAAAATAAAATGGCAATTCATTACCATTTTATTTTTCGTCAACCTGGCCTGAACCGTGACAGGACGGGGCAGGGCCTGCTGAGTGGCAGCAGTGGAAAGCTGCCTGTGCACTAGTTTACAGTGCGCATGTCACTTTGGCCAGCCGTCTACCGACAGCTAGCCTGACATGCGCACTATAAAACTTTCAAACCAGCTGCCTTAAACAGCTAGGTTGAGCGCCTGCACAAGCCTCCAATGTCCTCAGGAGCACCAGGAGAGGCCGCTGCCTCCAATCATGGTGCTGCTCCGGGGACCGGATCAAGAAGGACGTGTTGGCAGAAAACATGGTGAGTACCTTTTTATTTATTTTATTTATGCATTTAATTTCATATATGCATTTTTTTATGTATTCACCCATTTGCCAGCCTCTCCAATCGCCATACTTGCGAGCTGCTACTGAACACATGTATGCACAAATGCTGTTTGCATGCGTTGGCATATTAATGCCAGACCTAAGGGCTTTGTCAGTGCTTGTTCTCATGGTACAAGACTAGGTGGAGTTAATATATAGAGCAGGTGTAATGCTGGTTCATTGTAGCGATTACATAAACTCTAAGAAATAGTGACAAGAACTGATGGACACTTTTTCTTAAAAGTAGCATAAGAGCCAGGGTGGTGAGTCAAATCTAGGCTTTAGATAAGCTAATCACACTACCTGTGCTAAACATGACTGTATTGGCACATGCGACTATCATAGACGTGGCATGCAAGCAAAAGTGGAACATGTAGCTAAGCGCCTCTCTAAGCACAAACAAAATAGTGTTCCTGCCTGACCAAGACAGGGTATGAAACTGATGCCTAAAAGTTGCTAGGAAATGCTTCCTTGTGAGGACAAAATAGCCTGTATGGTAAATAACAAAAAGATGGACTAGACTATGCCAGGAGTGCATCCTTTTCTTACAAACCACCCATTTCTCTCACATGTGAAGCCCACAGCATCCCTTTCTTCCCCAGGATTAATGTTAGAAAGGACCTAGACAAAGTTTGGGATTTGAAGTTTTAACTCTTAACATCTTGTGCTTTGTAGATGGGGTTTAGGGGTGGGAGGTGGTGCCTTGCAGGTCGATTAGGAGAGAGAGTAGTGTTGTAGGTGCTGTCTGAGCACCAAGGGGAGGCACAGGTCTAAGGGTGAGCAGGGAGAGAGCTGCATAGAAACACTCTGGAGGTGCTGGGGTGCTGGGGTCTGAGCTGGCTGAGGTGGGCTTCCATGCAGAGAGATGGGGCCAAGAGCCATGTAGAGTTTGGGGCATGCTCTAGGACATCAAGGAAAGGATCTTTCACCTAATCTCTCAGCTCCACTCCCATTGCTGCATTGGCCTCTGTGCTCTGGGCTGACAAACCCTACTGCCCCACCACTCAGTGTAACTGAAACTGGCACACCAAAAATAGCAGAGAGTCTACACAGTCTCACACCCTCTGTTGCCGAGCAAGTCTTACTGTTGTGTCCTTTCTATGGTTAGTGTTCCAGGAAGGACTTGCTGTATAATGGTGATACCATCTTCCACTCTGCCCTAGTGTCTGCCAGACACTCTGCCCTGCAAGACAAGCATGCACTTGGTGAATGGAACTTTTTATTTAGAGTGTTGTGTGTGAAGTATGGAGTGTGCATGTTGTGAATGAACCCAGTGTGGGACAGTCTCCCAAGAGCTGTGGTTCTGAGACAGACTCCTTTTCCAGTCACCACTGCAAAACATATAACTAAACTGCATAATACTCCACTGGACATATCCAAAATGAAAGCCACTTCCACCAAGCAAGAGTTAAAGGCTGCAGAACCAAATCAAGCACTGGTTGAAAGGTGCTGACCCAAACACCACTCCGTGTGTGCATGGTAGTGTTGAATGCATACCATCTGACACAGCTGAAGTTGTCTGTAGCCAGATCTACTCAATAATCAAAGAGAAGAAGTGAAAACATGAAATAAAACCTGAAAACCTGTGCACTCTACCAATCAAAACAGTGTGGGTCTCCCTGGAGCCACTAACGATTCCCACAGCAGGTGAGATCAGTAATAAGAGTGCTTATTTTCCTATTCCGTGCAAAGCTGATAGGCATTTCTGTTACGCCTGATCTGGGTATTTTCTTTTACTTACTTTTGGATCCAAAAGGCAGCCAGCGGCAAAGATAAACCAGCCCTGTTGATAAAAAGAATGCATTTTATTTGTGAGCACAGAGCATAGAAATATTGCCAGCCATTACTGTGTCTACAAATCCTGTCACAAACAAGAACCATGGGCCTGATTTAGCACTCGGCAGACATGTCACTCCGCCACAACAATGACAGATATTCTGTGGTATTTAGATTTCTGCGGACAGGATATCCCTGTCGTTGTGACGGAGTGACACGTCCATCGAGTTCTAAATCAGGCCCTATGTGTCACCTTTGTTTATTCTAAACTCTTTCTGACGTAGTTGGTATTTCTTCTACTCAACTACCCTGAAAAAATGGAAGAAATGACACAATAAATTCTTCTCTGGATTTAGCTTTTCCTCCAGAAAACATATTTCTGATTACCACTCAGCTCTAAAGCAGGCCTATAACCAGCATGAACTACCCATCCCTGATGCCGTTTCTCATCAACAACCTTCTTCCTTGTAGATGCCTCTCAATGTGTGTCTCACACATGATTTTCTGCTTGATAGCTCATCATGTCAAGAGCAGGAATCCGACTCTACTCCCCGAGAGCCTGTTTTGGCCCATGGCTACTTACACTCGCCTGTCTAACGCCCTTTTCCAGAAGTCTTAAGTAGGTCCTCATTTGAATCAGCAGAAAGAAACCAAGAACATGAAAACCGTGTGGCTTCTTCCAGCTGGAAATGTGGATTTTACTAGGTCACAAATACTTTTCATGAGAGGCACAGAGCTCAGGCATAGGGTACCGCGTTAATCTTAGTCACTTTTTTTATTTAACACAGAAGTTCTCAACCTTCCCTTTCCATACTATGTAATGTTAATTATTTCAAAGCCAACTTAGTAAAGGATAGTCAGTCTGGTTAGGCCAAAGGCAGCTGGCGCCAGGTCAACCAACCACTCAGAACTTATGCAGGTCTTAAAAGCTTGGAGGAAAGCAACCAAACCAGTCCATAGCCACATTAATTATTCTTGATTGGTGATAGAAAATTGGATATATGTGTTGCTTTTAGAATTACATCAAGAACACAAAACTAAATAGATGTCATCATTGATGTCACTTAAGATCTCATCATTGATTTCATCAATGAAGTCATTCAACGTGTTAAGAGTGATGTATTATGAGAGCTCATGAGCAATGCATGATGGGGCCCCAATTATAGTTAGTTTACTAAAGTATAACAGGTGCTTTTCCATCTTTAAACGTTAACTCACATCTTTTTTCAATGCTTAAATATTAGGTCTATGTTAAACCTTCTTTGTGTTTTCTCAGTTAATTTCTGTTTTTGTTAATGCAAGATAATACCTTATTACTGTCTTTTTTATTTGTTTAGGGAAGCTAAATATCCTACAAACACTTTCCACAATGTGAGTTAAGGGAAACATATAAATATATATTTTATTTACTGAAAAAAGCGACTGAATATATATATATAGTATTCACTGAAAAAAACAAGGGGCAGATTTAAGAGCCCCTAGCACCGTCTGCAATATAATGACTTTTCAAAAGTATATCTGTTACTCACTTATTGTAAAGAAAATAAAGACAATTAAAAAAACATTGGAAAATACTGAGAAATGATCAAGATATTGCACATATTGTGGGCCCCAGACCGTTGGTTACATATAGAAAATCATGTTTCATTAAAGATATACTTGTGAAAAGTCATTATGTTGCACCAACTATAAAGAATTGGTTGAATAATGAAAACACAGGCTTTTATGAGTGCAATAAATGCAAAGTCTGTCAAACAGCAAGGAATATAAGAACATTCAAAGATTTTAAAGGAAAAATGATACATATAATGCAGAGAATGACTTGTGATAGCCAATATGTGGTTTACTTGATTGAATTTGAATGTGGTTTATAATACATAGTAAGCTCTATCTGTCCTTTAAAGAAAAGAATACTCAAACATGTAAGAGCGATACAACATAAAGATCAGAGTTACGTTATTGCAAGACATTATATGACAGAACATACAAAAGACTGGAAAAGTATCAGGTTCTTTGGTCTGGCTCAGTTAAAGAAAAATGAACATGGAGGTGATAGGACTTTCAAATTGAGACAACTGGCAAATAAATACATCATCCGATTACGTACAAAAACACCTTATGGACTAAACATAGATGAGGAATTATTTGTTCATTTATAAACCTAAGAAGTTTTGAGTTTGGTAAGGACATAATTGAGAAAGCATATCAAGTAACATATGCAAGATGTTAACTTGAAGGTCATATATATGAGTTGCGACAGACAGACAGTTGTATATTCTTTTAAGAAAAATGAAAAGTGAATTCAAAATATTGCATTCCAGACATTATCATTAGTATTCGAATATTAATAGTACAAAGGTATTTTACACATATGATTTCCAGTAATGAGTTGCACTAGGCTAGTAGTAATAGTGGAAACTGTGATGATGTGATCATAATAGATTTATATGACAAATTCTGAAATGTGAGTACGGAGCTCAATACACACAGGTCAATTTGAATTGATATAAGTTTTTTTTTTAAAATGATTGATCAGTACTTAGCTCTAATTTATCAAGATTCTTTTTGTTTTCACGACCCCTTGCATGTAATGAAAACACATTATTTATATGCAAATCACATTTTGCCGTTATCAGTTGATTATGAATCACTGAACTTATGTTTGCAATTTCTGTTTGTTTTTAATTTGTAGTTATGTTAATACTACAACATCCAGAATGCCTCATTATTAGCAGTATGGAGTGTTTTTATATAAGCAAAATGATAGAAGGACTCACTGACCATGAGCATGACTATGCTCCTCATTACAACCCTGGCGGTCGGTGTTAAAGCAGCGGTAATACCGCAAACAGGCCGGCGGAAAAAAAAATGAGATTACGACCGTGGCGGAAACCGCCAACATAGACAGCCACTTTAACACTCCGACCGCCATGGCGGTACAAACAAACAGCGCGGCAGACACCGCCAACAGACAGGCGGAAGACAATGTACCGCCCACCTTATCACAACGGGCCTATCCGCCACCTTTTCCGGTGTGGAACCAAAGTGAACAAAAACACAGCGGAAACAGTACACAGAAGGGAAAACACTCACCTCTCCACACCCCACAAGGAACCAGGACGCCATGGAGCCTGAATTGCAGATACTGCCGATGATGGTCTTCCTCCTCTTCTATCAGGAGCACCAATGACGGCGGAGACGACCACAGTGAGTACTGCACCTACAACACAGGGGAGGGTGGAGGGAAAAGAGAGTGACACACACAAGCAACACGCAACACCCGCACCCACAACTCCATACACAAATATACATGCAACAACAGTACACATACAACCCCCACCCCCTGGAAGAATGCAAGGACAAAAGGAATTGATTTGAAAGAATGTAATCATGTGAAATATCATTATCAAAGTTCAAATTCCAGTAAACGCAATTATGTACACCAACTACACAAGTCCAGATAGTGCACCAATCATTGTCCGTGGACCACTGGGCCCAAAATGCATTGGCGAAGCCCACACATGACACCTGACTGGAAACGGAGAGAACACTGCAGGGGCATCAGATCGAAATGAAACAGGCACCTCAGGGGGAGGTGAAGGGGGGGCACCTCAGCCAGATGAACGCACGATGCCACTGCTGCACGAGGGGGCTCCATGCCCACTGCTTTATCCTGGGGAGTGCAAAGCCACAGACTCTCAAGTCTCTCCAGTGGGTGGTTTGCCCACTGCTTTATCCTGGGGCACACTGCTTTATCCTGGGGAGTGCAAAGCCACAGTCTCTCAAGTCTCTCCAGTGGGTGGTTTGCCCACTGCTTTATCCTGGGGAGTGCAAAGCCACAGTCTCTCAAGTCTCTCAAGTGGGTGGTTTGCCCACTGCTTTATCCTGGGGAGTGCAAAGCTACAGTCTCTCTAGTCTCTCCAGTGGGTGGTTTCCCCACTACTTTTTCCTGGGGAGTGCAAAGCCACAGTCTCTCAAGTCTCTCAAGTTGGTGGTTTGCCCACTGCTTTATCCTGGGGAGTGCAAAGCCACAGTCTCTCAAGTGGGTGGTTTGCCCACTGCTTTATCCTAGGGAGTGCAAAGCCACAGACTCTCAAGTGGATAACAGTATCCACTGGTTCCGGAGGGGGCTTGGTGCCCAGAGTGCTTCATCCTGCCAAGGACTGAGGTAGTGGATGTGATACTCCACTGGTTCTGGAGAGGACTTGGTGCCCAGAGTGCTTCATCCTGCCAAGGACTGAGGTAGTGGATGTGATACTCCACTGGTTCTGGAGAGGGCTTGGTGCCCAGAGTGCTCCACGTGCAGTGTGGCCAGTACAATTCCCTCACCTGGGTGTGTGTGCCACGAGAATGCTGAGGTACAGGTAGCATTATACGCCATGGAGGCTGCGACATACCACACACTGCTGCGGCTTTGCATTCCACCTGCAGGTGACAACTATGATGTCAGTAATGCTTCATGGAAGCTGCCCAGGGTCCTGGAACTCACCACCAGCCTCAGACGACTGACCACTGGGGATGGTAGGCATGTCTGCGGTGGTGCCACTGTCCGAGGACGTCGTTGGGCCGCTGGCGGTGCTTGCGGCAGTGTCAGTCGTGGCGGTGCTGGCTGCGCGATCTGTGGCGGTGGTGCTGGCGGCGGGGTTTGTGGCGGCAGTGCTGGCTGCGAGGTCTGTGGCAAAGGTGCTGCGGCGGGGTGTGTGCGGGCGGTGCTGGTGGTGGGGTCTGTGGCGGCGGTGCTGTCGGCAGGGTCTGGGGCTGCGGTGCTGGCGGCGGGGTCCGTGGGGGTGGGGCATGTGTCAGCACCTGCTGAGGGAGAAAGCTGGATGTCTCCTGCAGCCTCGTTCGGCTGCCCACTGGGGAAGAGGCTGGGGACTGTCGCAGCGGCTGTAGACATACCGGAGGCGGTGCAGGTGGCGGTGTTCGCTGCCATACCAGTTGGCATGGACGTGGACAGAAGGTGTGACACTGGTCCTTCAGTCGGTGCCGCCATGCCCTCTCCTGACCTTCCCTTCAGTTTTTGGCCCTTCCCCACCTTTGATGGTGGCGCAGTTGTCATGCCACTATCCCCTTTTGTTTTCGCTGACCCCTTGGTTTCATGTGTTTTCGGCTTCTCCCTCTGGGATGTGGGCAACTTTTTAACCTTGGCAGGTGGCGGAATGTCCTTGCCCTTGCTCTGTGGCACACTGGCAGCCCTCGTACCCCATGACCCCGCAGTTGCTGGCACCACTGTGCCTGGGGATGTGGTGGCTGAGGTGCTGGGCTGGGACCTGGAAAGCCTGGCCGTGGGGGAAGCACGGGGGGGAGGTGTAGGGAAGAGGTCAATGTTAGCCAGGAAAAGTTTTTTAGACACATTGGGACTGGTAGATGGAGGGGGTTTGGGAGTGGAGGAAGAGGTAGTGGTTGTAGGAGGTGTACGTCTGCTGAATTTGGGTGAAGGTGCATGGGCTGGAGGCTGTTGTGAGGTGGATGGCTGTTGGGTGGGTGTGTGCCTGCGTTTGTGTACTTTGAGAGGAGGGCTCACTGACACACTGGTAGAGGACACTAGGGATGTGTGAATGGTAGTGGGGTGGTGAGTGCACGTGAGCGGTGTGTGGTGATGGGCATGCTGGTGATGGAGGTAGTGGCTGAGGATGTAGTGCATGCAGGTGTGAGTAGAGATGAGACTGGGAGGGAGGAGGGAGACGTGGAGGAGGGGGACACAGTGGAGGAAGTGGATGTTGGTATGTGTGCATGGGTATGATGCTTCTGTGAGTGCTTGTGGGTTTTGTGGTGCTTATGTTTGCCTGAGCCAATCTTGTGTGTTGATGTGTGTGCATGCTGGTCTGATGGTGTGCTTGGGATAGTCTGAGGTACAGGGGATTGGGTCTGGCTGGAGGAGGTTGGAGGGGGGAGGCTGGACACAGGGACAATGGCTGCCATCAGTGCTGAGGCCAGAGCCTGAAATGCTCTCTGTTGGGCTGCCTGGCCAGAATGAATGCCCTCCAGGTATGCATTTGTTTGTTGCAAATGCCTCTCAACACCCTGGATGGCATTCAGAATGGTAGACTGCCCAACAGTGAGGGATCTCAGGAGGTCAATAGCCTCCTCACTGAGGGCAGCAGGGCTGACTGGGGCAGGGCCTGAGGTGCCTGGGGCGAAGGAGATGCCCACCCTCCTGGGTAAGCGGGCACGGGACACACGCTGAGGGGCTGCTGGGAGTGCGGTGCTGGTCGGGGGGTGGTGGCTGTTGATGCGGTGGGCAAAGAGGGGCCCGCCACCACAAGGGAGCTCCCATCAGAGGAGGAGTCGCTGTCGCTGGTCTCTGCTCCTGTCCCCGCCGTGGAGCTCCCCTCGCCCTCCGTCCCACTGGTGGCTTCAGACTCCGTTGCTTCACCCTCCAGGGCCAAGTGGGATGCAGCTCCCTCTTTCTCCGGTGCCAATGCTCCTCCGCCTGATGATGCTATTGCACACAAGAACAGGGAGACCACAAAAAGGGGGGGAAAGACAGAAGAAAGACATGTTCAGTGCATGCAACACCACTACCTTTGGCGGACACAACACACAGGGAGCAGCCCTCTGGACTACGCCATGCACTTATAGTTCCTAGATTAATCACATGCCCATGGGGTACGAGGCCAAAGCCCAATTGCCGCACACCTGGAAGTCAAAGGAGCCTGACTAGGTGTAGATTGCGCTTGCCACATAGCCTGCCTCTCATGGGACCTTGCCTACCAAGATCGCCCTGGCCTAGGGAAACCCACTGCCCACCTCCTCCGCCCAGACACCTTGTAATGCGCGCAAAGTCAGCTGAATGAGAGTGTACTCACCCCCTTTTGGCTGCTGTGATGCTCTCAAGTGCCCATCCAACTCTGGATACGCCACTGCCAGGATCAGGAACATCAGGGGGGTCATGGTGCGACGGGCACCCCTCCCACGTTGGGAGGCCATCCCCAGCTGGGCCTCCACTGTCTTCTTGCACAGGTTGTCCCATCTTTTCCGTCAGTGGGTGCTCTGTCTGTGGTGGACCCCCAGGGTCCGGGCATCATTTGCGATGGCACGCCAAATACCCTTCTTCTGGTGGGCGCTGACCTAGAGGTATGGTACAGGGGGAAAGGACATTACTTACCCGTCCGGACCGTCATACTCATTGCCCCCCGTTCCCACCCTTGCCCTGACGCACATAAACTCCCCATCCGCACATGCAGGCCTCAGCCCCCCCATGTATCTTCAATCCACACCACTCAAAACAGACATTGCCCATGCAGCATGCTCACAGTGTACTCACCTGTTTGTTCGGAGGAACGTACAGTTGCATGTACTGGGGGAGGACCCCATCCACTAGTCTCTCCAACTCCTCCGAAGGGAAGGCAGGGGCCCTTTCCCCAGACACATGAGCCATTGTCGCTTCCAGACACAGGTTACAGCAGCACTTGCAGTGTAGGTCCTCTCCTGTTGAAGGTCAGGTATCAAGTGAGTGATCAGACAGAAAATGGCGGTCATATCCGCGGCGGTGTGTACCGTCACCGCCGGCGTACATCGTCATTGGCTCCTCGGACCCATAGGGCCCAATGTTAACCAATGCAGAATAGCGCTGCGGTCTTCGACCACCCACTGCGACGGTGTAGAACGCCAGCGCAGTTACCTCATATCCCCTTGTCCCACCTTACAGGTCAGGCAGCTGCCATTTCAGGGGGCCACATGGCATTAATAATAACTGTGTCACACCTATGTAGGCCTGGAATACTCACAGTTACAGGCACATTGCAGATTAATAAATTTGTGCAAATTACATTTTGGGATACCCCAGTGTTGGCTGACTCTCTGCTCGCTGTTCTCCTCCATAGGGCACGTCTGCTGGGTCAGGTGAGGAGATGGCGGCATCCTCCGGTGTACAGACCCCTGGTGGACCTGTCCACAATGGAAGAGAGACACATAATTATCACATACAAACTTGATTGTGCAACAATCCAGGAACTGTGTGCCCAGTTGGAGCCAGACCTGATGTCAGCTATCCGCCATCCCACAGGGATGCGCCCTCTAGTGCAGGTCCTGTCAGTACTCCATTTCCTGGCAAATGGTTCCTTTCAGACAACAGTGGCCATTGCATTAGGGATGTCCCAGCCAATGTTCTCTAACGTGTTGTCCAGAGTGTTGTCTGCCCTGCTGAAGCGCAGCTACACCGTGTTCCCTCAGGTGGAGGATTTGCCAACAGTGAAAGGTGACTTCTGTGGCCTGGGACATATCCCCAACATCATTGGTGCCATTGATGGGACGCATGTGGCATTGGTACCCCTCCCCCCCCCGCAGGAGTGAACAGGTGTACAGAAACCGGAAGAGCTACCATTCTATGAATGTGCAGATGGTGTGTTTGGCAGACCAGTACATCTCCCATGTGAATGCCAAGTTTCCTGGCTCAGTGCATGATGCGTACATTTTGAGGAATAGCAGCATCCCTTATGTGATGGGGCAACTCCAGAGGCACCGGGGGTGGCTAATAGGTGAGGCCAAGGACCCAATACAGTGTGAATAGGTGTCTGGGTGTGGGGTTGTCCCTAAGGGTTAGTGTGTGTCTAACAGTTGTCCCTCCATATTTGCAGGTGACTCTGGTTACCCCAACCTGTCATGGCTACTGACCCAGTGAGGAATCCCAGGACAATGACAGAGGAACGCTACAATGAGGCACATGGGTGAACTAGGAGGGTGATTGAACGAACTTTCGGCCTCCTGAAGGCCAGATTCCGGTGCCTCCATATGACAGGTGGTTCCCTCTACTACTCACCGAAGAAGGTGTGCCAGATCATTGTGGTCTGCTGTATGCTGCACAACCTGGCTTTGCGATGGCAGGTGCCTTTCCTGCAGTAGGATGGGCCAGCTGGTGGTCTTGTGGCAGCTGTGGAGCCTGTGGACAGTGAAGAAGAGGAGGCAGAAGAAGAGGATATCGACAAACGAAACAACATAATCATGCAATACTTCCAGTGAGACACAGGTAAGAACATGTCACTGCTTCCCACATCTCATACAATTTCTGGAGCTAACATAGGTCTGTCATTTTCACTCAGTATATGGACCCTGACTTGTCACTTTGCCTTTCCATTTCACAGATATGGATCCCACTTTGTGCCCTCTGCTATATTTCCTCCAGGCCTACAGCTCTGTTACATCGGTATGTGCACAAGTAAATTGACATTGCAATATCCATGGTTATTGCAATTACACGTTTGTGCATGCACAGACTGGCTCCAGATTGTTTTGTGATTGAAGTGTGTTTATTTCGGTGCAAATAAGTGGAGAGGGTTGTACAATGGGCTGGAGGGATGGTGGAGGAATGTCCATGGCAGAGTCCAGTCTATTTGTTTCACAGGTTTATTGTCCAAAGGGGCATAGGAAGTGGAGCAATGGCAGTTGAAGGATGGACAGGGTGACAAAGTGGGACAGAAGGGTGACATTCAGGGGGGTCTCATTTCCTGGCGGGGGTCTTGGCAATGTTCTCTGTCTTGTTCCTGGATCTCAGGGACCGCTTGCGGGGTGGTTCTCCATCTTCAGGGGGTGGGGTGCTGGTGTCGTGTTCCTGTGACGGTGCCTCCTGTCCACTAGCGCCGGCGGAGGTGGAGGGCTGTTCATCGTCCAGGCTAGTGTCAGGAGCCCCTTGTTGCGCCACTGTGTCCCTCCTGGTATTGACAAGGTCTTCCAGCACCCCTGAAATGGTGACCAGGGTGTTGTTAATGGACTTCAAGTCCTCCCTGATCCCAAGGTAGTGTTCCTCCTGCAGCCGCTGGGTCTCCTGAAACTTGGCCAGAACTGTTGCCATTGTCTCCTGGGAATGATGGTAAGCTCCCATGATATTGGAGATTGCCTCGTGGAGAGTGGGTTCCCTGGGCCTGTCCTCCCCCTGTCGCACAGCAGTCCTCCCAGCTTCCCTGTTTTCCTGTGCCTCTGTCCCCTGAACCATGTGCACACTGCCCCCAGGTCCCTGATTTTCTTGGGTTTGTAGGGTTGCCTGGGTTCCCTGTAGTGGTGGACACACTGCTGATTTACGTGCCCTGGGGACAGAGGGATGGGCCCGCTGGGTGGGTGCTGTGCTAGTGTTTCCTGGGAAGGTTCAGTGGTAGTTTGGGACTTTGTCAGGGGAACCGACTGTCCCGAGGTCCCTGATGGGCCGGGCTGGTCATCTTGATCCAGTTGTGCAGAGCTGCTGTTGTCACTGTGTGTCTCTTCTGTGGGGGGACTGGATATGTCTGGCACCTCCTATCCGGTGACATTGGGTAGGGGTCCTGTAGGAATGTTAAGGCATGATTATTGCATCTGTGTGTGCCATCGTGTGCAATGGGTGAGTGACCCTGTACTCTAGTGCTTGCATTCTTGGCTTGGTCCTTGTGTGATAGTTAGTTTGGGGTCTGTGTGGGTATCTGTAGTTGCAAAGCTTTGGTAATGGGTGTCCATGCTTTGGTGTTGCATGCAGGGCTTGGTATTGGGATGGCTGGGTTGTGATCGTGGGGCATATGTGAGGTGTTGGAGTGATGGGGGTGAGGGTGAGGGTGGGGGCATGTGATGGCATGCAGGTGGGGTGGGGGATATGGTAATAAAGATATGTCTTACCAGAGTCCAGTCCTCCTGCTACTCCTCCGAGGCCCTCAGGATGCAGTATTGCCAAGACTTGCTCCTCCCATGTTGTTAATTGTGGGGGAGGAGGTGGGGGTCCACCGCCAGTCCTCTGTATAGCAATCTGGTGTCTGGAGACCACAGAACGCACCTTCCCCCGTAGGTCGTTCCACCTCTTCCTGATGTCATCCCTAGTTCTTGGATGCTGTCCCACTGCGTTGACCCTGTCGACAATTCTGCGCCATAGCTCTATCTTCCTTGCAATGGAAGTGTGAGGCATCTGTGATCCGAAGAGCTGTGGCTCTACCCAGACGATTTCCTCCACCATGACCCTGAGCTCCTCCTCAGAAAACCTGGGGTGTCGTTGAGGTGCCATGATGTGGTGTGGGTGATGTGTGAGGTGGTGTGTGTTGTGATGTGTGAGGGGATGTGTTGTTGTGTGTTGTTTGAGGTGCGTGGATGTTGTGTAAGTGATGGTGTTGTGCATCTGTGGATGCTGCTGTTTTTTTAGGTAGTGTCTCTCTCTGGCCTGCTTTCAAATTTCTGGTAGTAAGGGTTTGTGGGTAATGTGGGTGTGTGTTTTATAGTGGTGTGAGTGTGTGGGAGTGGTGTGTGTATGTGTATCAGGTGTGTGTATTTCGAATTGTCCAATGTGGGTCGTAATAGCTGTAGCAGAATTCCGCGGCCGCAGCGGTATGTTGGCGGTCTTCTGCACGCCGGTAAGCGGCATTTACCGCCAGGGTTGTAATGAGGGCCGATATGAGTTGAAACGTGCTGGAGGCTGTTAAACCGGCAGATGAGTGCGTCACCCAGCTTGCATTAGACCGAGTTGTTTATATATATATATATATACACATCTTTCGAAGAGGAATTCATAAAAGCTACACTGCGGAGACAGTGCACTGATGAGAACACAAGTGTCTCCAATGTATAATGCATTACAACATCCCTCCAAAAGAAATTATGCTGTGCACTCAAGTACAATACGATATATTTTTATTGGTAGCAGTAACACTAACACGTTTCAGCCATAGCCACCTTGATCATAGTGATATATACAAACTGGAGCCTAGAAATCATACTTACCAGCTTACCCATGAAGAAAGGTACTCCTGATGTATATACCTGAAAAGTAAAGACACTTAGGGGGTATTTCATGATGTAAAGGTTTTTCTGATGTACTTACCTGTGAATTAAAGACATTCTGAGGTATTCAACAATGTAAAGGTACTCCTGATATACATACCTGTGAAGCAAATACACTCCAGGGTGTATACCACAATGTAAAGGCACACCTGATGTATTTTATGCTGGCTCATTATGTCCCCTGTAGACTACTGCAATCCAGGAATTGTTCTTTGCTGAGTATTCCCAAAATTAGGAAATCAAGGTGCGTTGGTCAGTCATTTGCATATCTTAAAGCTAAGCTGTGGAATAGCCATTTGCTCAAAATAAGACAACTACAGCAAGAAAAGTCCTGTAGGAAACACTTAAAAACCCACCTGTTTTAGGTCTAACATTGACCTATGTCTCTGTCAGGGGTGTTTGTCTCAGCGCCGGGAGGCCCTCAGGGGTAGCTGTGCGCTGTATAAAACACCATACCATAAAATAACCTATGAAGTAAAGACACTCCTGATGTACTTACCTCTGAAGTAAAGACACAAGGAAGATATACCACAATGTAAAGGTACTCCTAATGTACTTACATGTAAAGTAAAGACACTCCAGAGGTATTCCACAATGTATAGGGACTTCTGATGTACTTCCCTGTGAAGTAAAGGCACTCCAGAGGTATTCCACAATGTAAAGGTACTCCTGATGTACTTACCTGTGAAATAAAACCACTCTGGCATTATTTCACAATGTAAAGGTACTCCTGAGGTACTTACCTGTGAAGCAAGGGCACTCCAGGGGTATTTCATGATGTAAAGGCACTCCTGATGTGCTTACCTGTGAAGTAAAGACACTCCGGAGGTATTCCACAATGTAAAGGCACTCCTGATGTACTTACCTGTGGAGTAAAGACACTCCAGAGGTATTCCATAATGTAAAGCTACTCCTGATGTACTTACATGTGAAGTAAAGACATCTGGACGTATTTCACAATATGAAGGTGCTAGTGATGACACTCTGGGGTATTTCATGATGTCAAGGTACTCCTGATGTACTTACCTGTGAAGTAAAGACACTCCAGGGGTATTTCACGACGTAAAGCTACTTCTGATGTACTTAATTGTGAAGTAAAGACAGTTCAGGGATATTTCACAATGTAAAGGTACTCCTGATGTACTTAATTGTGAAGTAAAGACACTGTGGGGGTATTTCATTAAGTAAAGGTACTCCTGATGTACTTACCTGTGAAGTAAAGACATCCAGAGGTATCCCACAATGTTGAGGCACTCCTGATGTACCTACCTGTGAACTAAAGACACTCTGGGGGTATTTCATGATGTAAAGGTACTCCTGGTGTACTTATTTGTGAAGTAAAGACACTCTGGGTGTATTTCATGAAGTAAAGGGACTCCTGATGTACTTACCTGTGAAGAAAAGGCATCCATAGGGGTTTCACAATGTGAAGGTACTCCTGGTGTATTTACCTGTGAAATAAAGACACTCTGGGGGTATTTCACGATGTAAAGGTACTCTTGATGTACTTACCTGTGAAGTAAAGACATCTGGAGGTATTCCACAATGTAAAAGCGCTCCTGGTGTACTTACCTGCGAAGTAAAGAAACTCCGGAGGTATTCCACAATGTAAAAGTCCTTCCGATGTACTTAATTGTGTAGTAAAGACAGTTCAGGGATATTTCACAATGTAAAGGAGCTCCTGGTGTACTTACCTGTGAAGTAAAGACACTCTGGTCATATTCCACAATGTAAAGGTGCTCCTGATGTACTTACCTGTGAAGTAAGAACACTCTAGAGGTATTCCACAATGTAAAGGCACTCCTGATGTTCTTACCTGTGAAGTAAAGACACTCCAGAGGTATTCCACAATTTAAAGGCACTCCTGATGTGCTTACCTGTGAAGTAAAGACACTCTGGAGGTATTCCACAATACAAAGGTACTGCTGATGTACTTACCTGTGAAGTAAAGGCAACCAGAGGTATTCCATAATGTGAAAGTACTCTTGATGTACTCACCTGTGAAGTAAAGACACCCCAGTGGTATTTCACGATGTAAATGTACTCCTGATGTACTTACCTGTGAAGTAAAGATATCTGGAGAAATTCCACAATGTGAAAGTACATCTGATGTACTTACCTGTGAAGGAAAGACACTCCAGGGGTATTTCACTATGTAAATGTACTCCTGATGTACTTACCTGTGAAGAATAGCCATCGGGAGGTATTCCACAATGTAAAAGTACTCCAGATGTATTTACCTGTGATGTAAAGACATCCGAGTGCATTCCACAATGTAAAGGCATTCCTGATGTACTTACCTGTGAAGTAAAGACACTCTGGGGGTATTTCACAGTGTAAAGGCACTCCTGATGTGCTTACCTGTGAAGTAAAGACACTCCAGGGGTATTTAACATTTACCTGTGAAGTAAAAACACTCCAGAGGTATTCCACAAAAGTATTCCACAATGTGAAAGTACGCCTGATGAACTTACCTGTGAAATAAAGACACTCCAGGGGTATTTCACGATGTAAATGTACTCCTGATGTACTTACCTGTGAAGTAAAGCCATTGGGAGGTATTCCACAATATAAAATTACTCCTGATGTAGTTACCTGTGAAGTAAAGACATCTGGGGGTATTTCGCAATGTGAAAGCACACCTGCTGTGCTTATCTGTGAAGTAAAGACACTCCGGGGGTATTTCACAATTTGAAAGCACTCTTGATGTACTTACCTGTGAAGTAAAGACACCCCGGGGATATTCAACGATGTAAAGGTACTCCTGATGTACTTTCCTGTGAAGTAAGGACACTCCAGGGGTATTTCACAATGTAAAGTTACTTCTGATGTACTTACCTGTGAAGTAAAGACACTCCAGATGTATTCCACAATGTAAAGGAACTCCTGGTGTACTTACCTGTCAAGTAAAGACACTCTGGAGGTATTCCACAATGTAAAGGTGCTCCTGATGTACTTACTGTTATGTAAAGACTCCCAGTGCAAATGTATGCAAAGTAACAACTGATATTCAGGCAAATACTCTCCAGGATTGCGCTAGCCTGAGCCATGGTAAACCACAATGCAAGTGGAAGTGTCTGAGCTAGTGTGAATTACGTACTCCTGTGGCCTCCCTGAACATAATTCCTTCGGCCACATCAAACTATACCAGAGGGTTTGGAGTGGCAGAAGCGAGCACTCATCCAACTGATTACATTTTACAGATCACCTGTTAGGAGCATTACCATTTCTCCAGTGTCCAACAGAATTCCAATTTAGGGCAGTATCAATCATTTGTCCCAAGTAATTATATTGGCTCATCATCTTGAGGGGTTGACAATCATGTTTCCATTGGAGGTCATGAGGGCAGTATTAAGAGCACAGCAACGTACTTTTGTTGTGGTTCAACATGACTGTATTAATGTTGCAATATTGTTCCAAGTGATCTAACACACTTTAGAGGCCAATTGAGGTGCGAGAAAACAGACACGTTATCTGAGTAAAACTAGACATTACAAAGGAGCCCACCTTGGAGGGCAGCCATGTGTGTCTAAAATTGTGGGAATTTAAAGACGAATTGCCATTCAATGATGAAGGGCTTCTCCTGAGAAAGGACAGGATTGTTCCACCAAAAAGACTCAGAGAAAAAATCCTTAACATGACACATGAAGGACATTTTGGCATAGTCAATTCTAAAAGAAGAGTGAAAACTTCATATTGGTTGCCTGGTTTAGATTACGATGTTGAGAGAATGGTACGTTATTGTGTCATGTGTGCAAATGCTGACAAATCTTTGACAGTTTTCAGACCTGCATAAGGGGAGAACAAGTGCCCTAAGAACCCATGGGTGGATGTTGTTGTGGATGTGTTGGCAGTCAGGTTACCCCCTGTCCAAGCAAGGACCCTCACTCTAGTCAGGGTAAAAGAGAATCACCCTCAGCTAACCCCTGCTCACCCCCTTGGTAGCGTGGCACGAGCAGTAGGCTTAACTTCAGAGTGCTAGTGTAAAGTATTTGTACCAACATACACAGTAACTCAATAAAAACACTACAAAATGACACAACACAGGGTTAGAAAAATAGAAAATATTTATCTAAACAAAACAAGACCAAAACAACAAAATCCACAATACACAAGTCAAGTTATCAATTAAAAAGCAAAAAGAGTCTTCATGTAGTTTTAAAAACAACGCTAACGCTGTTAGAGTGAAAATGTACATTGATGCGTCAAAAATAACCCCGCACTGGCGAGTGTGCGTCAAAAAGGGCTAGCGATGTGTCGATTTCACTCACTCACAAGACCTTATGTCGTTTCTCCTTCAGTCGGGTCGGCATGCGTCGTTTCTTCTCTCCACAGGCGAGCATTGCGTCGATCCACTCAGCGCTCAACACACCCAGCGGTGCTTGCATCAGAAATTCAGCTGCATGATAATCCAAAAACCACGCAGTGCGGGTTGCGATCTCACCAGCCTCCGTCAGCGATGCTGCGCGTCGTTTCTCCATCTGCGGGCGTCGATCTTCCGGTCACGTTGCAGGCGAGCAGCGATTTTCAGCCTCGAAGCCGGTGGCGCGTCAATTTTTCAGACGCAGATCGGAGTTGTGTCGATCTTTTCCCCGCACGGCAGTCGGTGCGTGGATTTTCACTCTTTAGCTGCCAGCTTCTCTTTTCAGGGCCTCAGGAACTGGATGGGCACCACCTGGCAGAGTAGGAGTCTCTTCAGAGGCTCCAGGTGCTGGCAGAGAGAAAGTCTTTGTTGTCCCTGAGACTTCAAGCAACAGGAGGCAAGCTCTAAATCAAGCCCTTGGAGAGTTCTTCACAAGAAGGAAGGCAACACAAAGTCCAGTCTTTGACCTCTTGCACAGGCAGAAGCAGTAACTGCAGGATAGCTCCACAAAGCACAGTCACAGGCAGGGCAGCTCTTCTTCCTCAGCTCTTCTCCAGGCAGAGGTTCCACTTGGTTTCCAGAAGTGTTTTAAATTCTGTGGTTGTGGGTGCCCTTCTAATACCCATTTTTCCCTATGAAGTAGGCTTACTTCAAAGAAAAGTCTCGTTTGTGAAATCCTGCCTTGCCCAGGAGAGGCCCCAGACACACACCAGGGGTTTGGAGTCTGCATTGTGTGAGGGTAGGTACAGCCCTTTCAGGTGTGAGTGACCACTCCTCCCCTCCCTCCTAGCACAGATGGCTCATCAGCTCCCTTTTGTGTAACTGTGTAGAGAGCGGTGCAACCCGCCCAACTGTCATACTGAGCCAGACGGGGAATCCACAAACAGGCAGAGTCACAAAAATGGGTTAAGCAAGAAAATGCTCACTTTCTAAAAGTGGCATTTTCAAACACACAATCTTAAAATGAACTTTACTAAAATATGTATTTTTAAGTTGTGAGCTCAGAGACCCCAAACTCTGCATGTCTATCTGCTCCCAAAGGGAATCTACACTTTAATCATATTTAAAGGTAGCCCCCATGTTAACCTATGAGAGGGACAGGCCTTGCAACAGTGAAAAACGAATTTAGCAGTATTTCGCTGTCAGGACATATAAAACACCTTGCTATATGTCCTGCCTTAAACATACACTGCACCCTGCCCTTGGGTCTACCTAGGGCCTACCTTAGGGGTGTCTTACATGTAAGAAAAGGGAAGGTTTAGGCCTGGCAAGTGGGTACACTTGCCAAGTCGAATTTACATTTTAAAACTGCACACACAGACACTGCAGTGGCAGGTCTGAGCCATGTTTACAGAGCTATTAATGTAGATGGCACAACCAGTGCTGCAGACCCACTAGTAGCATTTGATTTACAGGCTCTGGGCACCTCTAGTGCACTGTACTAGGGAATTAATAGTAAATCAAATATGCCAATCATGGATGAACCAATTACGTACACATTTTGTAAAGGAGCTGTTGCACTTTAGCACTGGTTAGCAGTGGTAAAGTGCCCAGAGTAACAAAAACAGCAAAAACAGAGTCCAGCACACATCAACACAACAACCTGGGAAACAGAGGCAAAACATTAAGGGAGACCACGCCAAGGATGAAAAGTCTAACATACATATAAAAAACCTCAACCCACTTTATTTTTTTACATAATTGTAATCATTCTAAACACACCACGATGGTGGCTTTTTAAAGGTTACACTTGTTGGCTTTCCTGGTGCTTGCCTTAGCATTTCTCTCTCTTTATCCCCCATTTCCTTTCTCTTTAAGTCTAGACTGCCCTGTTCTTTTCATCCCCTAGTCCTTCTATTTACTTCTCCATTCCTAATCCCCATTATTTTCTAGACCTGTATTTTTAGGTTGAGCCTAGGCAGCGTGCACGTGCTGTCTGTAAAAGCTGTAGGAAAGAGTAAAGGACTTTGCTCCCGCATGCCGCTCCCCGCCACTTACGATATGTTGAAGGCAGTGTCGCTCTTGTTTTGCTGCCTCCAAACTGGTTTGCCAGCTGATACTTCACTTCCTGTTCTTCGCTGAGGAGCAACGGCAAAGAAAAGTTTAATTATGCCTGGATTGTTTTTCTGTTGTTTGGACGGACTATTTTTTTTTGTTTCCTGACTCTATAGAGCCTTTGAGTATTATACGATTAACCAAAATGAGGCACAACCCAGTAACCCTTGGACCCGGGTAAATAATTATGTAACAAGAAACAATTGGTTCCCGGGGGGACTGTATGCCTTGACTCCCACGGCATTAGTTTAAACACTACTATCAAAAGAATCTCTTTTGACTCAATACTGTTCTTAGATGTCAATTCTTATCATTTGTTCATTTAACATGCAATATTGTATGTCTTATATTCTTTACTATTTGTTCCAACTTTTCTTCTTGAAGCGGGGTGAGAGCATTTCACAGCTCTTTGCAAGTTTAGTTCATGAGCTTGCTCAATTTTGGCACGCATATCAAATGTGCTTGGCCGCTGCATGTTTTTTTCTTTGTCATCCACCATTTACCTAATCTGCAGAATATATTGGCTTTATCAATAAACAAGTCACAACACTTTTATGGAGTTTCAGTAACTTATATTTCACAGCCGTTCACCAAGCTAAATCTTACAACAACAAAAAATATTTATGACACAGGCAAAACCTAATGCATTTCCCAGTGCTCATCTTTCTTCTTATCCTTTTCTTACTGCTTCTATCTTCACGTATTATTCCTTTTTCTTTATTTTACCCTTTTCTTTTTTGTTTCTCTTTGCAAATTCTTTTTTTATTTTCTTTCTTTCTATTCTTTCTTTCTTTCCTTTCTTCCTTTCTACTCTTTCTTTTTTTCTCTCTACTCTATCTTTTTACGCTTTTTTTCATTTTACTCTTTCTTTTTTCTTTCTTTCTTTTTACTGTATCTTTTTACTCTTTCTTTTTACTCATTATTTTTCTTTCTTTCTTTTTACTCTTTCTTTTTCCTTTCTTTCTACTGTTTCGTTTCTTTCTTTTTCTCTTTCTTTCTTTCTTTCTTTCTTTCCACTCTTTATTTCTGTTTACTCTTTTTCTTTCTTTTTACTCTTTCTTTTTCCTTTCTTTTTACTCTCTTTTTACTTCCTTTCCTTCTTTGTTTCTTTCTTTGTTTCCTTCTTTCTTTCTTTGTCTCTTTGCTACTTTCTTTCTTTCTGTCCTTCTATCTTTCTTTCCTTCTTTCTTTCCTTCTTTCTTTATTTCTTTCTTTCTCTCCTTCTCTCTTTCTTTCATCCTCCCTTTGTTTGTTTGCTTGTTTGTTTGTTTCTGTCTTTCTTTCTCTCCCTGCTGAATTTCATTTCTGGTGAGGGGAAAACGTTTGAAAACTGTGCAAAATATCTATGAAAAAGATTATTGTGAAAATATAAAAATAATACATTTTGATCAACAACATTTTATTACTAGTCATGGAGATAATGTAAACATACCTGCAGGGAATGTAATATTAAAAATGCATACGCTAGCACCAGAGACCTTCCAAACATGAATATAGGGATTCCAATCGCCCATGTCAATCCAAACTGAGGTGTGCAAAGTAGAACCGCTTTCATCACATTCCTCATCACCTCTTCATCCTCCTTCACCTCATCTGAGATGGCCGGTCTCAGAAGAGTTCGAATCACCAGTAAGAGCACAAGAAAGTTAGTGGGGAGGATCAGCATTATTGGAATGATGCTGGCCAAGTAGGCGCCAGAGCAGTGATCCAACCAGCACACGTTCCTGTTCATATACTCTCCAGCAGGATAAAAGTGGATGAAGGTGGCCACAGATATGATGGTAGGGCAGACATAACCAAGGAGCATGGCAAGAACCATAAACTTTGTCTTTGTGACATGGTAGAATACAAACACCAAGCGACTGAAGAGAAATAGACTCTGGACCAGTGTCCAGCTTAGGAAGGCCAGTTGAGATAAATGGTTGCAGAATATCAAAGCTAAGCAGAGTTCCTCGCTATCATTTGGGCCAATGAAACTTGAACCCACTGAACACAGATCACTTAGGAAAAGGCTGATTGACATGTTCATCAGTGCCACACTCCTGAAGCATGCAGTAAGATTAGCTGCCTCTCGAATGAGTATCGCTTGTAGTACAATGCATAGGATAAGTGAAGCCATGGAGATAGTTTGTCCAAGAACTGACAACAGGCCCATAATGGCATTATTCACACTGTTGATGTTCATCAGAGAGTTTGACATTAGAAGAGCATAGGAGGTGAGGTGATTGCACACACAGTTGGTGACCCCATTGGTGACATAAGTCGTGCATCCACTAGATGACCACTTCTCTAAGGTGGAATTCCAGAAGGCACAGATCAGTTTTTTGTCACATTTGCTCTGCATGCTGAAAGTCATATTGATGCTAGTTTCAGGGTATGTCTCGTCATTGACAATCATTATGTTGCTCACGATGTCACTAACAATTTCATACTCATTGCTTGTACCGCTGTTTCCTTCATATGCATTGGGAAAGTTTAGCTCTAGGCTTTTATAGGTCACAGAAAAAAATCTGAAGGTGCATGATCCCTCACGTGGTGTAGGTAGTACCACGCTGACACCTGGCATGACCGCCAAGGAGCTCCCTTGGTCTAAATGTCTGCATGAACCTGATGAACCCTGGAGCGCTATGTTTTGATATGAAATATTGCTGGGCGTATAGGTGGTCTTCAGCCCAACACAAAAGTACTCCATGAACTGTA
Source organism: Pleurodeles waltl (assembly GCF_031143425.1). Taxonomy (NCBI): domain Eukaryota; kingdom Metazoa; phylum Chordata; class Amphibia; order Caudata; family Salamandridae; genus Pleurodeles; species Pleurodeles waltl. The sequence goes on from NC_090444.1 coordinate 87,467,250, forward strand.
GAAGTTGTGGACCAAGCTCTGGGTTGTCTTTAGTTGCTGGCTTCCAGGTTTTCTCACAAAGAAGCTGGTCTGTGATATCCAAGGTATACTACAAGTAGAAAGGAAAACATTGGTCCTAAGAAGGGTTAGAAATCAGTCTACATTTTTATTTTAAAAACAAAGAAGAAGAAGAGCTCATCATCAATGGACATCTAGCCCTATTAAAGATCAAATCATTGGCTGGAATGTAACCACAACATTTGCCATATTATATGTCAGGCATTTACAGTGTTATGGCAGACAGGATAATCCCATAAGCAATGTGCCATGTAATTAAAAGAACATAATCCTTACTGATAACCAAACATTTCCTTGGAGCTGCAGCACTATAAAAAGTATGCACTTAACAAGGGATATGTTCATAGCCCTATTTGGTATTCCAGCATGAACTAAGTGATCCAAAACCCTTGACAGAGGTACCTTGTGTGTTGTGGTTGGGAAACCAACACCTGGATTCATTGAGTAGTTCAAAGTAATTGGATCAGTATATGATACCAGAATTCTCATTATTCGTGGGAAGATTTATTACAAGCAGCAAAGCTCACAACATCAGAAGATTATTCAATCAATCAATCAATCAATCAATAATCTTTATTTCGGTATTACGCCATAAAAGATAAATAAATAAATACAACAATAAAAAATGAAAATACTAGGATATAAAGAACCATCCTCAAATCCAGTATACCCAAAAATCATAAAATCTGAGAATAAATAGACATATTACATCCGTATAAGACTAAAGAGACCAGAAAACAGGTTCCTCTGAAAAATTGTTAAAAAGCAGATGACCAGGAAATAAAACATTATGCAAATATACAGCAGTTAGGCATTAGAAGCAAAATTAGCAACCACCTCCCTAGTGTTAGTACAATCCTAACACGCAAATAGACTAAAATAATGCAGCACCAAAATGTTATAAACAATCAGTACATATGTTAGATTTAAAGGGGGGAGTTATCAGTGCTAATTGCAGCACATTGAAAATAAGAATTTGGAAACCGCACAAACATTTGATTGACTTGGGTCTGTTTTTAGGGTCGAGCGCGCAAAGCGCTCTGTCCCTGTGTAATCACTCAGAGAGCTTTTAACCACACCCATCAGTTTGGTTGGTTTGTGGGCTTGCCTTTTGAAATTTGCTTGATTTAATTAGTGAAGAGCATGCATACGTCATGCCTTTTCCGGTGTTTAGCCCTCCTCGAGAGCACCGGCCAACTACTGACATTGAACCACGAGGAGCATGCTTCTTTTGTCCCACACAATTGACCTCGGCACAAAAAACATTCTTTAGTAATCTATATAACTGTGAATGAATTTGACCAAACTTTAATAGAGAATCAGGGTTACCTAATATGGGGGACACACATTAAGAACTGCAACAATGCCCATCCGGACTTCCTGGTATATTTGCCTCAATAAGGGTTTAGACCGCGCATGCACCATTTGAGTCCACGTTTGTTGGGTGTCGCAGAAAACCTGTCATCAAGGGGATCACATCTGCTAGCAGCAGTTCTGCATATTGGGAGGGAAAGCTCTAATGCTAGGGTATTGTGATGGCTATCATATTTTACATTAATTGCCATGTCTTCCACATATGCCCAAAGTTTGACATTGACCAGTATATAGTCAATCAATCTGGTATACACCACCGTATTAAAGGTGTGCGTCCCCATTCTGTTGAACTTTGTTCTCCCATTACAGGCTTGCAATGAATGAGTTAATGCAAAGGCATACATTTCCAAAGCCAGAACAGACCATTATTTAATGGGGTTATACTCATAGCCGGGATCAACCAGAGATTGTCTTCTGCAGCTGAAATTTACTCACAATCATATTCGCTCACCAAGGATTCAGATTGCCAATTAAAATCTCCACCAATAATCTTTAGTACTGAGCAAGGGAGGGAAGCCATGTGAGCATCTAGGATCTCCACAACTAACATTTCCTGCCCCACCCCCCAGATCTCAACTATACATTATAAACATAAACAGTTGGCAAGGATGGGAAGGAAAGATGGATACAAAGGATATCAACAGACACTTTGTCAACTGGTTTGATAGCACATACAAGATGGACAACAACCAATAAGATCAAACCACCAGAAGGTCTGCCCCTTCCCCCGTTGCTTTTTTACAATAAGAGGCAAACCCCACTCGCTGACGCTCCATGTTTCTTAAAGCAAACAGAGAGCAGACTGATCTATATAAAAAAATTCCCCCAATCTAGGCAGTCAAGTTTAGAAGCTAGGCCAGCAATGTTCCAAGATAGCACTTTAACTACTGTGTTAGCCTGCCCGTTGGTCGCAGTGATCTTGGGGCCTATATAATTAGCTATAACGGAAGGAATAAGTGAGGAATCTCCAACAGGGTTGTCAAGGTGCTCACCCCTAATCTTATTAGGCCCTTCGAGGTGAGTTTGGTCTAAGGCTGGACCCCCGCTGACCCCAATATGAGGTGACAATTGGGTAGCACAGTGGTGGACCAAAGCATCACTTTCCAACGTTACAAACTCCATCCGGGCCTTTCAACCGACTCCCTAATCACACCCCTTGGAGACATGTGATTGATCTTGCTGGAGTCATTTGGAGGCTTGGTCAGCCTCTCCATCGCATGGGGACCGACACTCCGTGTTACTGCCAATCCCCTCCCAGGAATACGTAGGGGGCCGTGTGGGTTATTGAGTCAATCAACTTCATCCAGGGTGGTCATATCTGTTGGCAACTGGAATGTTGTATAGCCCCTGTAAAACACACCCATGTGGAGGCTCCAACAGGCAAGGGGGGCTCAGCCCTGCTCCTATCGCATATTTCCTTCCAGTTTGGAGAGGGAGTTTGTACGAATACCCCAGTGGGAGAAGAGTGATATCTGTGCCCTTAGCCACTTTCTGAAGAGCTTCCACTAGAAGCATTCTAACCAGATCTGAATCTCTATAGTTTATAATAACACAGTCCCCTTGGTGACCGATCCGACCATTCCCAATCCACCTTACCCTGCGTGTCAGTAAAATATTGGATGCTGCCTAAATGGGGAAATTCTTATACTTTATCAGCGAATTGAGGTGCTTTTTGGCTAAATCGTCCTGAGACTTTTTCCGGCCATTGACCAGTGTCCGGACTCCCAACATTATTACTACAAATGGGCAGCATGCTGGTGGCAAATTAATTATAGGCAAAAAAGGGATCTCCCTAATTGATTGACTAGACTCCATAACAGGTAACAAGGGCTGATTGCCCTTTCTTTGAACTAGTTACTGAGTAGGACTGGAAATAGGAGCACTGAGAAACTGTCTGGTAGGCATCAAATTATTGGTAGCTGGCACCCTAACATTCTCACAGCTGTCAGCACTCAGGCGCTGAGCTGTGGGTGAATTCCTACCCCCTGCCTGAGACAAATCCCTCCTCCTCCACCCGCAGGCTTCTGCCTGCGCCTCATTCCTGGTGTCTAGTGGGAGAGCTCTGCTTTCCTACTAGGATTCCCTCTGCCTCTCTCCTCCTTTTTTCTGTTTTGCTCTCTGTGTCTGTCCCTTTTTATGCTCCTTTTGCCCTATGCCTCTCTCCTCCATTTTTTCTGCTTAGCTCTCTGTGTCTGTCCCTTTTTGCGCTCCTTTTGCCCTCTGCCTCTGTCCTCCTTTTTTCTGCCTTGCTCTCTGTTTTTGCTTTCACTTCTGTGTCCGTCCCTTTTTGTGCTCCTTTTCTTCGCATTTCATTCTTCCCCGTTTTTCTCTCACTCCGCTCTCTCTCACTTAGCTCTCCTCCCTCTTTCTCTCCACCGCCGCTGCTGCCCCGCCCCTCCTCTCTCCCTCTCACTGCACTTCCGCTGCTACTGCCCACCCCCTTTTTAGCGGCGTTTTTTGCCCCTACTCCCGCCTCCCAGCTTTCCTCTCCTCCCCCCACCTTCCTACTTAATGGCGCCAAAGACAAGCCTATCTGCGCCCGCCTGTGCCTGGACCATGCCCAGTGCCAGAACCCTGGCTCTCGCCTCCCCCACCGCCACCACGCACGTCTTCACTAAGACGCCGCCAACCTCTGCGCCCTCAACACCGGCCGCTCTCCCTCCGGCCTTTAAGCCTCCCGGCAGACCACCACAGACCCTTCTCTTGCCGGAACTGCCAAGGCAGGACGCAACCATCTCAGATGTATCATCCTCAACACCCGCTCCGTCCACAAGCACGCAGTAGAGCCATGGAATCTACTCGACTCAGCCTCCCTAGATGTCGCCTTCCTGTCTGAGACCTGGATGAAGCCCTTCTCAGTGCCTGACATCACCATAGCCATCCCGGACGGCTACAAGATCACCCGCAGGGACCGCTCCAACAAACCAGGAGGAGGCATCGCCATCATCCACAAGAACACCCTCAGGATCACAACCAGCACCGAAGATACCCTCTGCACTGCCGAACACCTGCACTTCCAGATCCACACTGACCCTAACACCACCCTCGAGGGACCCTTGTCTACAGGCCCCTCAGCCCCCGACAGCAGTTCAGCGACTCCATCACCGATGTCTTCAGCACACATGCTCTTGCATCCACTGACTACATACTCTTCGAGGATTTAAACTTCCACCTCGAGAACACTAACGACAGCAACACTGCCACCCTGCTCAACAACCTCTCCAACCTCGGCCTCAAACAGCTTGTCACGACTCCAACCCACTCCGCAGGACACACACACAACCCTATTTTCTCCACCAGCAATCACGTCTCCTTCAGCCACACCACCGAACTCCACTGGACAGATCACTGCTGCATCGACTTCTCCTTCAAGAAACCCACAACACACCACCACCCACAACGGATCCCTCACCGCAGTTGGAACAAGGTCACCGAAGACCAACTTATCACAACCCTCTCCTGGAACCCACCCATCGACACCACCGACACTGATGCAGCTGCCCGCAACTTCAGGCAGTGGATAGACACCTGTGCCAATGCTCTCGCCCCGATCAAGAACCCCTGCAACAGACGCACCGACAGAAGGACGTTCTGGTTTACCGTCGACCTCCACGAATCTAAGCAAACCTGCTGAAGACTCGAAAGAAAGTGGCACCAAGATCAGACTCTGGACAACCACACAGCCTTCATAAACGCCATCTGCAGACACCACCAACTCATCTGAACCGCCAACAGAACCTCCTTCAAAGACTGAATCAACAACAACGCACACAGCCACAAGGAGCTCTTCAACATTGTGAAGGAACTCTCCAACCCCAGCTCCAACGCCAACGACATCCCGCCATCTCAAGACCTCTGCGACTCCCTAGCCTCCTACTTCCACCGCAAGATTGCAGACATCCACGACAGCTTCAGCACCCAGACCCCCCGGCAACCACCAACACCACAGATTCACCTCCAACCAACCTCCTGCTCTCCTTCGAAATCATGAACACCATCCACTCCGGCTCTCCATCTGACCCCTGCCCTCACCACATCCTCAACAAAGCAAGCTCTGTCATTGCACCCCAACTACGGAAGATCATCAACAGCTCCTTCCAGTTTGCCACCTTCAGGGAGAGCTGGAAACACACCAAAAGAATGCCCTCCTCAAAAAACCAAGGCAGACCCAAAAGAACTTCCAACCTATCTCCCTGCTCCCCTTCCTGACAAAAAGTCATTGAGAAGGCTGTCAACAGACGACTAACCTGCTTCCTCGAAGAGAACTGCACCCTGGACCCTTTTCAATCCGGATTCCGAAGCAACCACAGTACAGAACCTGCCCTCATTGCCGTGACCGACAACATCAGTACCGTAGTGGACAACAGCGAAACCGCGACACTCGTCCTCCTGGACCTCTCTGCCGCGTTCAACACTGTCTGTCACCACACCCTATGCTCACACCTCAGCAATGCAGGAATCCACAACAGAGCCCTGGACTAGGTCACCTCCTTTCTCTCCGGCAGAACCCAGATAGTCTGCCTCCCCCATTCCGGTTGGAGGCCACCAAAATCATCTGCAGCGTTCCCCAGGGTTCGTCCCTCAACCCGACCCTCTTCAACGTCTACATGGTCCCGCTCACTAACACCACCCGATCCCACAACCTCAACATCATCTCATGAGCCAATGACACCCAACTGATCCTCTCCCTCACTAAGGACTCCGCCAAGACCAACCTCCACGAAGGAATGAAGGCCATTGCTGAATGGATGAAGAACAGCTGCTTCAAACTCAATTCCGACAAGACGGAAGTCCTCATCTTCAGTTCCACCCCCTCCACATGGGGCCTGCCACTCTCAGAGCCGCTCCGACTCCCACCGACCACGCACGCAACCTAGGATTTATCTTGGATCTCTCATTATCCATGGCCCAGCAAGTCAACACCATCTCCTCCTCCTGCTTCAACACCCTCCGCATTCTCCAAAAGATTTACAAATACATCCTCACCGAAACCAGAATAAAAGTCACCCAAGCCCCGTAAGCAGCAAACTGGATTACTGCAATGCCCTCTACGCAGGAACCACGGCCAAACTCCAGAAGAGGCTGCAACACATCCAGAATGCCTCCGCACATCTCATCCTGGACATCCCCCACCACTGCCACATCACAGGTCATCTGAGAGACATGCACTGGCTCCCAGTCAACAAGAGAATCACCTTCAAACTCCTCACCCACGCTCACAAAGCACTGTACAACACTGGACCAGAATACCTCAACAGATGGCTCTCCTTCTACACCCCGACCTGGCATCTCCGTTCCGCTCCGCTCCACAGAGCTCGCCCTCGCAACTGTCCCACGCGTCCCCAGAACTACAACCGGCGGCAGATCATTCTCGCACCTCGCCGCCAAGACGTGGAACACTCTTCCCACCCACCTGTGTCACACCAAAGACCTCCTTACCTTCAGGAAACTTCTCAAGACCTGGCTATTTGAGCAGTAGCAGCACCTCCCCTCTACCTTCCTCGCCCACCTCAGTGCCTTGAGACCCTCACGGATGAGTAGTGCACTTTACAAAATTCCTGATTGATTGATTGACAAATCTAGAGTATTAAGTCTGTAATGGGTGTCTACCAAAAACTCTTTTTGCTTCTCAGTCTTCCCCTAGTGGATCAAAATTGGGCCCACAGCATCCCTAATATATTTTCCAATATATTTACCAATATTCTGGAGGATCTCCTCCTCCACAAGCAACAACCCTCCACTAACTGGCACCAGTCCCCCTCCGTACACCATCTCACTGGCAACCTGGTCCTCTTTCTGGGCTGCAACGCTCTGCCTCTTGGACCTCATGGTACTTGTAAGGAAATATCTCCTTTGCATGGTTAACCCCTGACTTTTTGCCTTTTGCTGATGCCAGTTATGTTTGAAAGTGTGATGGGACCCTGCTAACCAGGCCCCAGCACCAGTGTTCTTTCCCTAAACTGTACCTTTGTGTAGGAAGTTGGCTCTGTATGTACTATTTCAAAGTAAGAAATAGCATGCACAGAGTCCAAGGGTTCCCTTAGAGGTAAGATAGTGGCAAAAAGAGATAATTCGAATGCTCTATTTTGTGGTAGTGTGGTTGAGCAGTAGGCTTATCAGAGGGTAGTGTTAAGCATTTTTTGTACACACACAGGCAATAAATGAGTAACACACACTCAAAGACAATTCCAGGCCAATAGGTTTGTATATAGAAAAATATATTTTCTTTTAGTTTATTTCAAGAACCACAGGTTCGAGATCTACAAACAATACTTCAAATGGAAGGTATTTCACTCAGGTATCTTAGGAACTTTGAATCAATACAATATCATGTACAGTTTTAGCAAAAATGGCAATAACCTATTTTAAAACTAGACAGTGCAATTTTCAACAGTTCCTGGGGGAGGTAAGTTTTCATTAGTTTTGCAGGTAAGTAAAACACCTACAGGGTTCAAAGTTGGGTCCAAGGTAGCCCACCGTTTGGGGTTCAGGGCAACCCCAAAGTTACCACACCAGCAGCTCAGGGCCGGTCAGGTGCAGAGGTCAAAGTGGTGCCCAAAACGCATAGGCTTCAAAGGAGAAGGGGGTGCCCTGGTTCCAGTCTGCCAGCAGGTAAGTACCCTCGACTTCGGAGGGCAGACTAGGGGGGTTTTGTAGGGCCCCGGGGGGACACAAGTCAGCACAAAAAGTACACCCTCAGCGGCACAGGGGCAGCCGGGTGCAGTGTGCAAACAGGCGTCAGGTTTGCAATAGGTTTCAAAGGGAGACCCAGGGGTCTCTTCAGCGAAGCAGGCAGGCAAGGGGGGGGCTCCTCGGGGTAGCCACCATCTGGGCAAGGGAGAGGGCCACCTGGGGGTCGCTTCTGCACTTGAGGTCGGATCCTTCAGGTCCTAGGGGCTGCGGGTGCAGTGTCTTTACCAGGCGTTGGGTTCTTTGAAGCAGGCAGCCGCGTCAGGGGGAGCCTCAGGATCCCCTCTGCAGGCGTCGCTGGGGGGGCTCAGTGAGGTCAAGTCTGGCTACTCACAGGGTCGCAGTCGCCGGGGCGTCCTCCCTGTAGTGTTGGTTCTCCGCAGGTCGAGCCGGGGGCATCGGGTGCAGAGTGGAAAGTCTCACGCTTCGGCGGGAAACGTGTGGTCTTTAAAAGTTGCTTCTTTGTTGCAAAGTTGCAGTCTTTGTGGAACAGGGCAGCTGTCCTCAGGAGTTATTGGTCCTTTTAAATGCAGGGTTGTCCTCTAAGGCTTCAGATGTCGCTGGACTCTGGGGGACGCGTCGCTGTTGCAGTTTTTCTTGAAGTGGGTAGACAGGCCGGTAGGGCTGGGGCCAAAGCAGTTGGTGTCTCTGTCTTCTCTGCAGGGCTTCAGGTCAGCAGTCCTTCTTCGTCTTCAGGTTGCACGAATCTCTCTTGCTTGGTTCTGGGGGCCCCTAGATACTCAATATAGGGGTGGGTTTAGGTCTGGGGGGTTAGTAGCCAATGGCTACTGTCCTTGAGGATGGCTACACCCTCTTTGTGCCTCCTCCCTGAGGGGAGGGAGGCACATCCCTAATCCTATTGGGGGAATCCTCCATCTGCAAGATGGAGGATTTCTAAAAGTCAGAGTCACCTCAGCTCAGGGCACCTTAGGGGTTGTCCTGACTGGCCAGTGACTCCTCCTTGTTTTTCTCATTATCTCCTCCGGCCTTGCCGCCAAAAGTGGGGCCGTGGCCGGAGGGGGCGGGCATCTCCACTAGCTGGGATGCCCTGTGGCGCTGTAACAAAGGGGGTGAGCCTTTGATGCTCACCGTCAGGTGTTACAGTTCCTGCAGGGGGAGGTGAGAAGCACCTCCACCCAGTACAGGCTTTGTTACTAGCCACAGAGTGACAAAGGCACTCTCCCCATGTGGCCAGCAACATGTCTGGTGTGTGGCAGGCTGGCAAAACTAGTCAGCCCACACTGGAAGTCGGGTATGTTTTCAGGGGGCATCTCTAAGATGCCCTCTGGGGTGTATTTCACAATACAATGTACACTGGCATCAGTGTGCATTTATTGTGCTGAGAAGTTTGATTCCAAACTTCACAGTTTTCAGTGTAGCCATTATGGTGCTGTGGAGTTCATGTATGACAGTCTTCCAGACCATATACTCTTATGGCTACCCTGCACTTACAAGGTCTAAGGTTCTGCTTAGACACTGTAGGGGCATAGTGCTCATGTGCTTATGCCCTCACCTATGGTATACTGCACCCTGCCTTAGGGCTGTAAGGCGTACTAGGGGGGTGACTTATCTATGCCATAGGCAATGTGGGGTTGGCATGGCACCCTGAGGGGAGTGCCATGTCGACTTAGTCATTTTCTCCCCACCAGCCCACACAAGCTGGCAAGCAGTGTGTCTGTGCTGAGTGAGGGGTCCCCAGGGTGGCATAAGACATGCTGCAGCCCTTAGAGACCTTCCCTGGCATCAGGGCTCTTGGTACCAGGGGTACCAGTTACAAGGGACTTACCTGGATGCCAGGGTGTGCCAATTGTGGAGACAAAGGTACAGGTTAGGGAAAGAACACTGGTGCTTGGGCCTGGTTAGCAGGCCTCAGCACACTTTCAAATCATAACTTGGCATCAGCAAAGGAAAAAAGTCAGGGGGTAACCATGCCAAGGAGGCATTTCCTTACACTTTGTTTTCACAATTGGCACAGCCCTGGCACACAGATAAGTCCCTTGTAAATGGTACCCCTGGTACCAAGGGCCCTGTTGCCAAGGAAGGTCCCTAAGGGCTGCAGCATGTATTATGCCATCCTGGGGACCCCTCACTCAGCACATGCACACTGCCTCACTGCTTGTGTGTGCTGGTGGGGAGAAAATGACTAAGTCAACATGGCACTCCTCTGAGAGTGCCATGCCAACCTCACACTGCCTGTGGCATAGGTAAGTCATCACTCTAGCAGGCCTTACAGCCCTCAGGCAGGGTGCACTATACCACAGATGAGGGCATAAGTGTATGAGCACTATGCCCCTACAGTGTCTAAGCAAAACCTTAGACATTGTAAGTGCACGGTAGCCATAAATGGTAAATGGTCTGGGAGTTTGTCAAATACGAACTCCACAGTTCCATAATGGCTACACTGAAATCTGGGAAGTTTGGTATCAAACTTCTCAGCACAATAAATGCACACTGATGCCAGTGTGGGATTTATTGTAAAATGCACCCAGAGGGCATCTTAGAGATGCCCCCTGAATACCAGTCTGACTCCAAGTGCTAGGCTGACCAGTTTTTGCCAGCCTGCCACAACCAGACGTGTTGCTGGCCACATGGGGAGAGTGCCTTTGTCACTCTGTGGCCAGGAGCAAAGCCTGTCCTGGGTGGAGATGCTTCTCACCTCCCCCTGCAGGAACTGTAACACTTGGCTGTGAGCCTCAAAGGCTCATGCCTTTTGTTACAGCACCACAGGGCATCCCAGCTAGGGGAGATGCCCGCCCCTCCGGCCACTGCCCACCACTTTTGGCGGCAAGGCTGGGGGAGATAATGAGAAAAACAAGGAGGAGTCACCCACCAGTCAGGACAGCCCCTAAGGTGTCCTGAGCTGAGGTGACCCCTGCCTTTAGAAATCCTCCATCTTGAGATTGGAGGATTCCCCCAATGGGATTAGGGATGTGCCCGCTCCCCTCAGAGAAGAGGCACAAAGAGGGTGTAGCCACCCTCCAGGACAGTAGCCATTGGCTACTGCCCTCCTGACCTAAACACACCCCTACATTCAGTATTTAGGGGCACCCCAGAACCCAGGAAATCAGATTCCTGCAACCTACAACAAGAAGGACTGCTGACCTGAAAGCCCTGCAGAGACGACAGAGATGACAACTGCTTTGGCCCCATCCCTACTGGCCTTTCTCCAGACTGAAAGAACCTGCACAGCGACGCATCCTACAGGGACGAGCGACCTCTGAAGCCTCAGAGGACTGCCCTGAACCCGAAGGACCAAGAAACTCCAGTGAACAGCAGCACTGTTCAAAAACAGCAACAACTTTGCAACTTTCTTGCAACTTTTAAAGAACTCACTCTTCCTGGAGGAAGCATGAGACTTCACACTCTGCACCCGATGCTCCCGGCTCGAGCTCCAGAGAACCAACACTACAGGGAGGACTCCAAGGCGACTGCGACCTCGTGAGCCCTCGTGACCCCAGGGTAGGTCGCTCCCCCGTCCTCACAGCGCCACCAGACCTGTGTGCCTTCTCCCTTTGCTGTCTGCCCGCTTGGTTTTGCCTGTGTGTGCCCTTTGCTATCTGCTTGTTGTGATCGCGCTCCCCTCTCTCCGTGTACCCCGAGTGTGTGCCCTTTGCTGTCTGCCTGCTTGGTTTTGCCTGTGTGTGCCCCTCGCTGCCTGCTTGTTGTGATCGCGCTCCCCTTCTCTCCGTGTACCCCGAGTGCCTGCCTTCGCCGAGTGTCCCCGCCGTCCCCCCCGTCCTTCCGCCACCTTTTCTCCTCGTTTTCCGCGCTTTTTCCCCGTTTTTCGTACCTTTTTCGGTACTTTTTCGTTTATAGGCCTCCTCGCCATTCTCGAGGCTTCCCGCCGTTGCTTTCCCGCTTTTTCACCTACCCGCCCACCTCCCGCCTCCCAGCTAACCCCGCCTCCCCGGCTACCCCTTAAATGGCGGCCGCTGCGAGGCCGTGGTAGCGACCCTTGACCCCAGGGTAGGTCGCTCCCCCGTCCTCACACCGCCACCAGACCTGTGTGCCTTCTCCCTTTGCTGTCTGCCCGCTTGGTTTTGCCTGTGTGTGCCCTTTGCTATCTGCTTGTTGTGATCGCGCTCCCCTCTCTCCGTGTACCCCGAGTGTGTGCCCTTTGCTGTCTGCCTGCTTGGTTTTGCCTGTGTGTGCCCCTCGCTGCCTGCTTGTTGTGATCGCGCTCCCCTTCTCTCCGGGTACCCCGAGTGCCTGCCTTCGCCGAGTGTCCCGGCCGTCCCCCCCTTCCTTCCGTCGCCTTTTCTCCTCGTTTTCCGCGCTTTTTCCCCGTTTTTCGTACCTTTTTTGGTACTTTTTCGTTTATAGGCCTCCTCGCCATTCTCGAGGCTTCCCGCCGTTGCTTTCCCGCTTTTTCACCTACCCGCCCACCTCCCGCCTCCCAGCTAACCCCGCCTCCCCGGCTACCCCTTAAATGGCGGCCGCTGCGAGGCCGTGGTAGCAACCCTTGACCCCAGGGTAGGTCGCTCCCCCGTCCTCACAGCGCCACCAGACCTGTGTGCCTTCTCCCTTTGCTGTCTGCCCGCTTGGTTTTGCCTGTGTGTGCCCTTTGCTATCTGCTTGTTGTGATCGCGCTCCCCTCTCTCCGTGTACCCCGAGTGTGTGCCCTTTGCTGTCTGCCTGCTTGGTTTTGCCTGTGTGTGCCCCTCACTGCCTGCTTGTTGTGATCGCGCTCCTCTTCTCTCCGTGTACCCCGAGTGCCTGCCTTCGCCGAGTGTCCCCGCCGTCCCCCCCGTCCTTCCGCTGCCTTTTCTCCTCGTTTTCCGCGCTTTTTCCCCGTTTTTTGTACCTTTTTCGGTACTTTTTCGTTTATAGGCCTCCTCGCCATTCTCGAGGCTTCCCGCCGTTGCTTTCCCGCTTTTTCACCTACCCGCCCACCTCCCGCCTCCCCGGCTACCCCTTTAATGGCGGCCGCTGCGAGGCCGTGCAGCGGACGCGCGCAGCGGGCGCGCCGCTGGCGCGCCGAAGGCACGCCTAAGGCAAGCCCGTCTGCGCCCGGCCGCGCCTGGACCACGCCCAGCGCCCGACCCCCTGGTCCCCGCGCCTCCCACCTGACCTACGACTCCACCACGCTCACCAAACTCAACCCCGGCCGCACGCCGGGCTGCTACCGCGCCACCCCGAAACGGACCCACGGATCCTTCACCTGCAACAACTGCCGCTTCACCTGCCTTCGGGCCCACTCCGCTCCCGCCAAGAACAACCCCCCCGGAAGCAATCTCCACTGCATCCTGGTCAACACCCGATCCATCCACAGGCACGCCATCGAACTGTGGAACCTCATCAACTCAACAAACCCGGACATCGCCTTCCTCACCGAGACCTGGATGAACCCCTCCTCGGCACCCGACATCGCCATAGCCATCCCCGACGGTTTCAAAATCATCCGGAAAGACCGCACCAACCGCATCGGAGGAGGCATCGCCATCGCACACAAAAACTCCATCCGCATCTCGACCCACACCGACGACTCACTCCCCGACACCGAACATCTCCACTTCACGATCCACAGCGACCCCAAGACCACCCTCAGAGGCACCCTCATGTACAGACCACCAGGACCCCGCGCCAAGTTCAGCAAAGACATCGCAGACTTTGTCAACCCTCACGCACTCTTGTCCACCGACTACATCCTCCTAGGAGACCTCAACTTTCACCTGGAGAACCTCACCGACAAAAACACCACCGCCCTACTGGACAACCTAGCCAACCTGGGACTGAAACAACTAGTCAACACACCCACCCACCACGCCGGACACACGCTCGACCCCATCTTCTCCTCCAGCAAACACATCACCGTCAGCCACGCCACCGAACTCACCTGGTCGGACCACAGCTGTGTCCACTTCAGCTTCAAGAAGACCAACGTGCTTCACCACACCCAGCAACCACCAAGAAGACACTGGAATCGTAACACCACTGAACAGCTCGCATCAACCCTCTCCCAGAACCAACCCACCAGCACCACCGACCCAAACGAAGCTGCCAACAACCTCACAAGCTGGATCTCCGACTGCGCCAACCTCCTGGCCCCCCTGAAGACTCAAGCCAACACCAACAACCACAAGAAAAACTCCTGGTTCACCCCCGACCTCAAGAACTCCAAGAAAGAATGCCACGCCCGCGAGAAGGCGTGGCGCCTCAACCAGACCGAAGAGAACATGTCAGCTCTCAAGGACGCCACCCGCCAACACCACCAACACCTCCGCGCCGCACGAAAAACAGCCTACCGGAACAGACTTGACAACAACGCCCACAACAGCAAGGAACTATTTGGCATCGTCAAAGAGCTCTCCAACCCGGACGCAGAAAACAACCCTATTCCCCCCTCACAGGACCTCTGCGACTCCCTCGCAACCTTCTTCCACCACAAGATCATCGACATATACAACAGCTTCCCGACCGCCAACGCAAACCCCCACCTGGAACCCGCCACCAACATCACCACCATCCTCACCTGGAGTCCTACCACCACCAAGGAGACCACCCGCGTCATGAACTCGATCCACTCCGGATCCCCATCAGACCCCTGCCCGCACCACATCTACAACAAGGCCGACAACATCATCGCACCGCACCTCCGAGACGTCATCAACGCCTCCCTCACCGCCGCCACCTTCCCGGAGAGCTGGAAACACGCAGAGCTCAACGCCCTCCTAAAGAAACCTACAGCAGACCCCACCGAACTCAAAAACTTCCGGCCCATCTCTCTCCTACCATTCCCCGCCAAAGTGATTGAGAAAATCGTCAACGCTCAACTCACCACCGCCCTGGAAACCAACGACTCCCTCGACCCCACACAGTTCGGTTTCAGGGCCAACCACAGCACCGAAACCGCCCTCATCGCAGCCACGGACGACATCCGAGCCCTGACCGACAAGGGAGAAACCGTGGCCCTCATACTCCTGGACCTCTCTGCAGCCTTCGACACGGTCCGCCACCGCACCCTGATACACCGCCTCAGCAACGCCGGCATCAGAGGCAAGGCCCTGGAATGGATCATCTCCTTCCTCTCCGGAAGGACTCAGAGAGTCCGCCTGCCCCCCTTCAGATCCACAGCCACGGAGATCATCTGCGGCGTACCCCAAGGATCCTCCCTCAGCCCCACTCTCTTCAACGTCTACATGACCCCCCTGGCGAACATCGCACGCAAACACGGACTCGACCTCATATCCAACGCCGACGACACCCAGCTCATCTTATCCCTCACAAACAACCCCACCTCAGCTAGGACCAGACTACATGAAGGAATGAAGGAAGTAGCAAACTGGATGACAGACAGCCGGCTGAAACTGAACACAGATAAGACGGAGGTCCTCATCCTCGGCCCTACTCCCGCCGCATGGGACGACTCCTGGTGGCCCCCCGCCCTAGGCAGCACTCCCCAACCCACCGACCACGCACGCAACCTCGGCTTCATCCTGGACTCATCCCTCTCCATGACCAGACAGGTCAACTCGGTGACCTCGGCATGCTTCAACACCCTCCGCATGCTCCGCAAGATCTTCCGCTGGATCCCCACCGACACCAGGAAGACCATCACCCACGCCCTCGTCACCAGCCGCCTGGACTACGGGAACACCCTATACGCCGGCATCACCACCAAGCTGCAGAGGAAACTACAACGGATCCAGAACGCTGCCGCACGACTCATCCTGGACATACCCCGCCACCACCACATTTCCGGACACCTGAAGAGACTTCATTGGCTCCCAGTCAACAAGAGGATCACCTTCCGACTCCTCACCCACGCACACAAAGCCCTCCACGACCTCGGACCCAAAATCATCAACAACCGCGTCTCCTTCTACACCCCTCGCGCACTCTACGCTCGACCGGACAGGCCCTGGCAGCCGTACCCCGCATCCGCAAAGCCACCGCCGGAGGAAGATCCTTCTCTTTCCTAGCAGCGAAAACCTGGAACTCTCTGCCCAGCCACCTTCGCGCCATACCTGACCACCTCTCCTTCAGAAGGCAGCTCAAGACCTGGCTCTTCGAGCACTGACCCCCCCCCCTCCAGCGCCTTGAGACCCTTTATGGGTGAGTAGTGCGCGTTATAAATGCGATTGATTGATTGATTGAGTAACCCGAGACGACCCCCCTGCGCCACCAGAGCGACGCCTGCAGAGAGAATCCAGAGGGTCCCCCTGACCGCGACTGCCTGAACCAAGGAACCCGACGCCTGGACCAAGCACTGCACCCGCAGCCCCAGGACCAGAAGGAACCGAACTCCAGTGCAGGAGTGACCATCAAGCAACCCTCTGCCTAGCCCAGTTGGTGGCTGGCCCGAGAAGCCCCCCTGTGCCCTGCCTTCACCGCTAGAGTGACCCCCGGCCCCCTCCATTGATTCCTATTCAAAACCCGATGCCTGCTTTGCACACTGCACCCGGCCGCCCCTGTGCAGCTGAGGGTGTGTTTTGTGTGCCTACTTGTGTCCCCCCCACTGCTCTACAATACCCCCCTGGTCTGCCCTCCCAAGACGCAGGTATTTACCTGTTGGCAGACTGGCACCAGAGCACCCCTGTTCTCCATAGGCGCCTATGTGTTTTGGGCCCTCCTTTGACCTCTGCACCTGACCAGCCCTGTGCTGCTGGTGTGGTGACTTTGGGGTTGCCCTGAACCCCCAATGGTGGGCTGCATATGCCCAGGAACTTGAACTTGTAAGTGCCTTACTTACCTGAAAAACTAACCAATACTTACCTCCCCCAGGAACTGTTGATTTTTGCAGTGTCCACTTTTAAAATAGCTTATTGCCATTTTAACTAAAACTATGTATGTTACTGCTCTAATTCAAAGTTCCTCACTTACCTGTGTGGAGTATCTTGCATTTTATGTATTTACTTCAAATCTTGAATCTTGTGGTTCTAAAATAAATTAAGATAATATATTTTTCTATATAAAAACTATTGGCCTGGAGTTAGGTTTTTGAGTGTGTGTTCCTCATTTATTGCCTGTGTGTGTACAACAAATGCTTAAAACTACCCTCTGATAAGCCTACTGCTCGACCACACTACCACAAAATAGAGCATTCGAATTATCTAATTTTGCCACTATCTTACCTCTAAGGGAACCCCTCGGACTCTGTGCACACTATTCCTTACTTTGAAATAGTACATACAGAGCCAACTTCCTACAGTACTGGCCTCTGGTCCTTTCCTTTCCTTTCCCATTATTGGATTTATTAGATTTAGCAGCCATTGCCACCCCTGCAGGGTGACACTGCCCCGAAGGGGGGCAATGAGGATTAACAACAGAGTCATTGCAGCTCACAACTAAGGAGGGTAAAAAAGATGGAGGGAGAGTCTGGGCGACCTGACCAATATCTACCACATAAGCCACCTGCGACTCAGCTTGGGCTGAAGCTAAGTCATGAAGAAGGGGAGATGGAGGCGAGGAAGAAAGGGACAGCTTTCTCTCGGCCAGCTCAATCTCCTTGGAAAGGACTCCCACAGCTCTTTGTAGAAAGCTGTCAATGTAGAGATTAAGGGGGGAGGCGAATGTGGCGTTACGTTGACCCATATTGAGGCTTAAGGGATCTCAAAACCAAACAGCCAGTCCAGCAACACTATAGAAAGGACCACTCAAAATCTACTATACAGTGAGGCTCATGGCACGGGGTGTTCCTTGTAATAGGCACAAGATAGGCACAAAATAGTCACAGTACCTTAATAGAAGGTGAATGCACTGCTTCATGGACCTACAACAGATCTCCACTGGATCTAATCAACAAGTCAAGAAGAGAGGCCCGGCCTGCCCTCAACCGGTCGCGGACGGGGACAGACGGGCTTGCTCTTGGACCGGTCTTTGCCTGGGCATGCACCCGGGCGGGTCTCGCGCAGCGGGCGCTTGCCCCAGTTTACTAAGGTGCCTCCGAGCATGAATACCAGAATGGGCATGGCCGTGATAGGGGATATGGGTGTTGTAGTCCTTGGTCGCCGCCCAACTCTCCCCCGCTGCTGCTCCGGTTATTTCAACCGAAGCCTCCCGTAAAATGTCAACTCCCAGAACTCTATTTTCCACTTCATCTTCAACACTCCATAGTGCAGCACTCACATACTCTCTTACTTGATTTACCAAAGGCATTACAAAACATTCCCAAACTAAGACTAACACTTTTTCAAAAGACAAACATACCACTGTGCTGGTAGAACCGACCACAATAAAATGGTACTGCAATCTATGAAAGTAACATTGGCAAGGACAAGTCGTCAGCTTATCACAGCACAGTGCACTTGCATATGTGCACCAATGCTCACTCTTCACCATCCCCTGGTGCTTGTCAGAAGTAGGTGACCATGCACATAAGCAGCAATTGCAGTAAAACTGCTAGAATACATTTGTTTTTATGTAACAACAAACAACTTTCTATAGTTAACTCACCAAAAGCTTAAAAGTCCCTGAGAAATCTCTATTATTTTGTTTCAGTGGCCTTCCCTTAGTTGCATGCCTTTTTTGCAAACATTTTCCTCTTCCAAAGTATTTTCCAAGTTTTTGCCAGTAATGCTAACACCCCCATACACTACCATGCAATACTTTTAAGTAATTGTTGTCATCTCACTTTAACTTTTACCTTGTTGCGATATAGTGAATAAAGACTCTAGCTTAATGGTCTTCAAACTTTTTAAAGCCGCACCCTCTCAGTAGAAAAAAATAAACATTAGGGCCCCCCTCCGAATTTTTCAGAATTAATATAATAAATTGACAATGTTCAAATATGTCTAGACGTATTTACACAATGCAGTTAAGTTATGTTACTGTTTTAAAAATGCAATCAAATACATCATACCAAACATACTGTTCTGGTCAGGCAGGCCTTACTAAAGTGTAAAAGTGCCCACAGTGTGATTACTAGGGGTGGGGGTTTTCAAGAGTATTTGGAGTCACACTCCCATCTTGGATTTAAATGGCAAAACATATTAGTAATGGCCCATTACAAAGCGATACTGCTGCTCATTTTTTTCAGCTTAAAGCCCTGTTATCAGCATGATGCTTATTTTGGCCAGAACCTGGCGCCCCCGGGATCATTTGAGGTCCCCCTCCGGGAGGGACCCCCATTTTGAAGACCCCTGCTGTAGCTTAAAGTGTGCTGCGAACTCATAGGGTATGAGAAAGACATGAGTTGCTTTGGATCTGGAACACTCTAATCAAATTAGCTTCAGTTCTTTCCTTTCATGGGTCATGATATGCTTAAATTGCTCAATTTCAGAACATAAGCACTTGCATTTGTCCTTCATGTAATCCAACTCAACAAAACATCATGTCCTTGAATGCAATCTGGGAATATCAAGATAAAGTTCAGAAAAAAAGAAGACACATTGAACATTTAAAACAAAAATGCACATACACATGAAAAAAGTGCAGAAGTAATAATAGCAAATGTCATCTAAAAAACATGAAAGTACTTTTTAAAGCGGTAAATGCAGTAAGAGGTCTCAGATCTTCATCCAGGATAATCTGATGGTAAACTGCAGGCAAGTCCTAATGTGAAACCACTTTGCCACTGCAAGCATAATCAGCAGTTCGTGTATCTTTGGTAAATGATGGCAACACATCCAAATACTGTTGTTAAGAAAATGTGGACCAGATTTAAGGAAAGTGGTGCTTCATGTAATGAAGCGCCACTTTTCTTGCGCCCCATTGTGCCCCCCTAACGCCACCATGTGTGTGCCGTATTTAACATACTGCGTACCATGGCGCAGGTAAGGGACAATAGCGTCATCATTTTTTACGCTATTGTTAGACTTTGCAGGATTAGCGCCAAAAATGTTGGCGCTAATCCTGCAAAGTATATAGAGGCCCATTAAAAATGATGGTGTGCCTCCTTTTAACGCCTGCTCTGTGCAGATGTTAAAAATGCCGCTGCAAATGGCACAGTGGAATCTCAGAGATTCCACTGCACTATTTTTGCGGCCCCCAGGCATACATTATGCCTGATGCAGGAATAATGTGGCGCAAGGGTTTACAAAGTGGCGCAATGCATGCATTACACCAATTTGTAAATATGGGCGGGTGTTTTTGCTACACTATAACCACATAACTGTAAAAAAAAATGATGCTAATGTGGTGATAGTTGGCGCTATGCCCTTCTTAAATTAGGGCCTATGTGTGTATGCAAAATCACAGCTCCATCATTTTTTTTCTTTTCATGGCAATAAGAGAAATCAAGAGAGCTGACTTCATTGGTTCAATTGTTTTTTCAGCACACATTCTCTACATCCAGACTAAGGCCCTCATTACGAGTGTGTGTGTGCAGTCTTACCGCCACGGGGCAGGTGGTAAACAATGGCGTATTATGACATTGGTGGCTTGGCCGAAGCCAAACCGCCACAACACAGCCAGTATCGCCAGGGCGGTAGGGCTGCCGGGCTATAGGTAAGCACCTCTGGCCGGGTGGCAGCAGTAAGAACACCAGCAGTATTTTGAGTTCGCACACTGCTAGGCTTTCCGTGGCAGTCGCACCACCACAAAAACCCTGGCAGTCACGCACCCGGCGACAGGAATCTCCATTCCTGTCTCCAGCACACGCACCCCCACATGTCCACACACCTTCAGACACCCACCTCCCTCATCCGCACACTTGCACCCCCCCTCCCCTCCGAATACTTGCAGACATACACACATACATTCACACATGCACTCACGTACACCCATACGATTACACATACACACACACACCACACACATGCACACAGCACCCCCCCCCCTTTCGGACGGTCCACCTACCTGTCTCGATGAGGTGGTCATCCGAGAAGGGATGGGGCTCTGCGTTTTCCACCGCCAGCACCGCACCGCCATTCAGGAAACCGCTGCGCCGTATTACATATTGTAATACGGCGGGCGGAGTCCTGTTGGCGTGGCAGTGTTGGCGGGGGAAAATGCCTCTCTTCCGCTGTCGGCCAGACCGACGGTGTTGCCAAATTAACTCATAATTTGGCAGTCTTTGGACTGCCAACACCGGTGGTCTTCTGGCGCCCATGACTTCTGTGGTCTGTTGAAAAGACCACCGAAGTCATAATAAGGCGTGTGTGTGTGTGTGTGTGTGTGTGTGTATGTATGTGTACCTCACCATTCTCACCCAGGAAAACAGATTTGCCTTCGCCATTAGCAGGAGTAAATCATTGCTGTGCCCAGAATGGAAATAGCAATCAAGGAATTGTTATTATAAGGGTTTATTCAAAGTAAGCAAACCTACAGCACCATTGCCATCTCCCCAAACTCCATCTTCCATTTTGTACCCAATATTCCAGAAGCAATATACCACTACCAGTAACCAGAAACAGAAGTTTACAATAATAAATGTCTCATCCTGGCTCATAGAATCAGGATCGGTGAACTTTTTCAAATACAAATTGCAGTATTTAATTCTAGAGGAGTGAAAGCTGGAGGCCAGGATATCTCACTGTGGTCGCAATCACACTTTTGAAGTGCTATTTATTCATTCAAGAAAAGGGGAATTGGGAGTAAAATTCAGCTTAAATAAGTGACAAGCAACAAGATTGGGTTGTAGTTCTTCTATAATGAAGCATCTCAGCCACAATACAAGGCACAACTGCTCTGCTTGCAACCCTATTCTAACTGCATCACTCACACTACTCTTAGAACACATGAGAGATCCATTCCTGCAGATGCCTGAACAAAGATGACAAACACCTTCCATGTAACAATAACAAACTAAGTTATATACAGAAGTAGCAAGAAAATATGAAATAAAAGAATACTATAAAAGAAAATTATCTCTCAATGTGATAAGATATTAATGATGAAGAGCACAACCTTTTGTGAGATCCCTGAATAAGGGATCCATACTGGCAGTATCGGTTCATGTTCCTGATTCTCCTGTCTTCTGTCTTGTCAGAGCTTTTGAAAAGTGTCACTACCATAATTGATTTTGAAAACTTTGCGCCACCTTTACTCGCAGGTGATTTTGTCACCACTAAGTTATTCATCTTCATTTAGGATTCACCCACTACCTCCTGCACGTAATACCTTATTTTCCTATAAGACATTTTCTTCTACTACAACACCCTGAATGCCCCACTGCACACTCTCTCCATCTTGCCATCTCAACCATCCTGGTGACAAATTCATGTTGTGTTTTCCCTCCATTCTTCCTCTCAATTATTCAAAGGGCCCCCTTCCAGTAGTAGCATGGGGAGTTAACATATAGACCAGTTTCTGAAGTTCTTCTTTTCAATTCATTCCTGCCCCCTTGGCCAACTGAATTCTTCCCTCAAAGTACTGTTAAAAATCTATTTGAGATCATCCTATTCTGGATCAAACAATGCACACTTTTTTGGGCCTAATGCCTCTTCTCTTCAAAAATTATTCCACACCTCTTGAGACTTCTTGAGACCCATTGTCTCTGAGTAGATTGCAAGTCAAACTTGCTTTAAAAACAACCTCCTCTAGAAAGTCAGTTATAGTCTTCATTTCATTATAATTATGCTCATCCCTGGTCACCTTAAAAAAATATCATTCAGAGCCAAACACCTGCTGAAACTCTTTCTCAATGTAATTGGACCTGTTATACCAGAAACTACCTCATACTATGTTTTTTAGGTAACTTCTTTCACGTCATGGGGGCATTCTAACTCTCCTTACTTTCACTCACACAGCAATTAATGTATTCCCTTACTAGTCTTTCAACTTAGATATTCACTCCTGGCAATACGCACAACGCACTGTCTCCTTCACTATGGAAATACCTTGATGACCCTTGTGGGTTAAATCAATCAACCATTTCCTCAGTCCCATTGGTGGCACAAACTGAGTACCTCTAAGAACCAACTCCTCACAAAGAGACAGTTCATTCTTCACCATCCAAAACCTTAACAACTCAGGTTCAGATGCGTGTTTCACACAACATACCTCCAAAACAATCTTCTTAACCTCACCTAACAGGACATCAATTTGAATATCACCATTCTTCACACGAAAGGGTACCTGAAAATACTGAGCACACCTTAGCAAATTTTACACCCTCTTCCATTTACACACATTAATTCATGTCTTCTTCTTCCCTGGCTAGGCATGAAAGGCAATCAGTCACTTTGTTATAAATGCAAGGAACATACTTCAATGTACTGCACTTCAAGACAATGGGCCTGAGTTAGAACTTGGTGGACCGTCACAATGATGACGGATATCCCGACTGCCGAAATCTAAATCCCCTTATGTCCTACGGGATTTAGATCTCGCTGACGGGATATCCATCATCGTTGTGACTGCGTAACCCGTCTGCTGAGTTTTAAATCTGACCTAATGTTCTTTAAGGAGTACCTTCCATATATTCACACCGAACTGGAGTCCATACCTTTTGTTTCCTTTTTTGAAAACTTTAACAAGAGGCTTCTGATCTGTCCATGTAGAGAAACTGATTGTACTACTGAATATTGGCACCTACAATATTGTGGTGAAAAATATCAGGGAAAGAAAATCGAGGGACAAAATTAGAACTGTAAGCACATATAGGGAGTATAGGTTTACTACTCCTAACTCCACATCTATGTAGCTTGAAGAAATATGTACTGCATAGGTCCATATATGTGGTGTTGCGTATCAAGAAATCTGTACTTACTTACCTGTTGATAATATGTTTTAGATATTTTGTCTGCAATATTGTGTCTCATCCATATTGTAGTTTTGATATTTAGAGAGGCACACTCTCTTATACTTCAATTCTCTCAAACTACTAGATGTAAACACTATGGGCCCGGTTCACAAAGGAAAAGTTAGACCAAAAGTCACTAGGACCAAAAGTCAAACTTCACAAAGGTAAAGTTGCACTAAATGCCTAGCTTTACTACTTTTCGGTATTCACAAAGGTGAATAAGGGGGTCATTACGACCCTGGCGGTCGGTGTAATAGTGGCGGTAGTACCGCCAACAGGCTGGCGGTACATACCGCCACTATTATGACATTGGCGGTTTGGCCAAAGCCAAACCGCCAAGTTAACACACCGACCGCCGGGCTGGAGACTACAGACTACAGTCTCCAGCCCGGTGGCCGTCACTAGGCCGCCCATGGCATTTTGACCCCACCCACCGTCGTGGTTTCCGTGGTTTCTGTACTGCCACGAAAACCATGGCAGTAGGCACTATCAATGCCAGGGAATTCCTTCCCTGACACTGATAGGGGTCTCCCCTGCCCCCTCCCTCTCCCCAGAGTCCTCACACACTCTCGCCCTCCCGACCTCCCCGACATATAAACACATACATGCACACACATGCACACCCATACACACATGCATTCCCACATTCACACACGCATGCATACATTCAGACACACAGCAACAGTCACTAACATATATCCAGGCACACACACAATCACATGACACATAATGCACGTACACACACTCATTCATACACACACGCATTACACATGCATGCACGCATTCAAACAGTCATGCACACCCACACGCACACAACACCCGCCACCCCCTCTCCTGTCAGAGAACCTGACTTACCTGCTTGCAGGGGGTCCTCTAGCAGTAGACGGAATGCGGCGCTGCTGCCAGCAGCAGCATCCTCCTGCAAAACGCCGCCAGGCCGTATCATGGCTCATGATACGATTGGCGGCGTTCTGCTGGCCTGGCGCTGCTGCTGGCAGCAGCGTCACCTTACCGCCATCCGCCGCCATGACTGTAGCCGGAATTCCGCCAGCCTTCTAGAGGAATTCCGGCTACGGTCATAATTCGGTGGATGGTCGGTAGCCACGGTGATGGTATGTTGGCGGTTGTAGCGGTGGCGGTAGGCGGCATTTGCCGCCAATCTTATAATGAGGGCGTAAATGTCTAGCTTTACTACCTTTCGGTGTTCACAAAGGTAAGTTACTACTAGTAAAGGTAGACTTTTGGTCTAACTTTATCTTTGTGAATACCAAAAAGTAGTAAAGTTAGACTTTTGGTCTAACTTTCCCTTTGTGAGTTCGGCCCTATGTTTTTTAAGCCAGTCTCTTGGTTGCTTTGCTGAAGCTCTGCAACCAAACCCTTTATACTTCACTTCCTGAAACTCCTACGTTCCAATCTAGTGGACCTGGCATGGGTGGCTAGAGAGCCAATGGTGGCATGGGAAAGTCTGACTCTACCAATCCAGCAGGGTGGTCTTAATGACACCGATATACATGTTATTCTTACTGCGAAAAGGCCCAATTTGTATACTTCTGATTGCATCCTACTCTATTCAGCTGGGGCGCATGACACTTGGCGAATAAATGAGCACTTCATACAGTCACATAGCATAGTATAGGGGTAACCCATCACACATGGCACTTGACATCCTACTATACCACCAGCTTCGCACCACGTGTCGCACCTTACATGACACATTCCTGAAACCTCCCCCCACATTAGACCACATAATAGCCAGTCCTTCCCCCTTAAGGCTCATCACCCATCTGTACACCATAATGCAAGAGAAAGCACCTGTGTGTGTCCCCGGGCCCGTGCTACCTGGGAGGCAGACACAATATCCCCATTTCTGAGGCACTAGGGAACTACTGCTGTGCCCAATTTAGCGCCCTCTCTACAAACTAGACTCAGACTTATTAATTTTAAATTCCTGCACAGAATATATCGCACACCCACCCAACTGCACGGAATGGGACTTATAGATGACGCATGATGTCTGAGATGCACTGCTCCATTGGCCACTTTTCTCCACCTTGCCTAGCACTGCCTCACCTTGGCGAGTTTTTGGACCAGTGTTCATAAAGATATGGCCCAGATTACCGGCCATCTCCCACAGCGAACACCGAAGGTGGCCCTTTTGGGTTACGTGAAGGAGATCCCTCTGAAGCTAGATGACTCACTTCAATGTTTCTCCTTCTGGCTAAAAGGAGTGTGGCCATTCACTGGGGGTGACGACCTGCACCTAAAATTGCAGACTGGCTTCAGTATGTGGCATATTGTCAGGAACTGCTTGTAACTTAGTGGAAACTCATGCTGTACCGCTCCCGACCTAAAGATATATATCCTCTTTGGTTGCTCACCTTGTCCTGCAAGGAGAGGTTGGGCCCCAGGAGGCCACAGCGGGCCCGGCATTCCTGAACGATACTCCACAATTATAAGTGGCCTCCACTGTGGTTATGCCCTACGGACCAGCATACCCCTCCTAACTGGAACAATGTGTGTGACATCGGACCACAAATTGCTGCTGCAAACGCTACAACTCATGCAACTCCTACAACTCATGTAACTCATACAACTCATACAACTCTCATATCTTCCTGCTATAGTCACATGCTATTCTTATCTATGTAAATCATGACCCTTCCTCCCCTTCACTCCTCTTTTGTTTACTCCTTCTTTTGGTTGTTGTTAAAAGCCAATAAATATACATTTTAAAAAAAACCTTCATACTTGCATCAGTCACAATGCAACACTTTTCCTCAGGTTCAAAACTACAACTATGAGGAGTTAGGTAACATCCACTTCATCTCATTCAATTCCTCTTCACAATCATTCAACAGTAAAAATTCAACACCCCTTTTCTTCAATTTCTGCTTTCAATTGTCTTGCTTGCTAAACCACTGGACTGCGCATAGTACTCTACCTCTCCCAAAAAAACAGCTAATGCTTCTCTTCTTGTGAGGGAATGCAATCTTTCTATATTCTGGATTAATTCTAGCTCGGGTATATTGCATTCACCGTTATAAGGTGTCCAAAATACTCTATTTACATTCTTACGAATCTTATATTTCTTCCTTTCTAGTGTGAAACCACTCTCCTTCAATATGCACAAGACAGTTCTTACTCTTGAATCATGCTCATATTCTGAGTCCTCATATTCCAGAATATCTCCTTGCCAAGACTGAGACTTAGTGACAACCTTCTCAATATGTGCTAGAAAACTGAAAAGGCTGAAAGTAGCCCAAACAACATTATAACAAATCGGTTAGCACTAAAAGGTGTTATCAATGCAGTGATATTCTTTCATTCTTCAAGTAGACTACTCTGGAGATGGCAAATGCAAGATCCATTGTTGTAAAAACCTTTCACCGGTCAAAGGCAACACCATCTCTGCTGTGTTGGGAAGTGGGAATCTGTCTGTAATAACACACTTATTGAGGCCCTTTAGATTGATACAAAAACTAACCTCATGTAAGCCTTGTGTGCCACCACTATGGGAGCCTGCCATGCTGAGCATTCCAAAGTTGCTCTTATTCCTGCCTCACACTTCTCTAACCCTGCCACTAACCCCAATCAGTTTGCCTCTAACCTAAACTGAATTTTCTGTGCATAGCCTTTTAAGCTGCCCAGCTCTTCTCTAAAACCTTCATGGAACTCACTTACAAAGTCAACAGATTCAATGACTTTAGAAAATCCACTCCCATTTGATTGGTCTCTGAGCCTGACTAGGAAGGGGGCAAAATTCCAACATTCCTTGGTGAGGCCGACTTAAGATGCTATCACCTCTCAAGGGAGCATACACTTTACATTTCCTCACCTCCCTCAGAATTCAATACCATCAGAGAGAAATCCAAGTAACAAAATAGGTCTTATCCCCACTCCCACCACCCCACCTCAGCTACTTAGACGAACCTCAGGCTTCAATAGTAACACAGAAGTTTTGAATTTACTCTCATATACCTTATCAATATCATAGTCAGTCAGGCTCCTGAGTTCATTAGGATTAGGACATCAACTATCTTCCCATTTATGCATTTATACGGACTAATTCATTGAAATGCATCCTCTTACCATTCCCCTGAACCTGTAATATCTGCATGTCTCCCCAATTCACATAACTCAAAAACCATACACTTTGTTTTCTTTGCCACTCTATCCAAAACGTTTATGATAATACCCTTTCCTTTCTTTTTGCTCACTTTGAAAACAGTTTTAAGTGTACAACAATCTTTTGAATTGGCATATTGGCCTAAAGCCCCACATCTAAAACACATGTCCTTCACTCCCTGCAACTCGTAACCCTATCTATCATCTGTTTTCTTAAACCCAACTTGGCAAATCTCAGGTTTAGCATATATTTCTTTCCTCAACTCTCCTCCTTTACACATCATAAACTGTTCAGTGGTTTAATAGTCTCAATCACTTCAGTTACAGAAGGATCCTCTTTGAACCATAGTTTCAAATCATATGTAAATGACAATTCGACATGAACTGATCCCTAATGTATTCTGCAACACCATCTACAAACTTACACGTAGGAGCTACTTTCCTTAGCACAGTTACCCTATATTTGACAGATTTTCTCACAGTGAAAAATTCACAGGCATACGTGAAAGGCAGCAGACAAATACTTGGAAAACTACAAAAACATTCTGTCATGACAAATACATTAACCTCATGTTGCATACTTTTTGTGACGTATATGAGGCGACCTACATTGGCAGTTTGCAGGCAAATTATTTCACTGGGGTTGAGGTACAAATAATACTTTTGGAGTACTTGTATGTGCTGTGATGCAATTTGGAACATATTTTAATTATTTCATTCTTGATGTAAGGTTTTTTCCACTTTTATGCTATCACACATTGTGATAACTTTAGGTTCAAAGGTCATATGATGTTACATCCTGTGATATAATTTAGCAAAAGACTTGCAGTGGAGCAATGACTTTTGGTGAAGAAACTATATTGAAATTTGGAAGAGTGATAGTACATTAGAAGAAACTAAATTGACCTATCTTGCAGTATAAATGCAAAAAAGACCAAAAGACTATCTCATCTAGATTATTTTTCCAGAAGACATATGAATGCAAAGAAATAAGGAATTAAGTTGCTCATAGGCAAATTATGAATGCATTGGGTAATTTTAAAATAATGCACATCACATTTTAGCAGACGTATATTGTTATTGGTATTAGTAACATCAACACTTTTACAGCCATTACATTGCATAGTTTTGTTTTCTTGTCAGAGTCCCCTCAAAAAATATTTTTACTTTGGATTCGTATTTCCAAATTGTTTTAGCAGGAGAATTTCCCTATAAAAAAAGGTTTCTAGATATTTGTTTCGCTTGCAAAATATATTTCCACCAGGATTTTTTTCTGATTTTGTTTTAAACTTACTAAAGCTGGTGAAGGCCAGTTATCAATTTCTAGCACCTCTAGATGAAATTTCCTTTATTGTGACATAGTTGTATTTGCCTCCAAAGGGGGTGGAACAATCTTAGACTGACTTGTGCATTTATTAATAAGAGGTGAGGAAAGGGCTGTCTTGTAAAACAATCTTACCTTTGCGACAGTCTCGTCCACGCGTTCCTGTGATTCGATTGCCCGTTTAGTAGTGTTTCCCAGAATGTGCAGAATGCTTGGAATTTGGCCCACTTGGATGCCTGAAGAGCTGTTGACTGTATATTTAAGCAGTTTCTCCAGCACTTCTTGCCTTGCTTCTTTAGTGTTGGCCTTCATATTTTAATGCAGATACAATACACATAGATGTAATTTGTCAATCGAGTATCAAAGACTAGGACAATAAGATAGCAATATCACTGTTAAATAGCATTTGTTTTCAAAGATCATGTTTCAAATGCCTTGCATAAGTCTATACTTTACTAGTTTTAGGTAAAGGGAGAAAATAGCATTCATACTGTTTGGGGGAACTTCAGTGATTTCCTCTACTAGAAACCAAGTGCATCTCATGAGACATCAACAAAATGTTACCACAATTAAGAGCTTTTACACCTCATGGCTGTAGTACTATATAAATACCAGAATTCATGTGGAGGATGCTCTCTCACCCCTAATCACCATTGGCAATGCTTTTCTCACACAAGGCATCTTCCCAGAAGCTCTGAGGGTGGGCCAGATCCTCCCACTCTTAAAGAAACCCACACCAGCCCCTTACAAACTACCAGCCCATCACCCACCTACCATTCAACATCAAGATCATCGAAAATGCAGTCTATGGGCCTGATTTAGAGTTTGGCAGAGGGGGTTACTCCCGTCCGCCGTATTACAATCCCTTTATAGACTATGGGGATCTTAATATGGCGAACGGGATATCCATCACATTTGTGATGTAACCTGTCCTCTAAACTCTAAATCAGGCCCTACGTTTAACTTCAAGACCACATTAATGCTAACCAACACATGCACCTTTACCTGTCTGGCTTCAGATCCCATTTCAGCATTAAGACCACTACCTTATATATTGTAGACGATGCCCTCCTGGTCACAGATGAAGATGACCCCTGCCCCTGATATTGCTGGACCTCTCTGCTGCCTTTGAGACAGTGTACCATATCTCCTTCATATGCACCCTGGGGACTTGAATGGGAACCATCAGCTTTATCCTTCACTTGTTCTCCTCCTATCTTACCAACTAAGTCCAGTTTTTTAACCTGGGAGCTACCAGATCACAAAGGATTCCTATCACCTGTGGGGTACCCCTGGGTTCCATGCTGTTCACTCTCATCTTCTGCATCTTCATGGACCCGCTTGGTGCTCTTCTTACACATAACAGCATCGATAATCACCAATATACCTAGGATACACAAGTCTACTTGAAAGTTTCCTCTGCTTTAGACACCCAATGATGTAAACACTGCTTGCACATCATCCCGAGCTGGATGTCCAGCGCCCACCTGATGCTCAATCCAAATGAGACAGAATTCCGGTTATTTGCCAAAAACAACAAACAAGAAACATTGCAAATTTGTCTCAATGACATGAAGCTTGACGGCTTTTTAACCCCATTTTTCAATGAATGCCAGGTCTCCCGGATTCACCTTGAACACTTATTTTACCTTCAAAGAACACGTTGCAATAAAAACAAAAATGGCCTTGTACCAGCTCTCTCTTCTAAAGAAAGTGAAACCATTTCTTCCAAAAAGCAACTTTAGTGCTGCTGTTAAAGCCCTTGTACTCTTGCATCTGGATGGTAGTAATGCCCTGCTCCATGACCATCCAGACTCGCTTAGAGTCATTGTAACCAGCCCCCTGCTTACCTTGCAGACAAACTGACAACCTCTTGTGGTTCTCAGGACCTCAGCAGAAGTGTAATAAAGAAAAAACAAGGGCCTTTTCCATCTAAACATCCACAATCTACAACAACATCCATGTATCCATCAGGACTGCCGCATTGTTGCTCCAATTTAGGAGCAAGTTGATAACACACCTCTGTAAAGAACACTACATCATAATGCACTAACATTCCACAGACCAGGGGGGTGTGGCCTGGCCGTCCTGCAAATGGCTGCCACTTTGTGAGGCTCTGCTGGGCAGGAGCTCTAATCCGGAATTTATCCTGCTGGGACCGGCAGCTGGTGCAGACTGGGGCTGTCTCCCGGTGCGGGGGGCGTGACAGGTTGCAGCGGAGACCAAAGGCTCTGCGGGCTCCCTTGCGGGAGCGGTGGCGGGCACACGGATCGCAGAGGTGACACTGGGCCTGGCGCCATCCCCTTTGGGATTGCCCAGGAGCGGCCTAGGATTGAGGCACTCCTGCGGTCGGAGGTGTGATGCAGCACTCCTGTCCCTGCCCTTCCTTACCTCCTCACGCCCTGCGGCTTCTTGGCACCGCCGCAGGAGCCATCGATGGTGGATTTCCTGGGGGGCCTGGCCGGTGGGTAAATCGGCCCACAGGCCCCATAGGTGTCAGAGCGGGAGTGCTGGCACCCTGGGCGGGTGGGAGGGGCCACGCTTGTGCACCGCTCTGCCGCTCGGCCTACAGAGTGAGCTGCTGTGATCCCTTTGGAGGGGGGGAACGCATTGGAGCCCCGAGGATGCGCTGAGGCCTGGTGAGAGGGGGTCACGGCTGGTTGACGCCCCTCCCTGCTTTCAGTGGTGTACTTTGGTGGACTTGCCCGGCATCTTGACCGTGGGACTCCTGATGCGGCCTACTGGGGTGGCGCTCGCATTCTGCGACGCGTGGCCGAGGCTGTGGTGGCTGCGGCTGGGCCCGGGAGTTGGCGCCTCTGTTGGAGATTGTTGGTGCAGCAGACGGGGGCCATCCATCTTTATTTTTTGACGGGCGAGCTGATATCGTCTGGTGGCTGCTGGTGAGGGCATTTTACCCTAGGCGTGTTGGGCGATTGCCGACGCCTCCTGCCCTCCCCTTTGCTCGGGTGGTTGCCCGCATTGGTGTGCTTCAGGGCGCGCGCCTGAGTGGCGTATGGGAGCTGTCCGACATGGAGAAGGCGGATCAGAAGCAGCCCAAACTCAAATTTGAGGGCGAAAAGAAAAGTAGCCAAGCTGGTTGGTCGTCGGATGACCTACCCCAAGAGGAGGACATACAATCGCCCTCTGTGAAAGCTATGTTTGTAGATCTTAAACACAGCCTGGCTAGTATTGATGGGAAATTGGACCATCTGACTAAACAGAAGGAACGCTTGAAGGAGAGGGTGGATGGACACACCACCCGTCTTGAGCAGGTGGAGTACATCGGATCTAGAGGACGGCCGTCGCGAGGATGGAGAGAAGCTACTGCGGATGGAGCAGGTGTTAGAACTTATTCGTAACAAGAACGAGGATCTTGAAGCCCGGTTCCACTGCAACAATGTTCATATCTTAAGTCTGCCGGAGTCGATGGCCATGGGACGCTTGGAGGATTACATGGAGACTACGTTTGCATCGCTTTTCCCTGTTGAGCTCTCTCAGGTGCTGGTAGTGGAGTGGGCACATCGGTCGCTTGGCCCCAGCCCCCAACGGGAGCGCTGGCGACTCCCATCATTGTGCGCTTATTAAACTATTGTGATAGGGACACAATACTTTCACTGGCTCGAGAACACCGCCCAGTGATATATATTAACACGGAGCTCAACATTTTTCTGGACAATACTCCAGGGGTGCAGGCTGCTCGTAGGGCATTCCTCCCGGTTAAGCGCGCCTTGAGTCAGGCGGATGGCATGTTTTCCCTCATTTATCCTGCCAAGTTACGAGTACTTCATAAGGGCAAGCTACATTTCTTTACAGACCCAAAACTGGCTGCCAGATATGTCAAGACTATTCCAAAAAAGTGCCTCCGACTAGTGCACAGTCGGATGGGGTGGATATCGGGCTCCCTGATGGTAGCGACACTGACTAAACTTGGTTCTGGCACTGAGGTTTGCGATGGCCCCTCTGCCTGTGTGATGGAGGTGGATTAGATTAGACCTGGGCTGGTCTTGCAGCTTTTGGTCCCTGGCTATGGACAATATCTTGGTGCTCCGGCCCATCCACCCCATTTGGGGCAGTTCCCAGATGGCCTCGCTGATGTCCCCTCGATGAGTCCTAATGAGACGTTTGCTGTGCTGCAATGGGTTCTGAGTTTGGGTGTGGGTGGGCTTGCTGGACTGGCCAGCGTGGTTGGGATTGTGAACTATTGATTGTTGGGTCTGTTGGTGTTATATTTTCTCCCTTTCTTCTTCTTCTTTCTCTTTCTTTAGCAGCTGCTGCTTTATGTGGAATGGCTTGGGTGGGCATGTGACCGGGTGGCTGTTGGGATGGTGAGTACTAGTGCAACAGCTGTTAGGAGCCTCACTTGGAATGTCAGGGAGCTGAATAATGGCCACAAGATGCGCTTGGTATCGGCTTATATGCAGCGACACACGATTGATATCTGCATGTTACAGGAGACCCACTTGGTCAAGGGCACGAGAGCGAGGGTGAGAGCTGGCTGGATTGCCGAAAATCACATGGCAATGTACTCGGGCTATGCATGAGGAGTGGCGATTTTGATTCGAAGGGGACTACCATGGCGCACTGGTGGGGTGTTAGTTGACCCGGGTGGGCGTTATGTCATGCTCAGAGGCACTTTGTATGACAAGCAGTTCTGTTTGATATCTCTCTATGGGCTTAATGTGGATGACCCTCAGTTCTTTGGAGAAGTTTGGGGCTTGATTGGTTCACTGGGCCCTGGTTCATCTTATACGATTTCAGTGTGGTCTTGGACCCGGAGGTGGACCGCGAGAGCCGGGCCAGACCTCAACATGTGGCTGCTGTGAGGGCGCTGATGCATGTCATGGCTGAGGGTGCTCTGGTGGATTTGTGGAGGGCCAGGCACGGTGGAGATAGGCAAGGTACGTGCGTCAATTACACACATGGCAGCTGGTCTAGACAAGATAGATGGCTGGGCACCAGAGATGTGGAACTCTGGACGAAGTCCATTGAGCATTTGCCCGCGCTCTTTTGGACCATTCGCCGGTTTTGCTGGAGTTGCATGTGCCCGGAGGGTCTGGCCATGCGTTTACGTGGTGGTTGCCTAGTGGAACGCTGAGAGACAGTGTCTTTCGGGAGGAGATTTGTACTGCTATCAGGGCTATTTTGGGATCAATCAGGGCTCGGTGTCTTCTGCTGGCACTCTCTGGGAAGCCTTCAAGGTTATGATTCACTGTATTTGTTTGGCTAAGCAACATGGGGTGCTGAAGGCAATACGATGGGAGTTATCAGCGCTGGAGGCGCGCCTTGTCGACTTGGAGAGAGGGCTGGCTTCCGACTGGTCTGCGGCCCTTTTGGCTGAGGTCTGGGAGGCACTGACCTGCTATGAGGAGGAGGCGCTTCACAAGGTGTGCTTTCTGGGTAAGGAGGCAAGGGCGCAACGCCATGGTGAAGGCGAGCGGGCTGGAAATACGTTGGTGGCTATGCTTCGTAGGCCGTGGGCTGGGAACTACATTGTAGAACTGACTGACTCGACGGGGCGCTTCGGACGGGTAGCACCGCAGAGGTTCAGCACTTCATGCCAGACTTCTATTCGGATTTGTATGGTGAACGGCCGGGGATGACTGGTTCGGATAATGCTGCTTATTTTGAGGAGATTAGCTTGCTTTGGCTTGAGAACTCTCATAGACAGTACCTGGACGCCCCTTTTTCAGTTGAGGACGTGGTCCAGGGTATATGTAATTTGCAAAGTGATAAGGGTCCGGGACTGGATGGCTTGACGCCGGCCTTCTATAAGGAGTATGCGGATGTCCTGGTGCCGCACCTTCTTGAGGTTTACGCTGAAGCGCTTGAGAGTGGTGTTCTTCCGGCTTCGTTGTGGGAGGCTCTTATAGTGACGATTTTGAAACCTGGAAAGTACCCTAGTAGTTGCAACTCGTATCGGCCACTCTCGCTCATAAACATAGATAATAAGATCTTAGCAAAACTCATAGCGACGCACCTGCAGTCATTACTTACAACCCTGGTTTTGCTGGACCAATCTGGCATTGTACCTGGGAGGTCAACGCTGTATAATTTGCGCACTTTTTTCTCGATTTCTCATATGATCGGGCCTGACGATCGCACGGCGGCAATCTTCCTGGATTCCACAAAGGCATTTGATTTGCTGGATTGGTCGTACATGTTCGCCCTGCTGGCCAGAGTGGGACTTAGCACTAGATTTATTCAACTGATTTGTCTATTATACTCCGAGCCAACTGCTCGATTGAGAATTAACGCGATGTTGTTGGATCCTTTTCCGATTGCTTGGGGCACTTGCCAGGGTTTCCCCCTTTCGCCGCTACGTTTTCCAGTGGCAATGGAAGCACTTGCTGCATGACTGCGACAGCACCATAATCATAGGGGGTGGGCGTTTCAGCAGCATCCTATTCTCATTTCTCAGTATGCAGAAGAGGTCGCGTTGTATGTCCATGACCCGCAGTTGCATCTGGATGTCCTGCTAGATGATTTGTACAATTTGGCCGGCTCTCCGGGACCGGAGCACTATTTGGGTATTTGGCTGAGCCGGAGGGTGGATGAGCTGTGGTCAGCTAACTATGGCAAGGCAATTGCGTGGCTGGAGGATAAGATGGCGGTCTGGCATTCGCTGCTGCTGTCACTGACCAGGCGCATTGCAATAGCGAAGATGGTGGTTCTGCCCAAATTCTTGTATCTTTTTGTTAACTTACCTCTGGTTCTTACAACTGGCTTCGTGAAGTGGCTTCGCTCTTTGCTTGTGGCTCTTGTGTGTGCAGGGGGACAGCCCAGAATTTAATGGGAGACTCTGACCCTACCGTTTGAGCAGGAAGGGCTTGCACAGGTCTATTTTATGTATTTCTGGTTGTATACCATACGCTATTTGCTGCACTTTGCAGCAGAGCATGACTCAGTTTGGCCGGGCAGGCTGGATGGGGTACTCGGGGGACCGCCTAGGCCCGGTCGACGAGATGTGGACACCTTGATGTGTTCAGCACAAGCTTGGACGTGTTTGCTGAGGCGGCCGGGAGTGCATGAGGTGTTTGCGCCTTTGATGCCGGTACGAGTTGTGGTAGGCCTCCCCCTGCTGGAGGATGGCCAGATATCTGAGCACCTCTGGGAGTTAGACATGGTTACTTTAGGGTCTTGGTTCTCGGCGGGAACGTTAATTTCTTTTGGGGACGCACTGGGAGCGCACAGCGATATTGTGCTATGTCATTTGCTCTTTTTTAGGATCTGGGCCTTGTTGCGGGTGCAGTATTCCTGCTTTCCTGTGGAGCCCCCTCTATGCCGAGAGCTGGAATTATTGTACAAAGCGCCGTCTGCTCGCATCTCATTACGAGCCTGTATGTTTGCTTGCAGACCACAGAGCCCCTGGCTGACTCCAGGGCCAGGGTGCAGTGGGAGGCGGACTTGGGCGTGTCCATCTCGGAGAAGCAGTGGCATTATTGCTGCACTCAGATACAGGAGCTCTCCACTAATTATAGATTGCACCTAATTCATTTTAACTTTCTGCATCGGCTGTACTATACGCCTAGTCGACTGAAGAAGATGGGTCTTACAGCGGATGCTAATTGTGTACGTTGCTCGCCCTGGAGGCGGACTTTCTGCATCTGGCGTGGGACCGCGGGGCGCTGCACGGTTACTGGTCTGAGGTGTTGCAGGTGATTGACAAGATGACTGGGCTTGAGTTGCTGCGCACTCCTGTGCTGGCTCTCCTGGGTTATGTGGAGGAGATCCCATCTGCATCCAGACGGCTGGTGGGATTGCTGCTGCTATTGGCTAAGCTCAGGGTGACGAGGTGCTGGGGCCGGAAGCAGATGCCTCGCTGTGATGAATGGCTGAAGGATGCTGCGTACTGTCAGGAGCAGCTGGTGGCATACTGGGAGCTGATGCCGGAGGGTTCCTGCCCGAGGGATATATGGGCCCTCTCGATTGCATTTCTTGCAGCTCGCGCGCATGAAGTAGATTAGCTCTTTCTGCCCCTCCTTGAGCGTCCGGCTGTGGCTGGTCTACTTTATATGCTATAAGTGTGTGGGCCCCTTTTCTGTCATGTTGGCAGCGTTGCTTTTTTACCCACTTTCACAACGTACTCTTTTCTCCCCCTCCCTGTTGTTTTCTTTTTTGCACGTTCACTTGCCATTCCGAACGGAGGTGCACATGTATGGGATCAGTTTCTCCTGCTGCCTATTCTGCAACCTGGACAAGTTTGCGCTTTTTGTGGGCCTTCCCTGCAAAATCTGTTCTATGTACAGTATACTATTTGTGAACGTTGCTTTGTGCTGTTCTCAAATGCAAAAATAAATAAGTAAATTAAAAAAAAAAACACAGACCAGCAATCTCTCCTATCAGTCACTGAGTTTATGCTTGTCTTTGACCATATTCAGTATGCTACTACTTTTTGGCTTGGTTTGGGCTATAGAACTATCACATACATACATGCATAGCAAGGTGTGTGTTCTTGCCTAAGGAAGCAGGCACATTTGATAAAACTACTCACACACGGAAGGGCTAGTTAGTGGGACCAGAAAATAAAAAGCAGAGAGAGCACGTAGGTGAGCATAATCATAATAATGATTTCAATCAGCTGAAGAGGAGGTCCAATAGTTGGCGGACAGAGAGACAGAGAAATAAGATTTATAAAAATATAGATATATTCTCAAAACAGGAAAGTGTAGATTTAAGGTAAATCGTTACATCATTCTGTAGGGAAATCAGCTCTTGCATTTGCAAAGCAGCTGGTTTATTTGTGATGAAAGAGATTGCAGAGGGCAAAGTCATGAGAGAGGACACAAGCTATGAATTCTGAGACTTGCCTAACAGTAGACGTTTTAATTCCTCAAACCACAGTTGCCGCAGGGCTCGTGTCACAAAGGGCCAGAAACACAAAGCTATTTAGCTGTTGCAGAAGCTGTGATTCGCTAAATGACAGGATTTGCAAACGCTAAATTGCTTGTCCAAATGTACTAAACCCATTTAACCAGTTGGTAGCATATAGCTGAATCACTAAATGGGTTTAGGGAATCATAAGAACTTGCTATTTGGAAGGAGTGTGTTCAGGGCATCCCTTCAGACCGATGATTCTTTATAAATGTATTAATGTTTTGTGACTGAACTACGGTTTAATACTTTACCACGTCTGCAAAAGAGGTGGTAAGCCAGTCACAAAAGGGAAGGGGTCTGCAAGGACCCCTTCCCCTTTGAGAATGATGAAAACATTATTTTTAAGAGTAAACAGTGGTCCCATGGAACACTGCCTACTCTTAAAAAACTTAAAGTTACACTTTCCATGTTTTTCAAATGCATCCTGTTTTCCCTTAAGGGAAGTGGGTTACTTTTAAAGAAAAGATAGCTTTATTTAAAAGCAGTCTCAGACATGGTGGTATGTGGACCCCTTCAGGTCACCATCCTTGTGGTGGCTGTGATTCAAAATGGGTCACAAATTGTGACCTACCTTATTTATATTCATGACTTGTGACTCTCTATTAAAAAATTTAAGTTTCAAACATTAGGAATGGCAATTTCCTAATTGTAATTCAGAGAAAATCGCATTCTTACTCATCTAATGAGTACGATCCATCTTAAATGAATTTTGGCACCCAAATGTGTTCGATCTATTGTTTATCAGATATGCATAACACACTATAATACATGAGACCACAAGTCACCTAGAGAGAGGCAAACGATTATCATATAAGCCTAGAACAATGTCAATATATGGAGTGGGAAATAGTGTTGATTAGTGTAGTGCAATGAAGTCTCAAATCATGTAGTGGCAATTATAGCAATTATTCTGTGACAAATTAATCCGCCTTGGGTTGACAGCGCTGGAATTGATCATGGAGAAGAGGAGCCCATGAACAGCAGTAAAGAAGAAAAGAGTGGGATGGTTGAGAACAGTTTGAGTTTGGCGTGGCGAGATGTGTGTTTTAAAATAAAAGTACATATTGAAAACATAAACCCTCAGCTAACTCCCATCATTGTCCGACCTACCTTAGAAGACATCATTAACCATTCTTGCACATGGGATTCGTTGCCAGATGAGGAAAACTGATCTTTATATGCTCTGCTACCTAGAGAAAGAAAGAACATTTACCTTCCACTCATTCAAGAGGGCTCTTTTCCCATATAGGGGGTCATTCTGACCTCGGCGGTAAAAGGCGCTTACCGCCGGTCAGAAGACCGCCATAACACCGCCGCGGCCGCGGAAAGCCGCCACGGTCATTCTGACCCACAACGGCCAAACCTCCAAAAATCCGACCTCCACTGCAGCCCGCCACATCAGCGGGCAGCGATAAACTGGAGATGACCAAACCTCCACCGTCACGCCAACAGAAATACGCCCATGCCATTCTGACCCACGAATCCACGCGGCGGTCTTTCAAACGCGGTATTCCATTGGCGCTACACACCGCCGCGGTCAAAATACACACCCAGCACCAAAACACAGCCACATTGGACAAATCAAAATACACACACCTGATACACATACACACACCACTCCCACACAATCAATCAACTATAAAACACACACCCACATCACCCACAAACCCCTGCGACCAAAATTATTGAGAGAAATAGAGAGAGACACAGCAGACAAACCATAGCAAGACACACTGAGGCACACTACACCATCACACACACCACATAGAAGCACAAAGCACCACACACCAACATAGTCATCATCACATACACCACCCCACACCTCACCCACACCACCCCATGGCACCCCAAAGGCACCCACGCTTTTCAGACCACGAACTCCGGGTCATGGTGGAGGAAATCCTAAGAGTGGAACCCCAGCTCTTCGGCTCGCAGGTGCAGCACACCAGTATAGCTAGGAAGGCGGAGCTATGGCAGCGGATCGTGGACAGGGTCAACGCGGTGGGACAGCATCCCAGGAATAGGGAGGACATCCGCAAAAGATGGAACGACCTACGGGGGAAGGTCCGATCGATGGTCTCCAGGCACAACATCGCGGTCCAGAAGACTGGCGGCGGACCCCCACCCACCCCTCCCGAATTTACATCGTGGGAGCAAGACGTCTTGAACATCCTGCATCCTCAGGACCTCGCTGGAGTAGCCGGAGGAATGGACTCTGGTAAGTCCAATCTCAACTACTATATCCCCCCCACCCCACCAGCATGCCAACCCACACCCCCACCCTCACCCCAACCCCCCAGCACACATCCTCCCTGACAATGTCTCACCAGCACAACCCACCCATCCCAACACCAACCCCTGCATGCCAACACAAACCATGGACACCCATCACCTAAGCATGACCACTGCACTACCCCCCCCCCCCCCCCACCACCAACTACCCTCACAACACCTCCCTCAAGGGAATGCCTGCACTGGGGGACAAGGGCACCCATAACACGCACGCTATTGCACACACAGAAACAATAACCAAACTCTCTTACCCCATGCAGTACCCGAACGACAACACACCAGCCAGGAGGGTCCAGAACTGTCCATCCCACCACCGGAACAGGCCCACACTGAGGATAGAAGCTCTGTTGACAGTGAACCTGATGACCAGCCCGGACCATCGGGGACCTCTGGGCAGTCGGTTCCCCTCAGGCAGCCACAGGCCACACCAGACCCGACCCCCTCTGCCAACACCAGCACAGCTCCCACCCAGCGGGCCCATGCCTCTGTCTCTAGGACACGTCAATCAGCGGTGTGTCTGCCACTACAGGGCACCCAGGCTAACCCAACACCCCAACAACAACAGGGACCTGGGGGCAGTGATAGCGGGCACACCGTCCAGGGGACAGAGGCCGGGGGAAACCGGGCAGCTCGGAGGGCTGCTGTGCGACAGGGGGGGGAGGAGAGGCCCAGGGAACCCACTCTCCAAGAGGCCCTCACCACCCTCATGGGGGCCTACCACCACTCCCAAGAAACGATGGCGACGGTACTGGCCAGGTTCACTGAGATCCAGGCACAGCAGGAGGAACGCTACATGGGGTTCAGGGAGGAGCTGAGAATCATCGGGACCGCAATGGGGACCATCGTCCTGGCCCTCAACAGGATAGAGGACGCGTTGCGGGACCATGTTGCACCACACAGGGCCCCTGTCACTAGCCCGGACCAGGAACAGCCTACCACCTCCGCCGGCGCTAGTGGACAGGAGGCCCCAACACCACGACAGCCCCCCAGAACCCCACCTCCTGCTGAAGAACAACCACCCCGTAAGAGGAGCCTGAGACCAAAAAAAAAGACAGAGTAGGATGTCAAGACCCC
This sequence comes from Pleurodeles waltl, assembly GCF_031143425.1. NCBI lineage: Eukaryota > Metazoa > Chordata > Amphibia > Caudata > Salamandridae > Pleurodeles > Pleurodeles waltl. Next base: position 87,508,685 of record NC_090444.1, read on the forward strand.
CGCCAGCAGGACATACCGCCTCAAGTCTTCCCACTGTCCCACATTGCCACCCTGTCCAACCATGAACTGCCTATGCTCCATCCTTCCACAGGCAAAAGGACAATGCACCTGTGAGACTGAGAACTGGACTCTGCCATGGATATTCCTCCACCCCCACCCATCACCCTTAGAATCACATGTACCGATATCTAGCACTGTAAATAAATCACATATTGCACACAAATCTGTTTGGAGTCATGCTGTATTATTAACAAATGTATTACATATTACTGTTCAATATCTGTTCTGTCAATTACTGATGACAACATTCCAATGTCAATACGCTGTAGTTCATGGGCCAACCAAGCAGAAGTCAGGTACTGAGTCAGACAGCACTGAGAAGGGAAGGGAAAGGCAAAAATTAATGAAAATGATCTGGGGGGAACTACAGAAAGTACAGATGCAGGAGGCTATAAGCAATTGTGAAATGGCGTGGGTGATTCTTACCTGTGTGTTACTGGAAATACTGTTGTATCACTCTGTCCCTATTGTCTGTGTCGTCCTCTGAGTCTTCCTCCTCTTCACTCTCCACAGGCTCCACGGCTTCTACAACACCACCATCTGGACCATCCTCCTGCAGGAAAGGCACCTGGCGTCGCAAAGCCAGGTTGTGAAGCATACAGCACGCCACGATGATATGGCACACCTTCTTTGGTGAGTACATTAGGGATCCACCAGTCATATGCAGGCACCTAAATCTGGCCTTCAGGAGCCCAAAGGTTCGCTCAATCACCCTCCTAGTACGCCCATGGGCCTCATTGTACCGTTCCTCTGCCCTGGTCCTGGGATTCCTCACTGGGGTCAATAGCCACGGCAGGTTGGGGTAACCAGAGTCACCTATTAGCCACACACGCTGTCTCTGTAGCTGTTCCATCACATAGGGAATGCTGCTATTTCGCATAACATACGCGTCATGCACTGACCCTGGGAACTTGGCATTTACATGGGAGATGTACTGGTCAGCCAAACAGACCACCTGCACATTCATAGAATGGTAATTCTTCCTGTTCCTGTACACCTGTTCATCGTCATTTGGGGGGACTAAAGCCACATGGGTTCCATCAATTGCACCAATGATGTTTGGGATGTGTCCAAGGGCATAGAAATCAGCTTTCACTGTAGGCAAATCACCCTCCTCTGGGAAAATGATGTAGCTCCGCATGAGTTTCATCAGGGCAGACAACACTCTGGACAAGATCTTTGAAAACATAGGCTGAGACATCCCAGATGACATGGCCACTGTTGTCTGGAATGAGCCAGTTGCAAAAAAATGGAGGACTGACAGAACCTGCACTAGAGGGGGAATTCCTGTGGGTTGGCGGATGGGGGACATCAGGGCTGGCTCCAGCTGGCCACACAGTTCATGGATGGTGGCTCGGTCAAGTCGGTATCGTAGTATAATATGGCGTTCTTCCATTGTCGACAGGTCCACCAGCGGCCGGTACACGCGAGGATTCCTCCTTCTCATCGCAAGTCCCAGCGGACGGTGCCTAGGAAGGAGAATATGGAGTACAGAGTCAATCCACTCACAGGTACGTACAACACAGCTTGCACACTACAGGTAAATGTATGGGTTGCTATGTTTGTATGTGTGACATAGCAAGGCCTAGGCCTGTGTGACGCAGTAGAAATTAAGCCATGTGGGCCCTTGAAATGGCGGCTGCCTGACCTGTGAAGTGGGACAATGGGATGTGAGGTCACTGCACTGGCGGGGCACACCGTGGCGGTAGGCGGTCGAAGACCGCTGTGCGAAGACGCATTGGTTAACATTGAAGCCTATGGGTTTCAGGAGCCAATGACGATGTGCGCCGGCGGTCGCGGTACGCACCGCCGCGGTACGCACCGCCGCGGCCTGACCGCCATTTCCTATCTGCTTAATCACTCGAGACCTGATCATCCACAGGAGAGGACCTATACTGCAAGTGCTGCTGTGAACTCGGTCTGGAAGTGACAATGGCTGCTGCTACTGGTGAAAGGGCCCCCGCCTTCAGTTCAGAAGAGTTGGAGAAGCTCGTGGACGGGGTCCTCCCCCAGTATGCGCTACTCTACGGTCCTCCAGACCAACAGGTGAGTACACTCAGTGCACATTGAATGGGTTATGCCTGTGTGGTGTGGGGGGGATGCAAGTTGGTGGGGTGGGGAGGAAATGAGGAGTGCAACGCACGACAGATGAGAGAATGGGACCCATGGCAAGGTTGGGGAGGGGGGGGCATGTACTCCAAACAGACAGATATGTGACTTTTTCTCTTTCCCACCCTGTACATGTCAAACAGGTGAGCGCCCATCAGAAAATCGATATTTGGCGTGCCATCGCCAAGGAAGTCCGGAACTTGGGGGTCCACAACAGACGTGGCACCCACTGCCGCAAGAGGTGGGAGGACATCCGCCGCGGAACGAGGAAGACCGCAGAAACACTGCTGGGGATGGCCTCCCGACCTAGGAGGGGTGCCAGTCGCACCATGACCCCCCTGATGTCCCGGATCCTGGCGGTGGCCTACCCTGCTTTGGATGGGCGCTTGAGGACAGCACAGCAGACACAAGGGAGTGAGCATCTGCACATTCTCCTATCTGTATGCGCAGTGGAGGCGTCTGGGTGGGGGAGGAGGCCTGTGGGTGACATTAGGCCAGGGCGCTTTTTGTAGTGTAGTCCTCTCCCTTTGGCATGGCCCTGTGCCCCCGCCCCCCACCTCTATAGGGTGCCAAGCGCAGCTACCCATGGTCCAGCATCACCCATTTGCGCGTCTGTTGGCCCTAGACCTGATGGCCTAGTCAGAAGTACTGAGTAGTGTACCCCTAGGTCGCGACTTAGTGCATGAGGCACCTGTGTCTGTCCTCTCCGCAAAGGGCATTGATAATGCATGCACTCAACTTTGTTTTATTTCTCCCCCCACCCTAAATCTTTGTTTTCTTGTGCTTTAGCATCATCAGGCGGAGGAGATTTGGCGTCGGGGCAAGAGGGAGCTGCAGGTCACCAGGCCCCGGTGGGCACTGACACAGACACCGAGGGCACCAGTGATCCGGAGGGCGAGGGGAGCACCACAACGGGGGCCGGTGGAGACACCAGCGACACGGACACGTCCTCGTTTGGGAGCTCCCTAGCGGTGGCGGCACCATCTGTGCCCCCCGCAACAACAGGTACAGCCGCCACCCAGCGCACCAGCACCGCCCTCCCAGCAGACCCTCACTCTTCGCTCCGCGGCCGCTCGGCCAGGAAGGCGCGCGTCTCCTTCGCCCCAGGCACCTCAGCCCCTGCCTCTGTTATCCCTGCTGCCCTCAGTGCGGAGCTCATTGACCTGGTGAGGACGGTCATTGTTGGGCAGACTACCCTTCTGAATGCCATCCAGGGGGTGGAAAGGGAGGTGCATAGGAGCAATGCCTACCTGGAGGGCATTCATTCGGGTCAGGCTGCCCATCAATGAGCGTTCACTGCTCTGGCCTCAGCACTGACGGCAGCCATTGTTCCTGTCTCCAGTCTCCCTCTTCTATCTGCCTCCACCCTTTCTCTGTCTCCTGTACCTCAGCCTATCCCATCCACACCATCAGACCAGCCTGCACACACCTCAACACCCAAGGCCAGCTCATCCAAACATAAGCACCACAGAAAACACAAGCATTCACCCAAGCAACACACAGATGCAGACATATCAACAGTCACTACCACCTCTGTGTCCCCGTCCTCCTCGTCTCCCTCCTCCCTCCCTGTGACGTCTACACTCACACCTGCATGCACACCAACATCAGCCAGTTCTTCCACCACCAGCACACCCTCCACTACAGTCCGCACACCTGCAGTCACCACCCCCACTGGCATTTACACGTCCCCTGTGTCCTCACCCACTGTGTCTGTCACCCCCTCTTCCAAGACACATAAACGCAGGCAAACACCCAAACAACAGCCAACCACCTCACGACAGCCTACGTCCCAGTCACCTGCACCCAAGGACAGCACACCTGACTCTCCTACAACCACATCCTCTTCCTCCACTTCTCTCACCACTACTCCTACCCCTTACCTTGGTCCCAAGAAATATTACCTCTCCAATCTTGACCTCTTTCCCTCCCCTGACCCACCCCCTCCAACTGGGAAAAGTCCCAAGGTCACCTCAGCCACCACCAGGCCAGCTTCTAAAGTGCAAGTGGTGCATGGCATGTGGAGTCCACCCTTTGGCGGCAGTGACACTTCGGTGAGCAGCAAGGGGACAGCCAGCCCCCCCCCAGGCAAGAGGACCCGGAAAGTGAAGGGCCGCCGTGAGCGGACAGAGACGGCTGCCCCCAAGGAGGTAACTCCGGCCACTTCACCTGCCACAACAGCCAGGGGAGGCAAGGGCCCGAGAGCCCCATCTAAGGAGCGGAAGGACAGCAGGGCAGAGAGGACAGCCACCAGGAGCGCGGAGCAGGAGGGCCCCACAAGCCCCATCCCGGCTGCAAAGGACGACAACAAAGGGCCCAGGACTCCGTCCCCGAAGGGGCCTGACCCTGCACGTTCGGAGGGCGAGTGAGCAGGGTGTCCAGGCCAGGTCTGACTCCCTTGACTTACTGCACGAGCACCGCTGAACAGGGCCCCGCCGTGAAGACAGGCACCGCTGAACAGGGACCCGCCGTGAAGACAGGCACCGCTGAAGAGGGCCCCGCCGTGAAGACAGGTACCGCTGAACAGAGCCCGCCGTGCAGAATAGCACCGCTGAACAGGGCCCGCCGTGCAGAAGAGCACCGCTGAACAGGGCCCCGCCGTGAAGACAGGTACCGCTGAACAGGGCCCGCCGTGCAGAAGAGCACCGCTGAACAGGGCCCCGCCGTGAAGACAGGTACCGCTGAACAGGGCCCGCCGTGCAGAAGAGCACCGCTGAAGAGGGCCCCGCCGTGAAGACAGGTACCGCTGAACAGGGCCCGCCGTGCAGAAGAGCACCGCTGAAGAGGGCCCCGCCATGAAGACAGGCACCGCTGAAGAGGGCCCCGCCGTGAAGACAGGTACCGCTGAACAGGGCCCGCCGTGCAGAAGAGCACCGCTGAACAGGGCCCGCCGTGCAGAAGAGCACCGCTGAACAGGGCCCCGCCGTGAAGACAGGTACCGCTGAACAGGGCCCGCCGTGCAGAAGAGCACCGCTGAACAGGGCCCCGCCGTGAAGACAGGTACCGCTGAACAGGGCCCGCCGTGCAGAAGAGCACCGCTGAAGAGGGCCCCGCCGTGAAGACAGGTACCGCTGAACAGGGCACCGCCGTCTCAAGCACCGCTCCGCTGGGCCCTTCCTGTCAAGCACCGCTCCGCTAGGCCCTTCATCTCAAGCACCGCTCCGCTGGGCCCTTCCTGTCAAGCACCGCTCCGCTGGGCCCTTCATCTCAAGCACCGCTCCGCTGGGCCCTTCCTGTCAAGCACCGCTCCGCTGGGCACCGCCGTCTCAAGCACCGCTCCGCTGGGCCCTTCCTGTCAAGCACCGCTCCGCTGGGCCCTTCATCTCAAGCACCGCTCCGCTGGGCCCTTCCTGTCAAGCACCGCTCCGCTGGGCCCTTCATCTCAAGCACCGCTCTGCTGGGCCCTTCCTGTCAAGCACCGCTCCGCTGGGCCCTTCATCTCAAGCACCGCTCCGCTGGGCCCTTCCTGTCAAGCACAGCTCCGCTGGGCACCGCCGTCTCAAGCACCGCTCCGCTGGGCCCTTCCTGTCAAGCACCGCTCCGCTGGGAACCGCCGTCTCAGGCACTGTTTATGGTTCACTGTGCCCACCATGCCTCCTCCTTGACTAGTGGAGACTGTCATCCACCGGATGGACTGTGGCTTTGCACTCCCCAGGATGGTACAGTGGGCAGCCCACCCACTGTAGAGACATTGAGAGACTGTGGCTTTGCACTCCCCAGGATGGTCCAGTGGGCAGCCCACCCACTGTAGAGACATTGAGAGACTGTGGCTTTGCACTCCCCAGGATGGTACAGTGGGCAGCCCTCCCACTGTAGAGACATTGAGAGACTGTGGCTTTGCACTCCCCAGGATGGTACAGTGGGCATGGTGGCTCCTCGTGGATCTGGCGTCGTGGACTCATGTGGCTGTGGTGGGCCCCCCTTCCCTTCCCCCTGAGGTGCCTGTAGTTTTGTCATCACATGCCCCTGCAGTGTTCTCTCCAAAGTACTCAGGTCTCGTGTGTGGGCTTTGCCCTTGTTTCGCAGAACATTGGCCCACGGACATGCTAGATTCGTAGGATGTGCAGGACTTGTTACTCCAGTTATACACTGATGTGTATATATTTTTTGTTTTTGTATATGTTTATCACGGTTGGTCAATACTTTACAGGAGCTTTTTTTGTACATAAATATTTATTCTAAATTTGGTTGTGTCATTGTATTTTTAACGGGTGTTTGTGTGGTGTCACTGTGACTTGTTGCTCTGCATTGGTGTGTACATATTGTGGGGGTGGGGGCGGACGCATATGTATGTGCCCGTAACCTTTCATCCTCCCCCCTCCTGTGTGTCGTAGGTGCAGTACTCACCGTTGACGTCTGCGCCGGAGTTCGTACTCGTGGTAGATGAGCAGGTAGACGAGAGCCGGTATGATGTTCAATTCGGGTTCCATGCTGTCCTCCTACCGCGTGGAGTGTCTCGAGGTGAGCATTTTCCATTGAAAATGTCTGTTTCCGCCGTGTTTTTATCGGCGGGGCTCCCGCCCCGGAAAAGGTGGCGGATTGGTGGGTCGTGATAGGGTGGGCGGTACATTGTCTGCCGCCTGTCTGTTGGCGGTGACCGCCGCGCTGTTTGTTTGTTCCGCCGTGGCGGTCGGAGTGTTAAAGTGGCGGCCTGTGTTGGCGGTTCCCGCCAGGGTCAGAATTGCATTTTTTTGACCGCCGGCCTGTTGGCGGGTTGGCCGCCGCTTTATCACCGACCGCCAGGGTTAGAATCACCCCCATAGTATCAGGAACTTTGAAATTCTACTCAAACATTTTTACTGTATGTACCTCACTTAACCTCAATTAAAAAAACGCTCAGGGCTTGATTTAAGAAAACTGGTGCTGCACTCAGTTCAGTGCCACTTTTCTTGCGCCCCTTAGCGCCCCCCTAACGCCACCATGTGTGCACGGTTTCTAAGATACGGCGCACCATGGCGGTAGTTAGGGGAACTAGCACCAAACTTTTTTACACTAGTTCAAAGCTTTGCAGGATTAGCGCCAAAAATGTTGACGCTAATCCTGCAAAGCCCATTGAGGCCCATTGAAAACAATGGCGTGCCTCCTTTTAATACTTGCTCTGAGCAGGCGTTAAAAGTGCCGAAATAAATAACGCAAAGAAATCTTTTAGATTTTTTTGCAGCATTTGTTCGCCCCCCCCCCCAATGGGGGAACGTCCCCTTTGCATACGCTATGCCTGACACAGGCAAAGTGTAGTGCAAATGGTTACAAAGTGGCGAAATGCATGCATTGCGCCACTTTGTAACTTTGGCACAGCAATTTTGGCTGCGTTGGGCCACATTAAGATTTTTTAAATTATGCTAATTTAGCGCAAGGAGGCGCTAAGGGCTCTAAAATCAGCCCCACTCAATATACTGGCTTGTCCCATTCACTTGACATAAGATTAACTGTGTCCTTAATAAATTGTCAAATAACCTTCTCCCTCTACTAAATCTGGCTCTCACTGGGTAGCATCGACAATGCACACTGCGAAAGTACTAGGCCTTTTGTCCAATTAGGCTTGAGAGCCAGATTCAGGGCTCCGGTACGGTGCATTTGTTGAATTCTCCAAAATGTTTGAGTATATGGAGTGTCAATCATTATGGAGTAGCCTCTCTACTTTAATTTGTGTTGATGCACTGCACATTACATGTATTGGCCAGAATCATCTTAATACAAGGGTATGTTTTCTGAGATCAAAATCATATTCTACCCACTTAGTCCCAGGGGTTTGTTCAATTTGAATGTAAGGCAAGGCTGTTTTCTTGCTCCTATCCTTTTTTGTACATACTTGGGTGATATCAATAAAATGTTATCTAATATTCACACTTTTCCACCATCCCTGGAAGGATAATGTTGGATCGGTTTTTTGAGTACATGATCTTTTATTATGTGGGGCTACAAAGGATGCCCAATGCCTTGATTAACTCTGCACAAGGTAATTCTTTAAAGTTCGACCAATCAGGGAGCAAGTTTAAGGTAGGTTGATACTGAGGAGAGAACCCATTATTTAGAAATAAGATGACAAATATCTAGGCATTATATTTGATACCTTGTTTAGATAGCATAAAGCATTGACTGATTATGGTATCTAATGTGCTACATCCTTATAAGCATCTGTATGGTGGATATTCTCTGCACACTCTGTATATTTAACTGAGAATTTTGATGGGACACAATACTGAGGACAACATATCAAAGAGTATATTAGCAGGTAACGAAGTGTATATTTTCAATACCTATCTCCACCTATATGTAGCTAAGCGGTAAATGTATCTTAAACTACGTAGATGTGGATATGGGTATGATAAATCCATACTTCCCTGTTTACTCTCTTGATATTTCTCCCTTGATATTCTGCCCTCGAAATTCTCGTACCACGGTATGCATGGGGTCGATATTCAGTTGTGCCATCATTCTCTGCAGCCTCCATTGACAATTTGCCATGTTACCTTGACCCCAAAATAAAATTACAGCGCCCTGGCGTCGGTTGTGAATAAGCTGTTTGAATCAGTGCTTAACTTGAGCCGGTGGTTTTCAGTGTGGGCACTGGCACTTATTTTTTAGGGCGGGCACTTATTTTTCTGCCTCAAGCATTTACTGCGAGCGAAAGCCTCACATGGGAAAGACGGAGGAAGAGAAAAACTAAGAACGTAAAAAAAGGAGCAAGCAGGCAGTTGCAAGAATGCCCAAAGCTCTCCGCTGAAACACGCAGCGGGTGCCATTAAATGTGCGAGCGCAGAATACTGAGGCAGCGTAATCCTGAAGCCATCTCGCGCCTATTTAATCCATTTACAGCCACTTCCTTCTCCTCCAGCTCACTCTTGCAGCTTTCTGCCTTTGTGAAGCTTTTTTAATTTTTCTTTTCCTGCGTCTTTCCCAGATGTGCCTTTGGCTCGCAGTAAATGCTTTAGGTAGAAAAATAAGTGCTGTGGCTTAAAAATAAGTGCGGTGCCTGCACCGGAAACCACTGGCTCAAATTAAGCTCTGCATAGTCTACAGTTCATCATTGACTCAACACTGGGCAACCTCTGTGCTCAGGTGGAATGAGAGGTCACTGGTCAGTCACCCACCTGCAGACCCTGATCCTTGCCCCGCGTCCCACCCCCGGGAAACTGGATGGTGCTATAGTTCAAAAGCTAGGCCTGCCTCTAAGCCTCATCACGTGGTGATGTTGTGCTACAATAATCTTCTTTACTGTTTCTTGGGAGCACCGTAATATTTAAAAACTAATCGTGGAAAGCAATGAGACTTTAGCTAAGCAGCATAGTAGTATTTTGCGCGGATCAGATCAAACTGGTCAAAAGTTAGTTGTTTAAGTGAGGATACTTCTTGAAGAGTGAACATGTTTTATTGAAATATACATTTCCAACACTGACTCCCCATCACACACTGACACCTTAGACCAAAGCTTATCTAAACACAACAAGCACTGGCAGCTAAACACTACTTTTGTAAATCTAATCACCCGGCTGATTTTGGGCCTGATTTAGAGTTTGCCGTAGGGGGTTACTCCCCCACAAACGACGGATATCCTGTCCAAGGATTGTAATTCCATTTTAGCCTATGGAACTTGTAATGTGGTGGACTGGATAACCCCTCCGCCAAACTCTAAATCATGGCCATTATTTTTGTATTCATGTATTTTCTTTTATTTTTTCACTCTAATTGTACAATGTGAATATTCGTCAAAGTTATCACAGGTCTGGGACTTCAAAATGGCTAGAAAAAGAGACAGACTTCAGTGTACGCAGGCCCAGAGAGCAGAGCAATTAGCAGAAGAGGTTGTTCTCAAGATGTTTCTGAAAGAAGAAGCATTTGGAAAGCTGACCAAGCTAGCTCAGTTGAGGACCAAGAACCCTAAAGGTTCTTCAGCTGTAACAAGTTTTGTTTGAAATGCTGGATTTCTGCTGGCACAACAAGCACGTCCCAAGGGCAAGAGGCATGATGAGGTCAGAAAGAAAATTTGAACCAGTGCGGTTGGAAGTCAGATGACTGAGGCACAGCACGTTGAACTGAATCCGCTGCTTAATACGGAGTCACTGCAGGGACCAGCACGCATCAGACAGGTCATCCTATTTCCGGAGTTTGATAAGAAGCGAACACATTATATTCTACATAAACTACAGTTTCTTCAACTGTGTCTCTGAGCAACCTTGGTGTATGTCATTTTGACTCCACCACCAAGCCATGTTGCTTATGAGGATTAGAACACATAAACTTCTTTAAGATGCAAGTGAGAGAGATCAAGTTTTATTAATAAATTAGTGACATAGAAGTTAGCATATGGTGACAAATTAATCTGCATTTAAAAGCCCAATAGAGAAAGTAACATGAGTTGTAAAATGTGCACATTTGAATTATGATGAGCTATGTGGCTACCATTCGTATTATGAACCACGTTGCATTCACATGAAATGAAAGTATTAAATGAGCTAATGTTAAGAATATTTTCTTAAAACTTAGACTAACAAATGAAGTGTTAAAATGAATATGAATTAATCGTACTTATATTTGAAATAAATGGATTTTATTAGTGCAAATTACGTGTGTGCAGAAAAATAAATGCACATTTAAAATAAGCTCTAACGTTGTAAATAATGTTTGTGAATAATTTGCTTTGCATATATGAATTGTAAGGTACGCAATAGGTTTATTAATATATAAAAAAATGTATTAATGTGCATTAAGGCTTCCTTGAGTTGACTAGACCTGAAGGAGATTCATTTTGCTGCAGTAATGGATAATCACTTGTTTATTCTGTTCCCTCTGACCTGAATTCTTTCCTAGGCTGTTAATGTGAATGTTGAATGTCCTATTGTATTGTAGGCAAGAGACATGTTTTAGATGCAATAATGTAATCCTATTTGTTCTAGCTGTTGAATCGGACAGGAAATCTGCAGTTATCATGTGAAATGAATTGGTTTAGTTTATTGTGTGTAGTGAGAAAGGATCTTAAGTAACAAATAATTTGAGAATGTAATATTCTGTTAGTCACGCATGAAGTTACCCGATGACAACGCACTTTTGCTGAGAAGATTCTCAAAAGTATCAGAAGTTGGTGGTGCTGTCTGCAGTGATTGGATTCTGAAGCTGACATCCGACATGCACCCACCTAAAGGACCTATCTAATGTATTTTGGTTATTTTAATTAGTGAGAAGCTTTCAGTCTTCATTTCGATCCCCTCATGCCACAAAACTGTCCAGAACTCTGTCCACGCCTGTCTTAAGTCTGCTCTCCCACTTCTCCAATTTCCTGATGAGTTTTCTCATCATAGTCTTAACTGCCCTATTCTGTTATGTGGTTCAGTACTAATAAGGCCAACTAATTCTGAACTGCTGATTTTGTCCTATGTGCAGCCTGTGCTCTGCACTGTCCTGATGCTGCTGTCAACTGAAGCCAGAAGAAAGTGATCATCCTGCCTGATGATTTGTTCCTGAATGTTGTCCCATGAGGAGCGGTATAAATCAATCTGGTTTCTTGTTTTCTTTAGTTAGTGACTTACATCTTAGTGAGTTACCCTAGTTAAATATTTTTTCCAAAAGATTTTTGCCTTTGTTTATTTTGCCTTTGCCCGCATGTGTTAGCCCATTCCCACACATGTAAGTCCCGTTTCCAGTTAGTGTTAGGAATGGTCCAGCTCTGAAACCTGAACTCTGCAATTGAATGTGTTAGACCTAGCATCCTTAGCGTGGTCTCCCCTTTCTTTTTTTCCTCTGCTTCCCATGTTTTGACTGTGTACCGGACTCTGTTTTTGCTGTTTTTGGAACTCTGGGCACTTTACCACTGCTGACCAGTGCTAAAGTGCAAGTG